>NC_079192.1:280766427-281105427 GCF_029499605.1 Hyla sarda
GTTTAATTTGTCTCAAAATTTTGGAGAGCACTCTGCAGTCAATTAAAAATCAAATTACATTTTTCCTCTGTTTATCATCCTCAATTCAATGGACAAGTGGAAAGAGTTAACCAGATTCTAGGTGACTTCCTGCGACATTTTGTCTCCTCCCGTCAAGATGATTGGGTCGACCTTCTGCCCTGGGCTGAATTTTCCTACAATTTAAAAAATTCTGAGTCTTTCTCCAAATCTCCATTTTTTGTGGTGTATGGCCACCATCTGCTTCCCCCCCTTCACATTCCCACTCTTCTGGATTGCCTGTGGCTGATGAAGCTACCCAGGACTTCTCTTTCTTCCGGAAAGAAACTCAAGAGTCGCTCCCAATGTTCTCGTCTCATTTGAAGGGACAAGCAGACAAAAAGATGGGGAGACCTAAGGGGGGGGGGGGGTACTGTTACGCCGAGCGCTCCAGGTCCCTGCTCCTCCCCGGAGCGCTCGCAGCGTTTTCCTCTCTGCAGCGCCCTGGTCAGACCCGTTGACCGGGAGCGCTGCACTGACACTGACGGCGGGGATGCGATTCACATAGCGGGACGTGCCCACTCGCGAATCGCATCCCAAGCTACTTACCTGTCCCGGTCCCTGGCTGTCACGTCCTGGCACGCGCAGCTCTGCTCTCTAGGGCGCGCGCGCGCCAGCTCTCTAAGATTTAAAGGGCCAGTGCACCACTGATTGGTGCCTGGCCCAATCACTGTAATTAGCTTCCACCTGCTCCTTGCTCTATATAACCTCACTTCCCCTTCCCAGCATTGCCAGATCTTGTTGCCCTTGTGCCTAGAGAAAGCGTTTCCTGTGTTTGCCATACCAGTGTTTCCAGACCTTCTGCTATTACCTTTGACTACGAACCATGCCGCCTTCCCTGACCTTCTGCTACGTCTGACCTCGCCTCTGTCTAGTCCTTCTGTCCCATGCCTTCTCAGCAGTCAGCGAGGTTGAGCCGTTACCGGTGGATACGACCTGGTTGCTACCGCCGCAGCAAGACCATCCTGCTTTGTAGCGGGCTCTGGTGAATACCAGTAGCAGCTTACAACCGGTCCACCGGTACGGTCCACGCCAATCCCTCGCTGACACAGAGGATCCACATCCAGCCTGCCGAATCCTAACATTCGCCTCCTCATTCTCCACCATGTCCTCAGCCTCCACTGCCCAGACAAGTCTCAGTGGTCCTTCAGCATACCATGTGAGCAGGGCACGGCGGTGTCACGCTGTTCTTCACATGGTTTGCCTTGGCGAAAAGAGTCACACAGGGGAGGAGCTGCTAAAAGTAATTCATAAAGAAGTCGGAGCATGGCTTACTGAACGGAAACTGGAAATGGGAGCCATGGTGAGTGACAACGGGAAGAACATCTTGCATGCGCTGTGACTGGGAAGGTTAAACCATGCGCCCTGAATGGCACACGTGTTCAATCTGGTTGTGAAACAGTTCCTGAAGTGTTCCCCCCATTTGCAAGACATCCTAACAATGGAAAGTAAACTTTGCATGCACTTCAGCCACTCGTACTCCGCAAAGCAGACCCTCCTTGAGCTGCAGCATCAGAACGGTATCCCCAACACAGTTTGATTTGTGACGTTGCCACATGTTGGAATTCCACTTTCCATATGTTGGGCTGACTGTACAAACAGAGAAAAGCCATCACTGATTTCTTGATGATCCAAGTGGATAGGGGTACTCCCCATTGTAACTTCAATGTTAACCAGTGGCAGCTCATACATGACACTGGCCGTTTGTTCAGGCCCTTTGAGGAAGCCACATTATTAGTAAGTCGCCAGGATTATGGGATGAACTACATCATTCAACTGCTTGATTTCTTACAACACGTGTTGGAAACGATGGCTGGTCAGGGCACTGGAGACATGGCGCCTACATCTTACGGCCACATGAGCCCTGTGGGGGATGAACTGGAGGAGGAGGTGGGGGAAGGGACACAGTGGAGCACATTTTAGGTTTCGCCAAATGGGTGGTTTTTCTAGTAGTCTGACAGGAGAGGAGGAGCAGGAGCAGCCAGAGGATTATGAGGAAGGCGAGACAGAAAACCCAGACACACCGTGGCAGTATACACAGTGGAGATGGAGGCAGGGAGTTCCTTCGAGTCATTTGCACATATGGCACGATGCATGCTCACTTGCTTGCGTAGTTACAGCCGAATTGTCACCATTCGGCAGCGGGATGACTTGTGGATCTCCACCTTATTGGACCCTCGCTACCACCACAAAATAGGGCCCTTTTTTACACTCAATGAGAGGTAGGACAAAATGACCTACTACATAGGCATCCTATGTAGTCAGTTGGCCGATCGGTGTCATCATCCATTCTCTCCTAGGTCTGAATCGGGGGGGCCCCCTCCGCTCACCTTCCACTGCAATGGCTGCTGGGGAGGGGTGGCAGGAGCAGTACCAGATCCATCAGCAGCAGACTGAGTCTACAGTCGCTGATGAGTAGCTTTCTTCACCCGCATAGTGAAGCAATTCATCATCAGCAGGTACACCTGGAGCAGGACCTGAACCAGCAGGTGGTGGCATACCTTGACATGCCCATGCCAACACACCTTGAAGATCCGCTGGACTTCTGGGCAGTCAATTTTGATTTGTGGCCACAACTAGCAGAGTTTGCCCTGGAAAAGCTGTCCTACCCAGCCAGTAGTGTGCCATTAGAGCGGGAGTTTAATGCAGCGGGGGTCATAGTCACCCCAAGGAGAACTCTTCTCGAGGACATTTTTCTCTAACTGCGAGCTAATGATAAGAGGTATTTTTTTAAATAATAAATATAGGTGATAACATTTATTTTATAATAAATATAGGCATTAAAATTACCGTATTTATCGGCGTATAACACGCACTTTTTAGGCTAAAATTTTTAGCCTAAAGTCTGTGTGCGTGTTATACGCCGATACACCCCCAGGAAAGGCAGGGGGAGAGAGGCCGTCGCTGCCCGCTTCTCTCCCCCTGCCTTTACTGGGGTCTAGAGCGCTGCTGTCGGCCCTTTTCACCCCCTGGTTATCGGCGCCGCTGCCCGTTCTGTCCCCCTGACTATCGGTGCCGGCGCCGATAGCCAGGGAGAGAGAAGCGGCGCCGACAGCCAGGGGGAGAGAAGGGGCAGCGGCACCCATTGCCGGCGCCACTGCCCCGTTGCCTCCCCCCATCCCCGGTGGCATAATTACCTGAGTCCGGTCCGCGCTGCTCCGCTGCTCCAGGCCTCCGTCGTGCGTCCCCGGCGTCATTGCTATGCACGGCGCGGCGCATGACGTCAGAGTGCCGCGCCGTTCATCGCATAGCAATGACGCCGGGGACGCACGACGGAGGCCTGGAGCAGCGGAGCAGTGCGGACCGGACTCAGGTAATTATGCCACCGGGGATGGGGGGAGGCAACGGGGCAGCGGCGCCGGCAATGGGTGCCGCTGCCCCTTCTCTCCCCCTGGCTGTCGGCGCCGCTTCTCTCTCCCTGGCTATCGGCGCCGGCAATGGGGGGCCGGCACCGATAGTCAGGGGGACAGAACGGGCAGCGGCGCCGATAACCAGGGGGTGAAAAGGGCCGACAGCAGCGCTCTAGACCCCAGTAAAGGCAGGGGGAGAGAAGCGGGCAGCGACGGCCTCTCTCCCCCTGCCTTTCCTGGGGGTATATCGGGGTATACACGCGCACACACGCACCCTCATTTTTTCATGGATATTTGGGTAAAAAACTTTTTTTACCCAAATATCCGTGGTAAAATGAGGGTGCGTGTTATAGGCCGGTGCGTGGTATACCCCGATAAATACGGTACATGTACATGGTCAGGATTAGGAACTGAACAACATATTAATACTTAATTTTTGTGGGATCTGACAGGTACGCTTTAAGTTGATATTTTATTATGTATTTTGAAAGACAGAAGAAATTATTATATTGAAAGTGTTGCATAGCATTAATATTGATATGTGATTCCATGTTATAAAGTGTAATAAAAAAAATACATAATTATCCTCAATCGAATACATTTTGCAGTGCTCAGACAAGAAATACTTATCCGTAAACAATTTTCCAATAAATTGCGCAGAATACTGTATAGCTGCAACATTTGTTTCTGGAAGCCTCATTCTTTTCAAACCCTCAATATGTGAAGACTTACTGTTGATACAAAGAATAAAATATATTATTGACATTACACAGAACAATCTGATTTACAGGTTGGCTATTTAGCATCTTTTACTGCTTGAATAATAAGGAACAGTTATGCAAAGATTAGTTAGTGACATACAGGTTTACTGACAGTTCAAGAGAAGTTATAGATGAATTATAGATACATAATTTAAGTTGTGTGTTATCAATTGACATCTAAGTCTTCATTGTGGTCTCTTTCATTTCTGAAATATTAACCCCTTAAAGGGGTACTCCGGTGAAAACCTTTTTTCTTTTAAATCAACTGGTGGCAGAAAGTTAAACATCTTTGTAAATTTTATTAGCTGCTGAATGCTACAGAGGAAATTCCTTTCTTTTTGGAACACTGATGACATCACGAGCACAGTGCTCTCTGCTGACATCTCTGTCCATTTTAGCAACCATGCATAGCAGATGTATGCTAAGGGCAGCATGGTGGCTCAGAGGTTAGCACTGCTGCCTTGCAGTGCTGGGGACTTGGGTTCAAATCCCACTAAGGACAACAATAAATAAAGCATTATTATTATAATAACGTCAGCAGAGAGAACTGTGCTTGTGATGTCATCAGAGAGCATTCCAAAAAGAAAAGAATTTCCTCTGTAGTATTCAGCAGCTAATAAGTACAGAAAGGATTAAGCTTTTTTTAATAGAAGTAATTTACAAATATGTTTATCTTTCTGTCACCAGTTGATTTAAAAGAAAAAAGGTTTTCACCGGAGTACCCCTTTAAGGACACGCGCTGTAAATGTACAGCGCTGCATAGCGTCATTTCGCGCACAGCACCATACATTTATGGTGCAGCTGTGGCGCGAGCATAAGAGCTGCGCTCGCTTCATTCACAGCAGGTCCAAGCGCCTGTCAGCCGGTAATGGCAGACATCAGCGACCATCCTGATGTCTGCCATTAACCCCTTAGATGCTGTGATCAATACAGATCATGGCATCTGTGGCAGTGCAACACTTAAAATGGCTGCTCTGATCACCAGCGGCACTGCCGCGGGAATCAGATCAGCCAAGATGGCGGACGGAGGTCCCCTCACCTGCCTCTGTCCATCTCCCAGAGTCTTCTGTGGGGACAAAAAAAAAGTGTAAAATAAATGTAAAAAAAAGTTTAAATAAAAAGGGAAAAAAATTTGAAAAAGCCCCTCCCCCAATAAAGTTTTAAACCACCCCTTTTCCCCATAGTAATACAAAGAAGCATAAAAAATATATAAATCATAAACATATTTGGTATTTTCGCGTGTGTTAATGTCCGAACTATAAAAATGTAATGTTAATGATCCCCTGCAGTGAACGGTGTAAACATAAAAGAAAAGAAAAAAAGTCAAAAACTTCAGCTTTTTCTGTCACATCAAACTGCAAATTTTAGTGGGTTGAGCGGCGCAGCGGGGCCAGGGGGGTTGCGGGCTATGCAGTATGCCTCCATTTGTTTCCCCGCTACAACTCCCAGCATGCCCTGACAGCCAATAGATGTCAGGGCAAGCTGGGAGTTGTAGTGGGGAAACAACTGGAGGAACACTGAATAGGTGATTTAAGGGGGGGGGTGGGGAGGGAGTTGAGTGGCACGATGGGGCCGGGGGGGTTGCGGGCTGCGCGGCGGGGAGCGGGATGTGCGGCCATCATGGTGTTCACCTATACAGTATGCCTCCAGTGTTTTCCCCACTACGACTCCCAGCATGCCCTGACAGCCAATAGATGTCAGGGTAAGCTGGGAGTTGCAGTGGGGAAACAGCTGGAGGCGCCATGTATAGGTGAACTAAGGGCGGAAGTGTCGGCCCCAGCAGGCACCACGTCACTACCAGGCAGACAAAAAGGCATTTTTAATAAGTAAAAAAAAAATTAAAGGAAGGGAGGGGGTTAGGGATAGATGGGTAATAGGCAGGGACAGAAAAAAGAAAAAAAAGTGATGGTGGGAGCTACCCTTTAATAACTCTGGGATGCTTTTAGTTATCATTCTGATTCTGAGATTGTTTTTTTCGCAACATATTCTACTTTATTTTGGTTGTAAATTTTCGGCATTACTTGCATCCTTTTTTGGTGAAAAATCCCCAAATTTCATGAAAATTTAGGAAATTTTGCATTTTTCTAACTTTGAAGCTCTCTGTTTGTAAGGAAAATGGATATTCCCAATAAATTTTATTTTTATTCACAAATACAATATGTCTACTTTATGTTGGCATCTCCCCACCCGGCTGCAGGAGTCCCGGGCTCCTTACCACGGCGCCGAGGGGAAAATTTAAGATGGAGTCCCGGGCGGCTGCAGTGAGGCTAGCCCGGGCTCCTTACAATGGCGCCAAGGGTGTATTATATGACGGAACTCGGGTGGCTGTAGAGTGATGCCAGCCCGGTCTCCTTATAACATATAGCGGAGCCGCAGAGTTTTCAGTCCCTACTGTCAGATCAAATTTCCCGTCGGGTCCCGTGATTGGCTGCTCGGTCCCGGTCAACCACGGGACCCAGCGGGAAATCTGAAATTACAGTAGGGGATATAGAAACTCTGCAGCTCTGTGGTATGTTATAAGGAGCCCGGGCTGGCATCACTCTGATTTACATCCCCCCTTGTCTCCCACCCGGCCATCGCACATATCCTGCCCGCTACCTGCTACAAGACTACAACTCCCAGCATGCCCTCACTGTAAGGGCATGCTGGGAGTTGTAGTTTTTCAACAGGTAGCAGGCAGATGAGAGATGTGCAGCGCGGGCGGGTGGGTGGGAGACAAGGAGGGATGTAAATCAGTGTCTCCGTCATTATGTTAGGGTAGCGGGGTTAGAATCAGACGGAGCCCGGGCGGCTGCAGAGTGATGCCAGCCTGGGCTCCTGTGTACAGTTGTAATATCATATTTCCCGCTGGAGCCGTGATCACGGCTCACAAAAGCCGCTTTGTACACCAGCTCTGTGCTGGATTACATTTACGCTGTTTTGGAGGGCTTGCGACTTTTTGTGCGACTTTGGCACTTGATAAATCCCTGACCACTGCAAAGTAAAAAATAAAATTTACTTTGGTACCCTCTTTTGTAGCTTTTTGCTTACAGCCAAAAGTCGCACAAAAAATTGCTAAGGTGCTAATGCGACTTTTTGTGCGACTTTTGTAAGCAAAAAAAGAGCTCTAAATTCCTTGATAAATGTCCCACATTGTGGCTAGAAGTTAGCAGTAATTCAAAAGGAAATATGTTGTTTTTAAAGGAATTGACCATTTTCTAAAATGACATTTAAACTATTTATTTATTTATTTTTATCTTGTTTTCCCCATATACTTATACCGTAGAATTCTCCATTACGTTTAACAAATTTTCAGTAAATGTTTCCATACATATACACATACATATATGTAATTTAGGTTAATAAGAACAGTTTTATGTATGTTTTTATGGTAATGAATCAGGTTAATGAGAGTCCATCTCACTGTGTGTTCAAATATACTTCTGGCTAAGATTTTAAAGGGGTATTCCAGGAAAAAAATATTTTTTATATATCAACTGGCTCCAGAAAGTTAAAAAGATTTGTAAATTACTTCTATTAAAAAATCTTAATCCTTTCAGTACTTATGAGCTTCTGAAGTTAAGGTTGTTCTTTTCTGTCTAAGTCCTCTCTGATTACACCTGTCTCGGGAAATGCCCAGTTTAGAAGCAAATCCCCATAGCAAACATCTTCTAAACTGGGCGGTTCCCGAGACACGTGTCATCAGAGAGCACTTAGACAGAAAAGAACAACCTTAACTTCAGAAGCTCATAAGTACTGAAAGGATTAAGATTTTGCAATAGAAGTAATTTACAAATCTGTTTAACTTTCTGGAGCCAGTTGATATATATAAAAAAAAAGTTTTTTTCTGGATAACCCCTTTAAGGGTTCTTGTAGACCTAATCTTCTGAAATGTTTGAATGAATATTATGACAATATGTAAAGTACTGAACCACATTAAATGTCTTTCAGGTCAGTGGGGCTGGCCCACCATAAGCCTTTCCTCTGTATTGGGGATGATGTCAGGGATACTTTCTTCTACTGTGGAATCAATTGGGGATTATTATACATGTGCAAAATTATCAGGTGCATCAAACCCCCCAATACATGCTTTAAATCGTGGTATTGGAATGGAAGGAATAGGATGTCTTTTAGCTGGTATTTGGGGAACAGGAAATGGAACTACCTCATACAGCCAAAATATTGCAGCATTAGGGATTACAAAGGTAAATACATTTTTTTTTTTTTAAGATAATTTAGTGATCAAAATGATTTGTGAAGAACAAGCACTGGTATCCAGGCTTCTTCCCTATTTATTCGTTTTTATCAGAAATGGCAACAGAGAGTACCTTGATCAGACTGAAAAGAATGACACAACTTTCTCTGGAGCATATAGCAGCTGATAAGTTAAGGCTTAAAGAGAATCTAACACCCTGTTTACCCACACTAAACTCAATAAACTGGGCTACAGTTTGGGTGAACAGCTTTACAAAGAGGGGTCACTTACTTTAATCTGTTGAGTATTTCCTGAGTTATGGCACTGTAATTTTCCTGCTGCATTGCGCTCCAGCGTGCAATGGAGGAAGGGACCCGGCTCTCCCAGCTCCCCTGCCTCCTCAATATTCTCTGTCCTCCCCACCCCCATCATCACTATGCTAATGATTTCTGCTGGTGAGTGGAGCCATGACATTCATTAGCATATTAATGATGGGGCAGGGCAGGCCGACAACATGGAGGAGGCAGGGGAGGTGGGTGAGCCAGCTCCCTGCCTCTATTATGCATTACTGCCTCCATAACTTTTCAGCATTTATTCCACATATGCCTAAACCATTTGCACAGTACTACATACAGTATCTCAATAAACACTTTTAAGTTAAACTGTTAAGGCATTTTCATAGACATTTTTAGAAGCAAATAAGGTGTGATAGACACCTGTTTAAAGTATCACAGCAGCATTCCTTTTCTATATTCTTTATTAGAGAATCTACCCCACACTGCCCTATAGGCAGCTGTTGTCATGTTTACATACTGTTCTAGGCACATTTTGTAGCATTTGGTGCAGAAAACCTTGTCTGAGGAAAGCCTAATACATCTGTTATCCGTATTTTTCTAGGTTGGAAGCCGCTTAGTAATGCAGACAGCAGGTATCCTTTTAATTATATTAGGTCTCTTTGGAAAATTTGGAGCTATCTTTATAACGATTCCAGAGCCAGTTATTGGAGGGATGTTCATGGTGATGTTTGGTATGATTGCAGCAGTGGGCATTTCAAATCTTCAGGTGATCTTGTCTGTCCAATATTTAAGTATATCTGTGTATTAATTTGTTAATTTTGTTTCATAGTAATAGGACTTGTATAATATTTAGTGTTTTCTAATACTACAGTACACATAGAAGAAGATTTAGGGGCTTGAACTCACCATATTTATCAATGTATTGTGAGACATCATGATGTTTTGAGATGTTGCTGATTAGGGAATTATAGGAAATCTGTCATCAGTGTTGCCTGCACTAATCTTTTGGTTCAGGCAGGTAGTGCGGGTGAAACTGAGGATAACTATACTTACCTGTCCCTGTTCCATGGTCCTATTGTCCTGCTATCTTGCTCTGTACCTTCCATTCCAGCAGCAGGTTTTGGGCAGAGCTTTCTGACATCACCGCTGCTGTTTCTTGCTGGGCTCCGCTGCGAGCAGGCTTGGGGAAACAGCAGCAGTAACATCAGGAAGTTCCACCCATGCCCCAAGTCCACCGCCAGAATAAAATATACAGAGCAAGACAGCAGGACAACGGTACCACGGAATGGGGACAGGTAACTATGGTTGTCATCGCTGTCACCCCCACTACACACCTGTACCAACAGGTTAGTGCGGTGACACTGATGACTGTTTTCTTCTCAATGAATATGTTGTATACTCTTAAAAACTGAGCCCCAATTTGTTTTCCATATTCTAAATTCATATCCAGTTACTTCTTAAAGATAAGGAATTTTAGTGAAATATGAACAGAAGTGTCCATTGAGGAAAGCAGGCCCCAGAATAAATATGAAGATAAGGCCTCTTCTGATATAGGTTGACACCACCACACAACTAAAGAAAGAGGAAGATTTCAGGTTTTTTATTACTCTCCATATCTTTTCCAGGATTCTTAAGTTGATTCCTTACCCAGATTATTATTATTTTTTTAATAAGATGAGGCTCTCAGATAAAGAATCCCTGCACAATAAGTTACTACCCATTAGTAAGTAAGACATGGGGCCAATTTATGCAGGGCCCCTTTGCCATAAAAACCTGTACATTCTGCCACTATAATACTTACCACCTTACGAAAATAGAATATGTAGTCTTCTGTCTATATCCTGCTCCTATGAACCTTTACAGTATACAGCTTCATATCTAATAACTATTTAATAACGTACTCCTATCTATTCTGTAGAATTTTGAAAGAATAATAATGTAAACAGTGGTGACTTCATGCTTAGGAAAATGATTACAGCCTCAGAAGCAGTATATGCTATTAAATAGGACTTGTGGCCTCTTATGCCATGACTTAGTAAATCCTTGCATTTCCCTTGAAACAAGAAGGGGACATCTTCTTTTACACCTCTGTGTTTTGTTATTTCTCTCTTTTTAGAAATGTATGACTATATAACCAATTGAGTATTACAAGGTAAGGCCAAGTCACTACAATGTGTAACACTATTAAAGCTGACAGTATGAGGACGCGCCCCCAACTGGTAACATACAATTGGTTGTTTAGTCATACATTTCTAGTAAGAATAACATGGAAATGGCCAACACACAGCTATCAGGAAAGATTGTTCACTATTGGGTATAAAAGTATACATAGAGTATACAAGTATTTACTAAATCTGGTCAGGAGGGGCCACAGGTCCTCTCTCAGAGCAATATAAAACAAAATGCATATTACCGATTGATAGAATTTTGTTAGAATCTACAAATTAAAAAATATATGCATCAGAGTTACAATTTTTCTTTTTTTTTGTCTTTAAGTATGTGGATTTAAACTCTTCACGGAATCTCTTTGTGCTGGGATTTTCTATGTTTAGTGGTTTTGTTATTCCAACGTGGCTAGAAAATAACCCAGGTGCTATAAGTACAGGTATGCTGCACTCTTAGGATGCAAAAAAGAAAGCTGTTATATTGTGATAATGCTTGTGCAGTTTTTTTTTTCTCTAAAAGTACTCTGGGGGTTATTTATCATTGTGTTCTATTCCTTTTATTGGTCTACATCTGCGAATTTTGTCAAATTTTGCGCTATTTGCAGTTTTTTTTTACAAGTTTTAAATTACGTCATTTTGACCTTTTGATCATGCTAGATCCAGTTTTTGAAGTGACAAATGCAGTGGTCTGTATTTATTTTCTGCATGTTTTTAATTTTTGCACAAATCTTTCCGCAAATGGTGCAAAAAAACCCGCAAATCTAGACCACCTCCCGACCAGGTCTAAAAAAAATTACTACTTCTGTCTGTTTGCAAAAAAAAAACAACATTAAATTAACATTAAACATTTTACCATTAAAAAAAAAAAAAAAAAAAAAGATATAGTAGGGATGAAAAAAAATTGCATTTAACTAAATTTCTCTTATAAATATCTAAATGTTTATAAATTTTTAAACAGGGATCAATTTATGTGTGTGGGCAGGGCACTAAAAATGTAGCCAACAATAATAACATTTTGTGTGTGTGTGTTTTTCACTTTTTTTTCTTTATTTTTAATTTTTTTTTAGGTAGTAATACTACTCTCAGCATGGAACACACTGTCCTATGATGGGAGTAATAGTACCTGTCCTAATTAACAGATCGTCCAGGGTCCGTTGCTATTCTTCTGTATAATTTAAAGATGGGGCTGGCCTCTCTACTATGGTCCCCCAGCACTGTCGTATATATATACACCTATTCATATTTTCCGCAGAGAGCTGTGATTGGCCAGGTGGTTCCAGCCAATCACAACTCTCTGTGGGAAATATGAATAGGTGAATATATACGTCAGTGAAAGGGACCGGCCGCCCGCATCTATACATTATACAGGAGGATCACAGCAGGTGTAAGGAGTGGCATCCGCTGTGTTCTTTCCTTAACTGCAGGTACTACTACTCCCAACATGGAGCACACTCTTCTCCATGCTGGGAGCTGTAGTACCTGTATTAATAGACAGATCGCAACAGGTGTCAGAAGTTACACTAGCTGCGATCTGTCCATTAATGCAGGTACTACAGCTCCCGGCATGGAGCAGAGTGTGCTGCATGCTAGGAGTAGTAGTACCTGTGATAGTCCTTTCCATTGCAGAGATGCAGAGCGGCTTTCTCATGCGCTCTGCATCTCTGCACTATACTACAGCCAGTGATATGACTAGAAAGAACATCACTCATTCATATTTCCTTCTGAGAGCTGTGATTAGCTGCAACCATCCGGCCAGCCCCCACTCTGGGCGGAAAATATGAATGAGTGATGTTCTATTCACATCACTGGTCGGCCGGAGTACAGAGTAGAGATGTGAGCGCTGTATAGAGCTGCTCCACATCTCTGCTATATTATGGATGATCGCATCGGGTGTCAGGAGTGACACCCGGGGCGATATGTCTATTAGTACAGATACTACCACTCCCATCATGGATCAGTCTGTTCCATGCTGGGAGTAGTAGTACTACCTAAAATAAATATAAAAAAACAGAGAGAAATAAAGTGATACACACTATTAAAAATGTATAAAAATTTGTTATAAAAAATAAAAATGTTGTTAAATACATTTTTTCCCATCCCTCTGCATCCTTTTTTTTTCTTTTTTTTTTTTTTGGTACCCAAAAAGGCAATTTCCACTCAAATGCAAAAATGCCAGAAAAAAACGTTAGAAGCAGGTAAGACATGATCTGAAAGCGGGGTAGAAAGCAAACACATCTAGACAAACAAAAAAAATGATCTAGCCAAGACCATTATTGATAAATAACCCCCATTGTGTCTAAAATAACTTTTCTGCAAAAAATTATTTAAAAAATGTAGCTTGTTGGCTTTGCCATTGAATTTTTTATGGATGCTTTTGACATATTACCACACTAAAACATTGACGAGTTATCACGAGTTAGCGTAGCTCTTGCACCATCTTCTCATACCCTAGGTTTAATATTTGTCTGCCATGCTCACTCAGGCAGTGTTGACTGTGTCAACACTGACTGTTGAATGTACAGTACCTTATGGAGTTACCTAAAGTCTATCAATGAATATTGATAGTGGAGCCATCTGAAGTCTTTGAATGTCCATTACTCATTAGGCAGTGGGTGGTTCCTTAACCCTCACAACACTTGTGAAATGGTATGTCTTCTTGAACAACCATATTTGTAAGTGGACAGAAGAATTATCTATTCTATGGCCTGTTTCAGATGGCTAGGACAATGGGGGAGATTTAACAAAACCTGTGCAGAGTAAAAGTTGACTAGTTGTCCATATCAACCAGATTGCTTCTTTAATTTTAAAAAATTAAGCAATCTCCTTGGTTACTATGAGCAACTGGTTCACTTTCTTCTGCCTTGGTTTTGATACATTTCCCCCAATGTGCTGCTATGGTGGCTGTTCTTATTTTCTGTGAGTATACAGTATGCAATAAGAAATATATTAGATTTAATGTGTTCTATATCAGTCTGGTTGAAGATAAAACGCATCCTGTTAGTGGCAGTGACACCTAACCTACTAAATGAGAAAGGGACTTAGCTTTATGCATATTAGTTTCTCTATTGTATCATGTCTACATCTTGTCTATATTTTTGGTCTCTGTTTCACAAGAAATTGGTATAATGAAAAAATGAACAAAATGTTCCCATTTATAAACTACACTGCAAACTATGTCCTTCTTATTGTTCATTTTATGTCTCTTATCCATCAGTGAGTAAGTGGACAGTTTTGGCCCGCATGTTTGATTTTCAATTACTTGCTGGCCTCCGGCCACTATACCTTAGATACTAAAGGACTGCTATTCATCAACATTTTCCTAAGAAAGTTTCAAAATTATTTTTATTATTAGTATCTAATGCTGTTATAGTTTTTATAAAACATATTACATATAAAAAAAAAAAACAACAACAGATTACGCAAAAGAAAGTATGAATCTGGATTTTTCAGAAATCATGGCAATTTACAAATTCGTTTCCTAGAGCTATGGTGTTAACAGTATAAGTCTTAAGACAGAAGATGCTGGAGAAATGATTTTTTATGATCTAACAAGAGTTAAAGAGTTTTTTTTAATCAACTGGTGCCAGAAAGGTAAACAGATTTGTAAATTAGTTCTATTAAAAAAAGATATATATTAATCCTTCCAGTACTTATTAGCTGCTGAATACTAATGAGGAAATTATTTTCTTTTTGGAACACAGTGCTCTCTGCTGACATCACGAGCACAGTGCTCTCTGTTGACATATCTGTCCACTTTAGGAACTGTCCAGAGCAGCATATGTTTGCTATGGGGATTTTCTTCTATTCTTAAAATGGACAGAGATGTCAGCAGAGAGCACTGTGTTCCAAAAGGAAAATAATTTCCTCTGTAGTATTCAGCAGCTGATAAGTACTGGAAGGATTAATATTTTTTAATAGAACTAATTTACAAATCTGTTTAACTTTCTGGCACCAGTTTATTTTAAAAAAAATTAAAAAATTAATAAAAAAAAACTTTAAATTTCTCATTCTGTAGATCTATAGTGGTCAGTGTTACGCCGAGCGCTCCGGGTCCCCGCTCCTCCCCGGAGCGCTCGCCACATCCTCGCTACTGCAGCGCCCCGGTCATATCCACTGACCGGGTGCGCTGCGATACCGCCTCCAGCCGGGATGCGATTCGCGATGCGGGTGGCGCCCGCTCGCGATGCGCACCCCGGCTCCCGTACCTGACTCGCTCTCCGTCGGTCCTGTCCCGGCGCGCGCGGCCCCGCTCCCTAGGGCGCGCGCGCGCCGGGTCTCTGCGATTTAAAGGGCCACTGCGCCACTGATTGGCGCAGTTGTTCTAATTAGTGTGTTCACCTGTGCACTCCCTATGTTTACCTCACTTCCCCTGCACTCCCTCGCCGGATCTTGTTGCCATTGTGCCAGTGAAAGCGTTTCCTTGTGTGTTCCTAGCCTGTGTTCCAGACCTCCTGCCGTTGCCCCTGACTACGATCCTTGCTGCCTGCCCCGACCTTCTGCTACGTCCGACCTTGCTCTTGTCTACTCCCTTGTACCGCGCCTATCTTCAGCAGTCAGAGAGGTTGAGCCGTTGCTAGTGGATACGACCTGGTTACTACCGCCGCTGCAAGACCATCCCGCTTTGCGGCGGGCTCTGGTGAATACCAGTAGTAACTTAGAACCGGTCCACTAGCACGGTCCACGCCAATCCCTCTCTGGCACAGAGGATCCACCTCCTGCCAGCCGAATCGTGACAGTAGATCCGGCCATGGATCCCGCTGAAGTTCCACTACCAGTTGTCGCCGACCTCACCACGGTGGTCGCCCAGCAGTCGCAACAGATAGCGCAACAAGGCCACCAGCTGTCTCAACTGACCGTGATGCTACAGCAGCTACTACCACAGCTTCACCACCATCTCCTCCGCCTGCTCCTGCACCTCCTCCGCAGCGAGTGGCCGCTTCCGGCCTACGACTATCCTTGCCGGATAAATTTGATGGGGACTCTAAGTTTTGCCGTGGCTTTCTTTCACAATGTTCCCTGCACTTGGAGATGATGTCGGACCAGTTTCCTACTGAAAGGTCTAAGGTGGCTTTCGTAGTCAGCCTTCTGTCTGGGAAAGCTCTGTCATGGGCCACACCGCTCTGGGACCGCAATGACCCCGTCACTGCCTCTGTACACTCCTTCTTCTCGGAAATTCGAAGTGTCTTTGAGGAACCTGCCCGAGCCTCTTCTGCTGAGACTGCCCTGCTGAACCTGGTCCAGGGTAATTCTTCCGTTGGCGAGTACGCCATACAATTCCGTACTCTTGCTTCCGAATTATCCTGGAATAATGAGGCCCTCTGCGCGACCTTTAAAAAAGGCCTATCCAGCAACATTAAAGATGTTCTGGCCGCACGAGAAATTCCTGCTAACCTGCATGAATTCATTCATCTAGCCACTCGCATTGACATGCGTTTTTCCGAAAGGCGTCAGGAGCTCCGCCAGGATATGGACTTTGTTCGCACGAGGCGTTTTTTCTCCCCGGCTCCTCTCTCCTCTGGTCCTCTGCAATCCGTTCCTGTGCCTTCCGCCGTGGAGGCTATGCAAGTTGACCGGTCTCGCTTGACACCTCAAGAGAGGACACGACGCCGCATGGAGAATCTTTGCCTGTACTGTGCCGGTACCGAACACTTCCTGAAGGATTGTCCTATCCGTCCTCCCCGCCTGGAAAGACGTACGCTGACTCCGCACAAAGGTGAGACAGTTCTTGATGTCAACTCTGCTTCTCCACGCCTTACTGTGCCTGTGCGGATATCTGCCTCTACCTTCTCCTTCTCTACCATGGCCTTCTTGGATTCCGGATCTGCAGGAAATTTTATTTTGGCCTCTCTCATCAACAGGTTCAACATCCCGGTGACCAGTCTCGCCAGACCCCTCTACATCAATTGTGTTAACAATGAAAGATTGGACTGTACCGTACGTTACCGCACGGAGCCCCTCCTAATGTGCATCGGACCTCATCACGAAAAAATTGAGTTTTTGGTCCTCTCCAATTGCACGTCCGAAATTCTCCTTGGACTACCGTGGCTTCAACGCCATTCCCCAACCCTTGATTGGTCCACAGGAGAGATCAAGAGCTGGGGTACTTCTTGTTTCAAGGACTGTCTTAAACCGGCTCCCAGTACTCCCTGCCGTGACCCTGTGGTTCCCCCTGTAACCGGTCTCCCTAAGGCTTATATGGACTATGCTGACGTATTTTGCAAAAAACAAGCTGAGACTTTACCTCCTCACAGGCCTTATGACTGTCCTATTGACCTCCTCCCGGGCACTACTCCACCCCGGGGCAGAATTTATCCTCTGTCCGCCCCAGAGACTCTTGCTATGTCTGAATACATCCAGGAAAATTTAAAAAAGGGGTTTATCCGCAAATCCTCCTCTCCTGCCGGAGCTGGATTTTTCTTTGTGTCCAAAAAAGATGGCTCCCTACGTCCTTGCATTGATTACCGCGGACTTAATAAAATCACGGTAAAGAACCGCTACCCCCTACCTCTTATCTCAGAACTCTTTGATCGCCTTCAAGGTGCCCACATCTTTACCAAACTGGACTTAAGAGGTGCTTATAATCTCATCCGCATCAGGGAGGGGGACGAATGGAAAACTGCATTTAACACTAGAGATGGACACTTTGAGTATCTGGTCATGCCCTTTGGCCTGTGCAACGCCCCTGCCGTCTTCCAAGACTTTGTTAATGACATTTTTCGTGATCTCTTATATTCCTGTGTTGTTGTGTATCTGGACGATATTCTGATTTTTTCTGCCAACTTAGAGGAACACCGCCAGCATGTCCGCATGGTTCTTCAGAGACTTCGAGACAATCAACTTTATGCCAAAATGGAGAAATGTCTGTTTGAATGTCAATCTCTTCCTTTCCTAGGATACTTGGTTTCTGGCCAGGGACTACAAATGGACCCAGATAAACTCTCTGCCGTCTTAGATTGGCCACGCCCCTCCGGACTCCGTGCTATCCAACGTTTTTTGGGGTTCGCCAATTATTACAGACAATTTATTCCTCATTTTTCCACTATTGTGGCTCCTATCGTGGCTTTAACCAAGAAGAATGCCAATCCTAAGTCCTGGTCTCCTCAAGCGGAAGACGCCTTTAAACGGCTCAAGTCTGCCTTTTCTTCTGCTCCCGTGCTCTCCAGACCTGACCCATCTAAACCCTTCCTATTGGAGGTTGATGCCTCCTCAGTGGGAGCTGGAGCGGTCCTTCTACAAAAAAATTCTTCCGGGCATGCTGTTACTTGTGGGTTTTTTTCTAGGACCTTCTCTCCGGCGGAGAGGAACTACTCCATCGGGGATCGAGAACTACTGGCCATTAAATTGGCACTTGAGGAATGGAGGCATCTGCTGGAGGGATCAAAATTTCCAGTTATCATTTACACCGACCACAAGAATCTCTCCTATCTCCAGTCTGCCCAACGGCTGAATTCTCGCCAGGCCAGGTGGTCTTTGTTCTTTGCCCGTTTTAACTTTGAAATTCATTTTCGCCCTGCCGACAAGAACATTAGGGCCGATGCTCTCTCTCGTTCCTCGGATGCTTCGGAAGTAGAGGTCTCTCCGCAACACATCATTCCTCCTGACTGTCTGATCTCCACTTCTCCAGCCTCCATCAGGCAAACTCCTCCAGGGAAGACCTTCGTTTCTCCACGCCAACGTCTCGGGATTCTCAAATGGGGTCACTCCTCCCACCTCGCTGGCCATGCGGGCATCAAAAAGTCTTTGCAACTCATCTCTCGCTTCTATTGGTGGCCGACTCTGGAGACGGATGTTATTGATTTTGTGCGGGCCTGTACTGTCTGTGCCCGGGATAAGACTCCTCACCAGAAGCCTGCTGGTCTCCTTCATCCTCTGCCTGTCCCCGAACAGCCTTGGTCTCTGATTGGTATGGACTTTATTACAGACTTACCCCCATCCCGTGGCAACACTGTTGTTTGGGTGGTCGTTGATCGATTCTCCTAGATGGCACATTTTATTCCTCTTCCTGGTCTTCCTTCAGCGCCTCAGTTGGCAAAACAATTTTTTGTACACATTTTTCGTCTTCACGGTTTGCCCACGCAGATCGTCTCGGATAGAGGCGTCCAATTCGTGTCAAAATTCTGGAGGGCTCTCTGTAAACAACTCAAGATTAAATTAAACTTCTCTTCTGCTTATCATCCTCAATCCAATGGGCAAGTAGAAAGAATTAACCAGGTCCTGGGTGACTATTTACGGCATTTTGTTTCCTCCCGCCAGGATGACTGGGCAGATCTTCTACCATGGGCCGAATTCTCGTACAACTTCAGAGTCTCTGAATCTTCTTCTAAATCCCCATTTTTCGTGGTGTACGGCCGTCACCCTCTTCCCCCCTCCCTA
The DNA here is from genome assembly GCF_029499605.1 of Hyla sarda. Lineage (NCBI taxonomy): Eukaryota > Metazoa > Chordata > Amphibia > Anura > Hylidae > Hyla > Hyla sarda. The sequence goes on from NC_079192.1 coordinate 280,785,604, forward strand.
CTCCCTTGCCCTCTGGTTTGCCCGCTGTGGATGAAGTGACTCGTGATCTTTCCACCATATGGAAAGAGACCCAAAATTCTCTTTTACAGGCTTCATCTCGCATGAAAAAGTTTGCCGATAAGAAAAGAAGAGCTCCCCCCATTTTTTCTCCCGGAGACAAGGTATGGCTCTCCGCTAAATATGTCCGCTTCCGTGTCCCCAGCTACAAACTGGGACCACGCTATCTTGGTCCTTTCAAAATCTTGTGCCAAATTAATCCTGTCTCTTACAAACTTCTTCTTCCTCCTTCTCTTCGTATTCCTAATGCCTTTCATGTCTCTCTTCTTAAACCACTCATCATCAACCGTTTCTCTCCCAAACTTGTTTCTCCCACTTCTGTTTCCGGTTCCTCTGACATCTTCTCCGTAAAGGAGATACTGGCCTCCAAGACGGTCAGAGGGAAAAAAAATTTTTTGGTCGATTGGGAGGGCTGTGGTCCTGAAGAGAGATCCTGGGAACCTGAGGACAACATCCTAGACAAAAGTCTGGTCCTCAGGTTCTCAGGCTCCAAGAAGAGGGGGAGACCCAAGGGGGGGGGTACTGTTACGCCGAGCGCTCCTGGTCCCCGCTCCTCCCCGGAGCGCTCGCCACATCCTCGCTACTGCAGCGCCCCGGTCAGATCCACTGACCGGGTGCGCTGCGATACCGCCTCCAGCCGGGATGCGATTCGCGATGCGGGTGGCGCCCGCTCGCGATGCGCACCCTGGCTCCCGTACCTGACTCGCTCTCCGTCGGTCCTGTCCCGGCGCGCGCGGCCCCGCTCCCTAGGGCGCGCGCGCGCCGGGTCTCTGCGATTTAAAGGGCCACTGCGCCACTGATTGGCGCAGTTGTTCTAATTAGTGTGTTCACCTGTGCACTCCCTATGTTTACCTCACTTCCCCTGCACTCCCTCGCCGGATCTTGTTGCCATTGTGCCAGTGAAAGCGTTTCCTTGTGTGTTCCTAGCCTGTGTTCCAGACCTCCTGCCGTTGCCCCTGACTACGATCCTTGCTGCCTGCCCCGACCTTCTGCTACGTCCGACCTTGCTCTTGTCTACTCCCTTGTACCGCGCCTATCTTCAGCAGTCAGAGAGGTTGAGCCGTTGCTAGTGGATACGACCTGGTTACTACCGCCGCTGCAAGACCATCCCGCTTTGCGGCGGGCTCTGGTGAATACCAGTAGTAACTTAGAACCGGTCCACTAGCACGGTCCACGCCAATCCCTCTCTGGCACAGAGGATCCACCTCCTGCCAGCCGAATCGTGACAGTCAGGACTACACTTTTTTATCATCACAGGCAGAACTAAGATAGGTGACACATGTATGTAGAAAACACAGGAATAACCATTTACAACCCTTCCTCCTCTACCTGCCCAATGACCTCTGTAATGGATACAGAGCATGTCTGGAAAACAGAAGTCCATTTTAAAGCCCATATGATCACTAGAAAATTATAAATATTTGCTTGCTATTTTTATTCTTGGTGTATCTAAAAGGTAAGCTACTATGTAATTGATCCCATCCAGAATATCTACATTTGGAGTGTTTAGGCAAACTTATTCAATACCAGATTAGATAATAATAAAAAATTAAAAAATATTATTATTAATAATAATAATAAAAAAAACATTTACGCCCAAATATCTTCTAACAACCCCTCTTCTATACAGTTTGTGGTATCAAACATGACGTCATCTTTAACCGGATGGTTTAGCTTTAGGACTGTGGTCATGCGCAGGGCAAAAAAATGATTCAAACATTAAGGCTTGATAAGATCCATCAAGCATTACATTAAAAATATAAGCGGTAAGTGCTCCTAAAATGCATCTTATTAAACCCAATGAAGTCTTACAAGTAAGGGCAAATCACCATAGTGATCTATGATGCCGTCAGATTTTGTCTGTAAACCTCAGGTTGGGCCTGGTCATTTGGCCATTATATGGACACATAAATTTGCCCATAATACACCTATGTGAAACTGGCCTAAAATTAATTTTTTGTTACATGTTTTTACAACCCACAATCTAATAAGTAATGTTATCTAGCCTTATAGTCTGCAGTAACAGATTGCTGTTTTCCCATGTTTTTCAACAATAGGAGTATCTTTATTCTTGGTGTTTGTTGAACACTAGTATTGAACACTTTATTCCCAGAAAGAGCAAAGAAAATGTCAATGAGCAATTTTAGCCTAGCCACAATGTTAATAGTTTAAAAGAAACAGATGGAGTAACATTCTCTGTTGTCAGGGAGAAGGGGTAACTGCACAATTTCAAGCACTGAATTGGAGCCACACTTTTGCTTGGACAGTATCCCAAATATGAAATGCAGTTTGACTGGGTTGGTATTACCTAGTCTTGCAAGTATTCCTTGAATAATTACCTACATGGCATAAATATTCCTTTCACTAATATTTATGGAATACTGTTTATGAACAGATAAATTCTTTGCTTTGGCTCTGCCTCAATTCACTACCAATCCATTTAGCAGCTATGAAACCACTTTCCTTTGTATTCTACTTTTTTGTTCTGTAAATACATTGAATCAAACAAAGTAAGCTTGCCAACCAGTGTTATTGAATTGTCGGGGGAACACCTTGTGAAAATAGACATTTAACAGGACAGCTTCCTTCTTATTTTACTAACATGAATTAGACTTGTTTATTTAGTCATCAAGTTTCATTTTTAGCATTTATATTGATATAATTGGAAGACATGGAAGAAGGATAACAATAGTGTGTGTATAGGCTGTACAATGGGTTGGTGGTTAGCACTGCTGCCTTGTGGCCTTGGAGTCCTGGTAAGGGCATGTTTGTGTGGTCTTCCCCAAGTACTCTAGTTTTTACCAGATTTTAAAAACATACTAGTAAGTTAATGGGTTGTCTATAAATATTTATTTTCAACAAGGGTGGGTAAAAGAAAAAACAGCATTACTCACCTGCCTGATTAACCACTGCTGCTGTCCAATATTCACCAGGTCTTGACAGATCATCACTTTCTGGTCTCATCTCAACACATGAAGAGTTGGTCACTCAGTGGTTAGGGCATTACCTGTGTATTGATTAAACAGATCTGGTGAGTGTTGTAATCCATGGGCATTGGGCAGGTTTATAATGCTTTATTTATTTATTATGTAAATGTAGCCTGACCCATTTAACTGTTTAAGGACACAGCCTGATTGGGCCTTGTTGACACAGCCAATTTTCATTTTTGCATTTCTTATCTTTGCATCCTTCTTCCTGTAACACTCACGTTTCTGAAGACAGGAACTCCGGTGTATGTGGATCCGCTGGACCTGTGTGGCAGATGACTCGGACCATGCCAGGGAGCGGAGTCTAAGGTGCTGCTGGTCTTCACCAGAGCCCGCCGCAAAGCAGGATGGGCTTGCAGCTGCAGGCGACACCTAGGTCGCTAACCCCGGCACGGCTCGACCACACAGGCGGCTGAGGAGATGCGAAGCACAGAAGGGATGAGACAACTCTTGGTTACACTAATGAGTGTACTGGCCCTTTAAATCTTAAAGCTCCAGCGCGCGCACGCCCTAAGGGACGGGTACAAGTGCGCAGGAGCAGAGAGGCAGAAGCAGAGGCCGGGGAAACACCCGGAGAGTGACGGACTGGGGCTCGCATGCGGGTGTGTCCCGCAATGCGAGTCCCAGCCCCGTCAGCAGCAGAAGGTAAGGGGACTATGCGCTCATGGCCAGCGTGTGAGGCCGGAGCGCATAGCGTAACAGTAACCCCCCCCTTTGGTCTCCCCCTCCTTTTATGAGAGAGGAAACTCCTGAGAAGGTCACGGTCCAGGATATTCTCCTCAGGTTCCCAAGATCTCTCCTCAGGACCGTAACCCTCCCAGTCAAGCAAAAAAAATTGTTTACCTCTCACAGTTTTTGCAGAAAGGATCTGTTTAACTTTGTAGACATCAGATGAGCCAGAGACAGGTGTTGGGAGAGGATTCTTCTGAGAAAACAAGAGGCTTGAGGAGAGAGACGTGGAAGGAATTGGGAATACGTAACGTAGCAGGTAGACGGAGTTTGTAGGAGACAGGATTGATCTTTTGTAGAATCTGGAAGGGACCAAGGTAGCGGGGACCGAGCTTGTAACAGGGGATCTTGAAGCGAATGTATTTGGATGAAAGCCACACCATGTCACCAGGAGAGAAGAACGGAGGAGGTCTTCTACCTTTATCCGCTTGCGCCTTCATGCGTGAAGAAGCCTGGGAAAATGACTGTCGGGTCTGTTGCCAGATGGTGGAGAAGTCATGGACCAGCTCATCAACAGTAGGCACACCGGAGGAGAATTGGAGAGGAAGAGGAGGACGGAGATGGAGTCTGTAGACAACAAAAAAGGGAGACAACTTCGTGGACTCAGAATCCTTAAAGGGGTTCTCCGGCACTAAGACATCTTATCCCCTATCCAAAGGATAGGGGATAAGATGCCTGACCGCGGGGGTTGCGCCGCTGGGGACCCCGTGATTTTCCATGCTGCACCCCGTTAACATCAGCCCCCGGAGCGTTCTCGCTCCAGGTCTGATTACTAGCGATCACAGGGACGGAGCATAGTGACGTCACGGCTCCGCCCCGTGTGACATCACGGCTCCATCCCCTCAATGCAAGCTTACGGAGGGGGCTGATGCTAACGGGGTGCGGCGTGGAAGATCACGGGAGTCCCCAGCGGCGGGACCCCCGTGGCCAGGCATCTTAAGATCATAAGATGTCTTAGCGCCGGAGAACCCCTTTAAGATTATATGAGAATTCAGCCCAGGAGAGAAGGTGGACCCAATCATCTTGGCGAGCTGAAACAAAATGCCGGAGATAAGTCTCAAGGATTTAATTGACCCTTTCCACCTGACCATTGGACTGAGGGCGGTAGGCCGAGGAGAAGTCCAGATTGATGTCCAGAAGGTTACAAAGGGCTCGTCAGAACTTAGAGACAAACTGCACACCTCGATCCGAATCGATATGCTGTGGAAGACCATGTAAACGAAAAAACATGCGACAAGAAGTACTTCGCCAGCTGCGGAGCAGAAGGAAGACCTGAAAGAGGAATGAAATGAGCCATCTTGGAAAACCGATCTACCACGACCCAGATGACAGTGTTATTATGAGAATGTGGTAGATCGGTGATGAAATCCATGGCTATATGGGACCAGGGAGTCTCTGGAATGGCTGTAAGAGTCCTGCAGGTCTTTGCCGAGGAGTTTTGTGATGGGCACAAGTTACACAGGACCGAACAAAATCAGAAACATCACGTTCAAGATTGGGCCACCAGTAGTGCTGGGAAATAAGAAGTAGGGTCTTGCGTATTCCAGGATGTCCTGCTGTCAAAGAAGAATGACCCCATTTCAAGACCTTGCGTCTCAATCTGGTGGGCACAAAGGATTTTCCCGGAGGAACTTCCTGAATCTCTGCAGGAGCGGCAGGAATCAAACGGTCAGGAGGAATAATGTGCCTAGGCGTGGAGTCCAAACCAATGACGTCAGAGGACCTGGAGAGTGTATCACCCCTGGTGTTATTGTCTGCAGGACGGAAGTGAATGAAGAAGTTGAAATGGGAAAAGAACAGTGACCATCTTGCCTGGCGGGGGTTCAAACGCTGAACAGACTGAAGGTATAGAAGATTCTTATGATCGGAGTAGATGCTGACCAGATGAGAAGAACCTTCCAATAAATGTCGCCATTCCTCCAAAGCTAGCTTAATAGCGAGGAGTTCACGATCTCCAATGGAGTAATTCCTCTAAGCAGGAGAGAAAGTCTTGGAGAAAAACAAACAAGTTACACTCTTTCCCTTGGCGTTTTTCTGTGTGAGGACGGCACCCGCTCCAATAGATGAGGCATCAACCTCCAACGCAAAGGGCATCTCTGGATCAGGTCTTGTAGGCACAGGAGCAGAGGCAAATGCAGACTTTAAACGGGAGAAGGCCTCTTCAGCCTCTTGAGGCCAAGACTTAGGATTGGATGCTTTTTTAGTGAGAGCTACAATAGGAGCAACCAAGGATGAAAAATGTGGGATAAACTGACAATAATAGTTAGCGAATCCCAGAAAGCGTTGAATTGCACGCAGGCCCGAGGCCAATCCAAAACTGCGGATAACTTATCTGGATCCATCTGCAGGCCCTGATGAGAGACAATGTAGCCTAGAAACGGAAGACTAGACTTTTTGAACAAGCATTTTTCCAATTTGGCATAGAGATGATTCTTCCGTAGTCTCTGAAGAACCAGACGAACATGAGCACAATGCTCCTCTAAGTTGGAAGAGAAGATCAGGATGTCATCAAGGTATACGACAACACAAGTGTAAAGAAGGTCACGGAAGATGTCATTAACGAACTCCTGTAAAATGGCTGCAGCATTGCAGAGACCAAAAGGCATAACAAGATACTCAAAATGTCCGTCACGAATATTGAAGGCCGTTTTCCATTCATCTCCCTTGCGGATACGAACGAGGTTATACGCACCGCGTAAGTCCAGCTTGGAGAACTTAGAACCATGTAAACGGTCAAAAATTTCTGAGATAAGAGGTAGAGGGTAACGGTTCTTGACCGTAATTTTTGTTAAGTCACCTGTAGTCAATGCATGGACGGAGTGAGCCATCCTTCTTCCCTACAAAGAAGAAACCTGCTCCAGCAGTAGAAGAGGACTTACGGATAAATCCCTTTTGGAGATTCTCCTGGATATATTCATCCATGGCTTTGGCCTCAGGAACTGAAAGAGGATATATCCTCCCACGAGGAGCAGTGGTACCAGGCAGAAGATCAATAGGCCAGTCGTAAGGACGATGTGGAGGCAGAGATTTAGCCAGTTTCTTGCAGAAGACATCCGAGAAATCTTGGTAAGGTGGCGGCAGGCCAGGTATAGGTGGAAGACGAGAAACAACTTTATGCAGAACAGGTTGTAGGCAAAATTTTTGACAGGATTGTCCCCAGCGAATTACCGTATTTATCGGGGTATACCACGCACCGGCCTATAACACGCACCCTCATTTTACCAAGGATATTTGGGTAAAAAAAGTTTTTTACCCAAATATCCTTGGTAAAATGAGGGTGTGTGTGTGCGCGTGTATACCCCGATACACCCCCAGGAAAGGCAGGGGGAGAGAGGCCGTCGCTGCCCGCTTCTCTCCCCCTGCCTTTCCTGGGGTCTAGAGTCCTGCTGCCGGCCCTTCTCTCCCCCTGGCTATCGGCGCCGCTGCCCGTTCTGTCCCCCTCACTATCGGTGCCGGTGCCCCATTGCCGGTGCCGATAGCCAGGGGGAGAGAAGCAGCGCAGACAGCCAGGGGAAGAGAAGGGGCAGCGGCACCCATTGCCGGCGCCGCTGCCCCGTTGCCTCCCCCCATCCCCGGTGGCATAATTACCTGTTGCCGGGGTCGGGTCCGCGCTGCTGCAGGCCTCCGGCGTGCGTCCCCTGCGTCGTTGCTATGCACTGCACGGCGCGGCGCATGACGTCAGTGCGCCGCGCCGTGCATAGCAACGACGCAGGGGACGCACGCCGGAGGCCTGCAGCAGCGCGGACCCTTCTCTCCCCCTGGCTGTCGGCGCCAGGGGGTGAGAAGGGCCGGCAGCAGGACTCTAGACCCCAGGAAAGGCAGGGGGAGAGAAGCGGGCACTCTCCCCCTGCCTTTCCTGGGGGTGTATCGGCGTATAACATGCACATAGACTTTAGGCTAAAAATTTTAGCCTAAAAAGTGCGTGTTATATGCCGATAAATACGGTATTTCTCCAGTTCTCCAATCCAGTTGCGAGGAATGGCGTTGCAGCCAAGGAAGACCAAGAAGAATCTCAGAAGTACAGTGTGGCAGAACATAGAATTCAATATTCTCTTTATGCGATACTCCCACTTGCATGACGAGAGATTCAGTACAGAAATGAACCTTACAGTCCAGATTTTGTCCATTTACAGAGGAGATGAACAAGGGCTTGGCAAGCTGAGTAAGAGGAAGATGATACTTGTGCACTAAAGCCGCATCAATAAAGTCACCTCCTGACCGGAATCCAAAAATGCTGTAGCGCTGAAGGAAGACTTGGCTGAAGCGAAGACTTGTACAGGAATAGTTAAGCGTGAAGAGGTAGTATTCACACCCAAGTATGCCTCTCCCACATACCCTAGGTGCGGACGAACAGTACAGTCCTTGAGAAAGTGCTCCAGGCTAGCACAGTACAAACACAAATTCTCATTGCATCGTCGTGACCTCTACTGCTGCGTAAGACGAGGGTGATCTCCTTGTATAACGTCTTTGGCAAGAGGCGCAAGAGACATAAGAGGAGAACGTTGGGACACAGTTGTCAGGCGGGCAGATTCCCTCTCAAAGCGCAATTCTTGTTGTCTTTCGGCAAAACGCACATCAATGCGTGTAGTCAAGTGGATAAGTTCAGACAAAGAAGATGGAGGATCTTGTGCTGCAAGGGCATCTTTAATCCTGCTTGACAGTCCTTTTTTAAATGTGGCACACAAGGCCTCTTCATTCCAGGCAAGTTCAGAGGCTAGAATGCGGAACTGAACCGCGCAGTCACCAACGGTAGAATCTCCTTGACAGAGATTCAGAAACGCTGTCTCAGCTGAAGAGGCACGTGCGGGTTCCTCAAAGACACTGTGAAATTCGGCCAAGAATGCCGACAAATTGGAGGATACTGGATCACCACGGTCCCAAAGGGGTGTAGCCCAAGCCAGGGCTTTTCCAGAAAGTAGACTAATGACAAAGGCCACCTTACTACGTTCAGTCGGAAACAGTTCAGACATGAGCGCCAAATGCATGGAGCACTGTGTAAAAAAGCCTCTGTATGACTTGGAATCACCATCATACTTGGAAGGCAAAGGCAGGCGCAGCTGGGAGCCAGGAGAGACTGCACGAGCTGGAGGAGGGAGTGGGCCAGATTGTGGTACCTGCTGCTGTTGCAAGGCCAAAAGCTGTTGCATCATGGCTGCAAGTTGAGAAAATTGCTGCGCCTGTCGGGACAACTGCTGTGAGTGACATATCACAACAGAGGAAAGATCCGCAACTTCAGGCAGGGTTACCTCAGTGGGATCCATGGCCGGATCTTACTGTAACACTCACGTTTCTGAAGACAGGAACTCCGGTGTATGTGGACGTGTATGTCTACAAATATTTATTTACTTTCAACATGGGTGGGTAAAAGAAAAAACAGCATAAGGGTGGATTCACACTACGTTTTCTCCCATACGGGAGCGCATACGGCAGGGGGAGCTAAAACCTTGCGCTCCCGTATGCCTTCGTATGCGTTCCCGTATGTCATTCATTTTAATGAGCCGGCCGGAGTGAAACGTTCGGTCCGGTCGGCTCATTTTTGCGCCGTATGCGCTTTTACAACCGGACCTCAAACCGTGGTTGACCACAGTTTTAGGTCCGGTTGTAAAAGCGCATACGGCGCAAAAATGAGCCGACCGGACCGAACGTTTCACTCCGGCCGGCTCATTGAAATGAATGACATACGGGAACGCATACGAAGGCATACGTGAGGGCGAGGTTTTAGCTCCCCCCTGCCGTATGCGCTCCCGTATGGGAGAAAACGTAGTGTGGACCCAGCCTTACTCACCTGCCTGATTGACCACTGCTGCTGTCTAATATTCACCAGGTCTTGACAGATCATCACTTTCTGGTCCCATCTCAACACATGAAGAGTTGGTCACTCAGTGGTTAGGGCATTACCTGTGTATTGATTAAACAGATCTGGTGAGTGTTGTAATCCATGGGCATTGGGCAGGTGAATAATGCTTTATTTATTTATTATGTAAATGTAGCCTGACCCATTTAACTGTTTAAGGACACAGCCTGATTGGGCCTTGTTGACACAGCCAATTTTCATTTTTGCATTTCTTATCTTTGCATTCTTCTTCCTGTAACACTCACGTTTCTGAAGACAGGAACTCCGGTGTATGTGGATCCGCTGGACCTGTGTGGCAGATGACTCGGACCGTGCCAGGGAGCGGAGTCTAAGGTGCCGCTGGTCTTCACCAGAGCCCGTCGCAAAGCAGGATGGGCTTGCAGCTGCAGGCGACACCCAGGTCGCTACCCCCAGCATGGCTCGAACACACAGGCTGCTGAGGAGATGCGAAGCACAGAAGGGATGAGACAACTCATAGTCAGGATAGCTGTAGGTCAGGGCAGGCAGCACAGTAGTGTAGTCGGGATGTAGCAGAAGTTCAGTAGGCAGGCGGCAGAGAAGCAAGGTCAAGGTCACAAGAGCAGGAGATCTGGTACACGGCAAGGCAATACTATGGAGCGCTTTCACTAGGCACAAGGCAACATAGATCTGGCAGAGAACTGAGGAGGGTGGAGGAATTTATCAACAAGACACAGGTGGTTACACTAATGAGCGTACTGGCCCTTTAAATCTTAAAGCTCCAGCGCGTGCACGCCTTAAGGGATGGGGACGCAGTTGCCGGAGCTGAGAGGCGGGAGCAGAGGCAGGGGAAACACCCGGAGAGTGACGGACTGGAGCTTGCATGCGGGTGCATCCCGCAATGCGAGTCCCAGCCCCGTTGGCAGCAAAAGGTAAGGGGACCATACGCTCACGGCGTGTGGTGTGGCATAAGGTAGTCTTTATTTCGAGTAAACTAAAAGCTCAGTGTCAATTTTTTGAGGTCGTGTAACCATTTTTCAATATGACGTAAGTAAGGCCACATATTGCTTGTTCCACTTTGAGCAGCCTTAAAGGCCTAAATGTGCTACCATGGCCTGCAGCAGCCCCAATCTTGTTTCCCATTGATCACAACTGTGATGTTATTGGTCAGCAATTGAAAAAGGAGCTGCCAGCAGAAGATCTTGATGATTTGTGTGCCCATGAGTGTTCATTGTGTGACAGAACATTCCTCGAACAACCATTAAATAGTATCGGTTAACAAAAAAATATTTTATAAGTTGTAAATTAATGTATAAATAACAAGTTACTTCTTAAAAAAATTTTTTTTTATATTTATATGTTTTCTCACTACATGTCCCGGCCACTAGTCTGTTATTGATTTTGGACTCATGCCAGCCTGGCATGAGTCCAAAATCTCAGACTGTGGCCAGGACACATGACGAGCACAGCCCTGATTGACAGGCGGAAGCAAGCACTGTGCTCACAGCACAGCAGGGCTCACTCCTGACATGGCCAGCCACATCATCAGGCTCTGCCCTATGAGCATCAGAGCCGACACGCACTGGCCAAATGTCAGTGCAGCGCTACCCTACAAGAAGAGTGGATCGGGTTTGCCTCCCAATAGTGCTGATAGAGGTCTTCTATTAGCCACACTGCTAAACTCCAAAACTGCTAGTATGTTATAATTATTCAAAGTGTACATGGCCAAATAAGTTTATTTTACATGGGCAAAATAGTTTATAGATTAGTGTTTCACAAATAGGGTGCCTCCAACTGGTAATAGTAGTTTTGCTGCCGTGCCTGACGTGTGCTCAGCCTCTATGCACGCTCCCGAGAGTGATCGCAGTATAGAGGAAGAAGGGTGCATGTGAGCCCTGGCAGGCATCAGAGGACGTCGCCTCAGCCGGGCCTCGCCCCCTTCCTCCTTTCGCACACGGCAGGAGACTGAGCTGCTGAACAGGACAGAAAAAAGGTGTTTTCAGTGAGAATAATACAGGTATAGAGTTAGTGAGAGTCAGGGACAGATGGGGAGGGGATTAGGGAAAGTTTAGATGATGATAGGTACTCTTTAATAAACTAATTGAAAGCAAGCTAAGGTGTGTAATTACCAGTTTTTCTGTGTGTGGCGCTCGATACTAAATATTTTGTTTCCATTTTTAATTGTGGGGGCTCTGGTGGCTGTTGGTTCTATCCTCGAGTAACTGACAACGTTAGAGAGAAAAAGTGTTGCATTTTTTTCAATAAACAAACAAAATGAGAGTAAATCCCAACACCCAACAAATCCCATACAGATCGGCCCATGAAGAAAGGCATAGAGATCTTCAAGAGTTTAACTCCTGGAGAAATGAGTGTAGGAAAGGGCTGAATTAGAAGGGATGTTAACTCCTGGGTATATGAGAGATTCAGACTGCCACTTGAACCTTGTGGTATTCCTGCTGGGCTGATTTATAAAGAGAAAGGTTTTAAGATTCAGCATTATTAATAGGGAATCCCGAACACCAGTGAAATTCATCTATTACCCCCAACACAGCCAGTATAGCTTCCACAGGATTTGCCATTAACAATGAAATGTCATGAGAAAAAGTCTTCAATTGTAGGAAGACAACATCCGTCCAAAAAAAGTTACCAGCTGAGATGCATTCCACCCACTTCCCATATCTAACTTAACAGCCAATTATGAGAACAAACACATGAAGAGCAACAAACATTTCATGTCCTGGCAGCATTAACCCCATAGATGCCGTGATCAATCCTGATCACGGCATCCATGGTGTTGACAGGGGGAGCGCGCTCCCCTTGTTCACCACCAATAGCAGCCCCGTGATACCATCGCGGGTCGCCATTGGTTGCTATGGCAGCAGAAGTTCAGATCATGACCTCCTGTCTGCCTGCTACAGAAGCCTGTGTGATCGCACAGTCTGTAGTATTTGCAGCAGATCAGGTCATACTTTGCTATAGTACAAATGTATTGCAGCATGTAAAAAGTGAAAAATAAAAGGTTGTGTAATACATTACAGTATGAAGTGTTAAATTTTTTTTTTTACATGCCCCTTATCAATAAAACCCTGTATTGTCAACAAAAAAGATCAAAGACACAAGTCATTTACATAGTAGGTATTGCCACGTCCGTAATGACGTGTACTATAAAACTATAATGTAAATAATCCGCAAGGTGAACCACATAAAAAATGTTTTAGAAAAAGCACAAAAAAATAAGCTGAATAAAATAGATCAAAAGGTAGCACGTATCACAAATCATCGCCAATAAAAAGTACAGCTCATCCCGCAAACAATAAGCCCTTACTCAATGGCATCAATGAGAAAACATTTTTTCTCAGAAAAAGAACATAGAAAGCTATATAAAATGGGTATTGCCATAATTGTACTGACCCACAGAATAAATATAACATCCCTTTTACTGCACAGTGTACATAATAAAATATAAATAAATAAAACGCCAGAAATTTTCAATTTTTTTTTACAAAAAATGCTGCATGTGTCAACAAAAATGTACCACTTATATAAAGTATAATATGTCACGAAAAAACAATCTCAGAATCGCTCCGCACAGAAAAAGCATTCTAAAGTTATTACCATTTAAAAAGCCTGGTCATTATGGTAAAAAATGGGTCCATCCTTAATGGGTTAAAGGGGTTCTCTGCCCCTAGCATCTTATCCCCTATCCAAAAGGATCTCCGCTGCAGCACCCCGCTATCATTACTGCACAGAGCAAACTCGCTCTTGTGCGTAATGACTGGCGATACAGGGGCCGGAGCATCGTGACGTCATGACTCCACCCCACATGTCACGGCCCGCCCCCGCAATACAAGTCTATGGGAGGGGGCTCGATGGCCATGGGACTCCCGCTATCTGACATCTTATCCCTCATCCTTTGGTTTTGCAACAGCTGGAGGACATTGGTTGGGAAACACTGCTGTAGGGTATGGTAGGAGTGTGGAGGACGACAGGGGAAGGGGAGGATGGGGGGCTGCAGGAGTGTGGAGGATGCCCCCTATCCTCCACACTCCTGCAGCCCCCCATCCTTCACACTCCTGCAGCCCCCCCATCCTCCACACTCCTGCAGCCCCCCATCCTTCACACTCCTGGAGCCCCCCATCCTCCACACTGCTGCAGCCCCCCATACCGTAAATAAATAAGCCCTACCCTGAAAATTAGCCCTAGTGTGTTTTTTGTGACTAAAATTAATATAAGACCCGGTCTTATTTTCGGAGAAACACGGTAGTAACCCTTTAAGCTCCTTGCAGATGGCAGAGGAAGATCTTCGTTCGGCAGCCGTTTGTGCCGAAAAGTCTTAAAACTGCAGCAGGGTGTGACCTTTATACTTGAGAATAGGTATAGACTGTTATACCCTCAGCTACCTTTAGTTTTCTTGGTAATTAAGAACTTTGAGGATTATTTGCCGAAGCCGGGAATAAGGGTCAGAACTAGAGATGAGCAAATTTTTGGAAATTCAATTTGGGCGACTCGCCGAATTTCCCAAAAAATTTGGTTTGGTCAGAATTTATTTGTGGTGAATCGCTATCAAAACAGCTATTTCTGGGCTACAAATAGCCTCAATAGGGGTGTAAAACACTTTGCCCTGCTGTAACACGCATAGGGTGTGTGCTGTGTTAGTGAAATAATACTGTTATTCAGTATGACATGCATATTGTTTTGAAAATGTTCTTCATGCCATGACAATGTAGTGACAAGAGTTACCTTCCATTCTGTACTTCTTATCTGGCTTTTATGTAAAATAATTATTTATTTAAATTCTATGAAATTTTATTTAAAATTTTACAAGTCACTTTTCATCATTTATAAAATGAAAATGTCTTTAACCCCTAAAGGACTCAGACCATTTTGGCCTTAAGGACTCATATTTTATTTTTACATTTTCTTTTTCCTCCTTGCCTTCTAAAAATCATAACTTTTCATCAACAGACGAGTATGAGGGCTGTTTTTTTGCGCGACCATTTGTCCTTTGTAACAACATACCGTATATACTCGAGTATAAGCCGAGTTTTTCAGCACGATTTTTCGTGCTGAAAACACCCCCCTCGGCTTATACTCGAGTGAACTCTCCACCCGCAGTGGTCTTCAACCTGCGGACCTCCAGAGGTTTCAAAACTACAACTCCCAGCAAGCCCGGGCAGCCATCGACTGTCCGGGCTTGCTTGGAGTTGTAGTTTTGAAACCTCCGGAGGTTCGCAGGTTGAAGACCACTGCGGCCTTCGACATCATCCAGCCCCCTCTCACCCCCCTTTAGTTCTGTACAGTACTCACCTCCGCTCGGCGCTGGTCCGGTGCTGCAGGACTGTCCGGAGAGGAGGTGGTCCGGTGGGATAGTGGTTCCGGGCTGCTATCTTCACCGGGGAGGCCTCTTCTAAGCGCTTCGGGCCCGGCCCCAGAATAGTCACGTTGCCTTGACAACGACGCAGAGGTACGTTCATTGCCAACGTACTTCTGCGTCATTGTCAAGGCCACGCCTCTATTCTGGGCCCGAAGCGCAGAGAAGAGGCGCCCCCGGTGAAGATAGCAGCCCAGAACCACTATCCCACCGGACCACCTCCTCTCCGGACAGTCCTGCAGCACCGGACCAGCACCGAGCGGAGGTGAGTACTGTACAGAACTAAAGGGGGGTGAGAGGGGGCTGGATGATGTCGAAGGCCGCAGTGGTCTTCAACCTGCGGACCTCCGGAGGTTTCGAAACTACAACTCCCAGCAAGCCCGGACAGCCGATGGCTGCCCGGGCTTGCTGGGAGTTGTAGTTTTGAAACCTCTGGAGGTCCGCAGGTTGAAGACCACTGAGAGCGGATGATGACAAGAGGATGATGAAGGGGGGGTGTGGGATGATGACAAGAGGATGATGAAGGGGGGGTGTGGGATGATGAAGGGGGGTGGGGATGATGACAAGGGGATGATGAAGGGGGGTGTGTGGGATGATTACAAGGGGATGATGAAGGGGGTGGGGATGATGACAAGGGGATGATGAAGGGGGGTGGGGATGATGACAAGGGGATGATGAAGGGGGGATGTGTGGGATGATGACAAGGGGATGATGACAGGTGATGATGATGAGGGTCTGGATGATGACAGGTGGTGATGATGATGAGGATGTTAATGACGGGTCTGGATGATGACGGGGGGGGGGGATGATGTATTTCCCACCCTAGGCTTATACTCGAGTCAATAACTTTTCCTGGGATTTTGGGTTGAAATTAGGGGTCTCGGCTTATACTCGGGTCGGCTTATACTCGAGTATATACGGTACCATAAAATGTATGGCGCAACAAAAAAAGAATAGTATTTGTGTGGGGAAATTTAAAGAAAACAGCAATTTTGCAAATTTTTGAGGACACCATATAGTGGCTGAATGACACAGCCTGGAAGTGGCGAAGCATGAGGAGAACATATAGTGGCTGAATGACACAGCCTGGAAGTGGCGGAAGCATGAGGAGAACATATAGTGGCTGACTGACACAACCTGGAGGTGACAGCAGCATGAGGAAACCATATAGTGGCTGAATGACACAGCGTGGAGGTGGCATAAGCATGAGGAGAACATATGGTGGCAGAATGAGACAGCCTGTAGGTGACATCAGCAGCATCAGGAGTCCAGAAAGTGACTCGGTGACAGAGTGGGGCGGTGGGTGGCAATACCAGTACCCGGTAATGAAGGTGGGTGAAAGAAGAACTTGGCATCAGCTATATAGCATCAGCCAGGTGGTGAGATCAGAATAGTAGCTGAGGCAGGTAGGCAGAAGAAAATGGTCTCTTTTGTCAAAGTCTTGGTGTGCACAAGTAAGTATTGAGGATATGATTATGTAAAACTTAAAGGGGTACTCCGGTGGTCAACATGTTTTTCTGTTTTTGACCCTATTTGTTTTGTTTCATTTCTATTCTTGTTGTTTAGCCTACTCTATTTCCGTTCTTTGTCGTCTTTTTATGCCCCACTTTGTTTTCCTATCTTTGCTTCTATTTCCTGTTTCTTGCTGTGCTGAAAACTACAAATCCCAGCATGCCACATGCCTTGCTGGTTTGGGGCGGCTCCTTTTTTGTTTGTTTGTTTGTTCCGCCCTTTACCCATCCTACTATTTTCCCGGGTCAGCCCCCTTATACACAGCACACTAGTATAATCAGCCTTGGTTGGGATACACTGGCATACACACACACAAAAGGGACTACAACTCCCAGCATGTGTCATTCAGGAGTCTTCAGTCTGTGGTATAACACCAGCATGCTGCCTCTGTAGTCTCCTGGGGGTTGTAGTTCATCACACCTCTGTAGGGCATGCGCCAGTGTTTCCCAACCAGGGTGCCTCCAGGTGTTGCAAAACTACAACTCCCAGCATGCCCTGACAGCCTTTGGGCATGCTAGGAGTTGTAGTTTTGCAACAGCTGGAGGCACACTGGTTGGGAAACACTGGTGTAACATGATGTGTATGCTGAATAGGCTAGAACAGTGTTTCCCAACCAGTGTGCCTCCAGCTGTTGCAAATCTACCACTCCCAGCATGCCCAAAGTCTGTCAGGGCATGCTGGGCGTTGTAGTTTTGCATCAGCTTGTTGCTTTCATTTTTATGAAGGCCTGTGAAAAAAGAAGGAATCTGATTGGTTGCTATGGGCAACTGGGCAAGTTTTCCTCTGCACAGGTTTTTAAAAGTCTCCCCCATAGAGATCATTCCCAGTATGAGATTTATTCCCTTGCAGTCCATACATCCCCAGCCCGTGCACCTTCTTATCCTCCCCTTCAGATAACACTTATCTTCTCTGTGAGGTCCTTCTCCTGTGCAGACCTGCATCCTTAGAATACAGAGCAGGGGGAGGGAGGTGAGGAGCTGTGTACTCAGCTGGATGAGATGAGGGGCGTGGCTTATTTTTCTCATGCAGACAAAGAAATAAAAAAAAAAAGCTGTGACATCTTGTCCACAACAGACTCAGAACTGTGGACAACAGTAAAAGAAAACCCTCTGAACTACAGAACTTCCTGCCCAACAAACAGGTAAGAAAAACACACACATGCTGCCAAAACATATAACACATGTATATTGCAAAAAAACTAAACTTACAAAGAAGATGCCATATAGTCAAGAAAATTAACCACCGGAGTACCCCTTCAAGTTTTAATATTATCCTTAGAATGATATACATGAACTAAATTTTTTTTTTGTCTAGCAAAAGCAAAGGTGTGCAAAAAAAACACCATGTGCCACCTATACCGCCAAGTATTGATGTGATGCAAAAGGTGGAAGGGAACGATGTGTGGTCCATTGTAACCGGGGGGGGGGGGGGGTAAAAACCTCCCCTGTAAGGCCTTACTCTCGCCCTATTAATTTCCTTCTTGGCAAGTGTTACTCACCCTAAAAAGGGCGGCCCCACACAGGAACCTCTCCCTATTTCCACTTAAAAATCCTGGGAAATGGCAGTCTTTTAACGTGGAAATGTTACTGTGTAGGCCGCCCTTTATAGGATGAGTAACACTTACCAAGAAGGGAATTAATAGTGCGAGAGTAGGGCCTTACAGGGGAAGTTTTTACCTGCACTGGTTAAACATAACCATAAATTGTTCCCTTCCACCTTTTAGAGGTCTTTGCATCACATTAATACTTGGTGGTGTAGGAGGCACATGGTGTTTTTTTGCACACCTTTCCTTTTCTTAGATATAAACAATTTTTGGTCCATATATTATATTCTAAGAAAAGTTAGGTTTTAGCTTATGCATATCCTTAATACTTACTTGTGGTCTGATGCGGAGGAATTTCTGTAACTGGGGAGCAGCACCTTAAATATGTTTGGCACTATCCATATTTGTGAAGTGTTGGTGTGTCACCATGGTCAATCTACTCTGATGCATCAGGCATTGGTGGGTGGAAATCCATCTTCACAAAGGTCAGTCTCTCCACATTATTTGTGGACAGACAAGTTCTTCTTGAGGTTACTTTAGCCCCCGCCGTACCCGCTCTGATTGCACACTACTGGCCAGGCATGCCAGCTTTTCCAGGGCAAACTCTGCTAGTTGCGGCCACAAAACAGGTTTGGCTGCCCAGAAGTACAGCGGATCTTCAAAGTGTGTTGGCAGGGTCATGTCAAGGTATGCAACCACCTGCTGGTTCAGGTCCTGCTCAGGTCTACCTGCTGCTGATGAGTTGCTTCACTATACAGGTGAAGAAAGCTACTCCTCATCGAATGTAGACTCCGGCTGCTGTTGATGGAGCTGGTACTGCTCCTGCCACCCCTCCCTATCAGCCATGGCAGTGGAAGGTAAGCGTAGAGGGCTCCCCGAGTCAGACCTGTGAGAGGATGGACGATGGCGCAGATAGGCATCGGCCAACTGACTAGGTAGGATTTCTCTGTAGTAGGTCAGTTTGTTCTCCCTCTCAGTGGGTGTAAAAAATGCCCCCGGTAGCGAGAGTCAAACAAGGTGGAGAGCCAGAAGTCATCCCCATGCCGAATGGTGACAATTCGGCTGTCACTACACAAGCAAGTGAGCATGCATCGTGCCATTTGTGCAATTGACTCGGAGAGACTCCCTGCCTCCATCTCCACTGCATACTGCCACAGTGTGTCTGGGTCCTCTGTCTAGTCCTCCTCATCATCCTGTAGCTCCTCTGGCTGCTTCTGCTCCTCCTCTCCTGTCAGATGCCCATAAAAACCACCCATTTCATGAAACCTTGCTTGTGCTCTACTGTCCCCCTCCTCTTCCAGTTCAGCCCCCACAGGGCTCATGTGGCCGTGAGATGTAGGTGCCACATCTCCAGTGTCCCGACCAGCCATCGTTTCCAACACGTGTTGTAGTAAATGAAGCAGTGGAATTATGTCCTTTATCCCATAATCCTGGCAACTGACTAATAATGTGGCTTCCTCAATGGACCTGAGCAAACGGCAGGTGTCACACATGAGCTGCCACTGGTTGACTTCGAAGTTACATAGGGGAGTAACCCTATTCGCTTGGATCATCAAGAAATCAGTGATGGCTTTTCTCTGTTCGTATAGTCGGTCCAACATATGAAGGGTGGAATTCCAATGTGTGGAAACGTCGCAAATCAGACTATGTTGGGGGATGACGTTCTGACATTGCAGCTCAAGGGTGTCCTCACATGTGGACGTGCCATTTTAGATGCCCTGGAGCCTGGACCGCACTAAATGGAGTTTAATGAAGTGATTTGTTTAACTGAATCAACTGGATTAGTTGCAAATCAAATTTTTCCTGAAATTCATAACAAATTTGGATTCATCAGATTCAATTCGCTCATCTCTAGTCAGAACATTCAGGGCCAATCCGGTGAGCTCTTTTAATGATCATGGTAGAAGAAAGGTCTGGAATCTGGAGCTCTCTGGGCAGATTAACGAATGCCAACTATAGAAAAATTGTTGAATCTGCTGTGATTTTTCAGACTGTCCAACTTATCAAGGACCTTTTCCAGTTGAAGCTAATTTTCCTCCAGACAGGATAACTAAGATTAGATAGAGTCCTCCAAGTCAGAGATCCACTGTCCCTTGCACTGTTTTTTGCTTCTCAGTTTACAACTAGTACACAAGAGTCCAGGAGGTTTGTCAAAATTTAAAGGGGTATTCCGGGTAAAGACCTCTTATGCCCTATCCAAAGGATAGGGAATAAGATGTCTGATTGTGGGGGGCCTGATGCTGGGATCCACCAGCCCCGCAATCTCCCTGCAACACCCGCATTCTATGGGGAGCTGTGTCTCTAGTTTCGGAAACCTCTGGGGTTCCGGGACTGGCGACGTGACGTAATGCCACGACCCCTCCATTCATGTCTATGGGAGGGGGTGTGATAGCCGTCATGCCCCCTCCTATAGACATGAATGGAGGGGGCGTGGTGTGACGTCACGTCCCCAGTACCGGAAACCCAGAGGTTTCCGAAACTAGAGACGCAGGGTGCTGCAGGGAGATCACGGGGGGTCCCAGCAGCGGGCCTCCCACGATCAGACATCTTATGCCCTGTCCCTTAGATAGGGGATAAGATGTTTTTGTCCAGAATACCCTTTAAATCAAATGAAAGCATAAGAACCTAGCTATGTAGGTTGGTGGCCAGCTATGTAGGTAGGTGGCCAGGTAGCTAGCTATGTAAGTAGGTGGCCAGGAACCTATCTATGTAGGTTGGTGGCCAGCTATGTAGGTAGGTGGCCAGGTAGCCAGCTATGTAGGTAGATGGTAAGGTAGCAAGGTGGCCAGGTAGCTAGATATGTAGGTAGGTGGCCAGGTAGCTAGTCATGTAGGCAGGTGGTAAGGTAGGTAGCTGTGTAGTTAGGGTGCCAGATAGCCAGCTATGTAGGTAGATGGTAAGGTAGCAAGGTGGCCAGGTAGCTAGATATGTAGGTAGGTGGCCAGGTAGCTAGTCATGTAGGCAGGTGGTAAGGTAGGTAGCTGTGTAGTTAGGGTGCCAGATAGCCAGCTATGTAGGTAGATGGTCAGGTAGGTAGCTATGTAGTTTGGTGGCCAGGTAGCTAGCTATGTAGGTGGATGGCCAGGAAGGTAGGAATTCGCTAACTCCCCCCCCCCCCCTATTTTTCAGGATAAGGTAAAAAAGATTTGCTTACCTCATGTCCCTTGCAGCAGTCTCCCCCACAGCTCAGGCACATCCTTCCTCTTTCACAATGAAGGCACCGATGAGTTGTGTCAAGCGCCTGTGCTGTATCTTCCCTTTGGCAGCCTGCATCCTTCCCTGGGTGTGTGCCAATGGAGGGGGCCAGTTTTGCCAAAGATTAGGTATGTAGGTGACATTACGTGACACTACTCACTGGACTTCTAAGGGCAAAAAGATCAGAGATTTCTACCAGTGAAAAACAAGTTGTACCTGATATATATCAAACTACTCAGCTCTTCCTGCTCCATAACATGATGCTGATAGATTACATAGCATTACCATGTTGATAGATTCCCTTTAAATTACAATGGTCATACATATTTAATATTGTAACTTGAATTAATGCAGACTGAAAAAGCATTACCCAACTTTGTGACCCTGTACTGTTATTTCTCCAAACTAAGAGCAGAAGTAAAATGTCAGATACAAGACAAATTGAATTTACTTCAAACAGGGCAAACAGCAGCATTTCTAGGGCTTGGAAGAAATGTGCAGACGGTCTGGTGTTTTAAAGAATAGTTTTCATGCTAATTTCTTAAGACAAACATTCAATAGTATGGTTTTCTTGTTTTCAACAATACTGCCAGCAAATTCTAAAAAATGCACTGGTTAATAAATTAAAAGCATCAAAGCAGAATACTGACTGAACAATCTGTTTTTGCTTTTCATTTAAACTATTGGTTAAATAATATAAGATAAAAGCAGTGCAGCACCATAGGGGCAGGATATGTCCCTTCTAAGGGGGACAGACACAAGGGACTCCTGAAGCTGCTGCTACTTACTGGTTAACTGGAGCCAAAACCAGCTATTGGCCACCTGTGTGTGATTTATGGATGTTGGCCCATAACAGTGCTGGGCCAAAGAGCTTGTGGCTAAGATTTGGAGAACTATGGCAAACATTGTAGGGGTACTGAGGCTTCTATAAGTAGGGTACTGAGAAAGGTACATTGACTGCTATGAAACTATAGATTGTTATTCAGTATTTTTATTTGTATATTCTTTTCTATCTATTCTACACTGTTTGAAAAAGTTACATTGAAAAGTTAATAGCAACTCCATTTATGAAAGTATGTATTAATAAATATTAAAAGTTTTTTCTAAAATTGATAATTCATTTAGCACCACACCTGTCCTCAGGTTATGTGTGGTATTGCAGTTCAGTTCCATTGAAGTGACTGGACCTAGGTTGTAATACCTCACACAACCTGAGGACAGATGTAATGCTGTTTTTGGAAGACATTTGCTTTGGTTTTCTTTTTCTGGATAACCCCTTTAAATACCATTTAAACAATAGTAAAACCTCATGTGACTGTAGACATATGTTCTGCTGAACCACATCAGTGCTCAATTTCATAAAAAAAAAAAAAAATAATAAAGCAATGTCCTTTCCAATTTGTCCATATGGCTGGAAAACATTAAACAATAACTTAGACTGTATACAACAACAAGCTTTAATATAGTTTTCTTTGCATTGTCTAAATAGGAAGGTTTTGCCGTGTTAACTTATTTGACAGTTGATTTGATAGCCTATCTCATTTAAAGAGGCACTCCGCCCCTAGACATCTTATTCCCTATCCAAAGGAATAATAGGTAATAAGATGTCTGATCACGGAGGTCCTACCGCTGGGGACCCCCGCGATCTCCCTACTGCACCTGGAGTTCGTTTAGAGCATAGGGTACAGCGCTGGTGGCTCGTGATGTCTCGGCTATGCCCCCTCAATGCAAGTCTATGGGAGGGGGTGTGATAGTAGTCACGCCCCCTCCCATATACTTGCATTGAGGGGGCGTAGCCGTGATGTCACAAGCGGGGCATGGCCGTGATGTCACGAGCCTCCGCCCCGCATCGCCAGTCATCTGGAACGGAGCGAAGTGTGTGTGGGTGCCGCAGCCGAGATCGCGGGGATCCCTAGTGGTGGAACCCCCGTGATCACACATCTTATCCTTTGGATAGGGGATAAGATGTCTAGGGGCGGAGTACCCCTTTAATGTCTATTTAATACTTACATTAGTCTGACTACACATGTAAAACAGTATTCACATTTCTTGCCAGTTAAAAACAAGGCATGGGGTGACTGTAAATTATTATCTCTGGTTAAAGGAGTAGTCCAGTGGTGATTCAGTGGTGAGCAACTTATCCCCTATCCTAAGGATAGGGGATAAATTGCAGATCGCGGGGGGTCCGACTGCTGGGGCCCCCTGCGATCTCCTGTACGGAGCCCCGACAGCCCGCGGGAAGGGGGCGTGTTGACCTCCGCACGAGGCGGCGGCCGACACGCCCCCTCAATACAACTCTATGGCAGAGCCGAAGCGCTGCCTTCGGCAATCTCCGGCTCTGCCATAGAGATGTATTGAGGGGGCGTGTCGGCCGCCGCCTCGTGCGGGGGTCGACACCCGCTATCTCGGCGGAGAGCCGGGGCCCCGTACAGAGAGATCGCAGGGGGCCCCAGCGGTCGAACCCCCCGCGATCTCAAACTTATCCCCTATCCTTAGGATAGGGGATAAGTTTTTCACCACTGGACTACCCCTTTAATGTTTAATTTGTCTGGGTAGAGCTATTCTTGGTTTCATACTAAACCGAAACAGGGAGAGATCTATCAAACAAGATGGGTGGGGTAAGGAAAAGATGATGGGGACCACCCCAATGACATGAAAGGGATGACCATTCCTCTTTAATGGGCCAAATTTAGCCTTATAGTAACTATGTTTGATTCAATTCCCGGATGTATCCTATGTATGGTCAGGAATACATTTGGGAAATGGACTAAACATAGTCACTATATGACTATTTCTTCCCATCTGCCTTGTTTGATTTCTCCCTGTACCCTCTCTCTTATATTTGCCTAGAAGTTAAAGGGGTAGTCTGGTGGAAAACTTTTTTTTTTAAATGAACTGGTGCCATAAAGTTAAACAGATTTGCAAATTACTTCTATTAACAAAATCTTTATCCTTTCAGTACCTTTTAGCAGCTGTTTACTACAGAGGAAAATCTTTATTTTTTTAATTTCTTTTTTGTGTTGTCCACAGTGCTTTCTGCTGACACCTGATGCCTGTATCAGGAATTGTCCAGAGCAGGAGAAAATCCCCCATAGCAAACCTATGCTGCTCTGGACAGTTCCTGACACTGACAGAGGTGTCAGCAGAGAGCACTGTGGACAACACAAAAAAGAAATTTAAAAAGTAAAGAATTTCCTCTGTAGCATACAGCTGCTAAAAAGTACTGAAAGGATTAAGATTTTTTAATAGAAGTAATTTACAAATCTGGTTAACTTTATGGCACCAGTTCATTTAAAAAAAAAAAAAGTTTGCCACCGGAGTACCCCTTTAACCAGAGCGAGAGAAAACTCTTGCCGTCTCATTCTTTGACTTGGCTGTAGATCTTCACAGCGTTGTGGTTCTGAAAATACCAAAACCTGATCCAACTAATTACATTATAATTGCAGAGACATTTCTGTGCAAACTTAGGCTTTTATTGGCATCACACATGGTGTCTGGCTACTGTATTTAGGAAGCTCAAATAGAACCTAATTAAAAGAACCGATTTTAAAGTGAATAGAATGCAGTATAGCCATTACTGACGCATCATGTTTTAGGCTGATGTTGTTCCTGGCCTTCTTCCTAAATTATTTCTTCTACCTTTATCTTGCTTATTGAAAGTTGTTAAAATGTTTGTAGCTCTTTTTTTGTTTCTATTATCTTCTTGGAAACTTCATTTTGCATCTGTTTTTGGTGGGATGTTTTGCTGTAATGGTTAACCGGTTATCTAGAGTTTGACTTAAATTCCCAAAAAATCACTTTGTAGCTTCTCTTAAACACATGGAAACAAGCGATCGAATTTTGCTAATTGCATCATTTCCATGTTTTCAACAACATCCAACATTCTTCCACAACCAATGGCTTGGATGCCACATGTAGCTCACAACCACCTCCTGAGGGACTCATCAAAGGAGTCCTCAATTATGACCACACTGAAAATTGACAATATAGCAGATGTATCCCAACCAAATAATAATGCTAGTTTAAATAGTTAAAAGGGTTTTTCCCACAATGCAAAGTGATATCAGATGTAACTGTGTTGTCATGCAACAAAGCTCACTCATTTCCACAATCCCCCTTGAAGTAGAGTCTAACAAGTAATATGCAGTTTCACTGAGCATGTGTGACCATCTCAGTAGATGTCCTAAGATGGTCCAAACCAAGGGCAACAAGTTAAAACAAAGAAGGTACATTGGAGATTAGTAACTATAAATACTGTATCTCTCAAACAGTACATTTTCAGAAATGCTTGTACATTTGAGATATGTTTACTTTGACATAATACATTAGTTCAGACATATTTATCTTTGTGGAATAATCCCTTCAAATAACTAGAGTCACAGGGGCTTATTTATCAAGTTTAAATTTTGCTTCCATGTTCCTGTCTATGACTGCTAAGTGCTCTCAGTTGCCTGGCTCCACAGAGCTAATCTCCCACAATATAAATATATGTATGTAGTTTTACAGGATAGATAGCGTAATACTAAATACATTTCAGCAGGACTGGACTACTTTTTGTGCTATAACTCTTTTAAATCAATGTATTGCTGTGCTTGCAGACAACGCAGATCCTGACAGTTTAGCTGTCTAGATTCCATGGTCAATAGTGACTACAGCATCTTGGGGGTTGGACACAGTAAGACAGCTTCTTCTATTAGTCCATCAGCACCATGTGATTTGACTTTAGGGTGCTGATTGGTTGTTATGTTAACAAGATATCCTAATAACAGTCCCCAGATCTGACATTCTGTATGGGTTTACATATTAGGTTTAGTCCAACAGAATTCAAAATAAATTAAATATAATTTACTGCAGTATAATGCAGAGGTATAGCATTATATTATACCAGCAATTACAGGATCATATTTTCCGGCCCTCTAGTTGGACGAAAAGTAAAGCAAATGAAAGACATGTCTTTTTTGGGGGGGGGTTTAACTGTTGAAGAATATCCAAGATTTTAAACATTTCCCTTTTTATTTTTTATTTTTTTATAAATGCAAAAAAGAAAAGTAAATAAATATATTAAAAAAATCAACACATGCACATCACATCAAAAAAGGCATTAAAACAGTTGTATGGTCAACCATACTATTGAAAACATTAACCTATGTTGCGAAAAGCATACAACTCTGTACATGGAGAAATATAAAAGTATTACCACTCAGAATACCAACATTATAACAACGGAGTCCAAAAAACTAAACCAAACAAATTGTGTGTACCTTAAAATGTATTAACCCATTCCCCACCCGTGCCATAAAATTAAACAGATTTGCAAATGGATTCTATCAAAAAATCTTAACCCCTCAGCTGCTGTATACTACAGATATACTTCAGAGAAATTTGTGAAGTTCTTTCCAGTCTGGCAACAGTGCTCTCTGTTGACACCTTTGTCCGTGTCAGGAACTGTCCAGAGCAGGAGAGGTTTTCTGTGGGGATATACTTCTAATCTGGACAGCTCCTTACACAGACAGAGGTGTCAGCAGGGAGCACTGTTGTCAGACGGGAAAGAACTTGACAAATTTCTCTGTAGAATACAGCAGCTGGTAAGTGCTGGAAGGTTTAAGATTTTTAAATAGGAGTAATTTACAAATTTGTTTAACTTTCTGGCACCAGTTGATTTGAAAACATTTGTTTCCACTGTTTTTACCGGATTTCCCCTTTAAGTACCAAGGGCGTACCTGTACGCCCTGGATCCTTAAGCTTAAGCTGCGATCGCTTCAGAGCAGTGAGTGTCGGCTACGATCAGTAGCCTCACACTCACTGCTTATGGATTTTAACTCTTTAGACGCCGTAATCAATGCTGATTATGGCGTTTAAAGTGAAAGTAAAAGATGCCAGCAGCTCAGTGGAGCGGGGGTTCCGTGAGCTAAAATAGTGGAGGAGGGTCCCCTTACCTACCTCCTGCCGGTTCAGTTATGTAGCCTGGTTTAGCCAGGCTATATCAGTGGACCGCCGATCACACTGCATAATGCATAGCATTATGCAGTACATGCAATCTAATGATTGCATATAAAAGTCCCCTATGGGGACTTAAGAAGTGTAAAATAAGAAAAATAAAAAAGTTTGCCCTTGTGCCTAGAGAAAGTGTTTACAGTGTTTGCTATCTCCATTGACTTCGAACCTTGCCGCCTGCCCCGACCTTCTGCTACGTCTGACCTTGCCTCTGTCTAGTCCTTCTGTCCCACGCCTTCTCAGCAGTCAGCGAGGTTGAGCCGTTGCCGGTGGATACGACCTGGTTGCTACCGCCGCAGCAAGACCATCCCGCTTTGCGGCGGGCTCTGGTGAATACCAGTAGCAACCCTAGAACCGGTCCACCGACACGGTCCACGCCAATCCCTCGCTGACACAGAGGATCCACATCCAGCCTGCCGAATCCTAACAGTAGGCAGCATTACACAACCCAGATCATTCTGCTTTTGTAAACCAAGATGGAGCTTATCCTATGTATGCCACATCAGCAAAAAGAGATAAGAAAAAGGCATATACTGTACATAAAACTCTACAATATTCTTTAATAAAAGCCTATGCTCCACTATACCAATATAAATTATGGAGCTGAAATTTGTGTATTTGACAAAAAAAAAGGCATTTAATGTGTCTGTGTGTACTACTTCCCATTAAAAGCTGCCAGTTTGCCAGCCAGTGCAGCGCATTCCTACTACTCCCTGGAAAAATATAATATCATAGTACTTTACATTAGCTATTTAAGTGATATGGATAAATGGCCATACAGTTTTATTGAGCATTTGTATTTTTTTTTCTTTGTGACATATAAGGAAGAGCCAGGTTGTAATAAAGTTATATGACTTCTAATATGTAAGCTAATCTTATAACCTTCCTTTTTATTTGGCCGTGACCTAGAATACCTGTTTATTACTTCAACTACTGTTTCTCTGCTACTGATCTGTTAACCAAAAAATGCTTTTTTATGATTGCTTAACTCACATCATGGATGTTCTGTGCTGTCACCTGAGTTTTTTTTCTTTTTACTGTGGTATTCTTTCCAAGTATTTCCATACATCCCTTTTCCTTGTTAACCTCTACTGCCATGTCTTTCATCTTTAAGGAGTTTTCTTGTAAAGGTCTTTCCATTTGCCATCTGTGAGCTCTTTGAAATTCTTTTGGTACATTTTTTTTGTCCTCAGATCAACATCCTTTGTTAATTTTTGTTGAATGTTGTAGAAAGAATTGTAACATATCCATTCCTGATTGAGGTTTTGCTTCTGCAATTGTTTTATCAATAGGGACCTCCTTAACGATGTCAGATACTGCCCCTTACTGAGCCTTATATGCCTAAGCATATGTATAGATAGTACCATAAAAAAAATCTCTGCCCAGATAATATGCCACATATGTTTTTTTTTTAAATACCTTTGTGCAATTTTTAGGGTCGATTTTAAAGCAGTCCCATCTTGAAATGTTGTTTCCTGCCCCCCTTTAGCTTGTTTGTGGCTGCAGAAGGTTGTCAGAAAGCAGGGAAAATACACAATTTGCTTAACTCCTATTGACTTTAGGGTTCAGTATTGTTATTTTGTTACCTTGTAACATGAGTTTTGAGTAGTACATTGAATTTGCCTTTAAAGAATGGATTGCAAATTGTAACAGTTTAATTTCTTAAAATGTTTTCACTTTACAGTTGTACAACAAGCGTAATGGTAAGATTTTCCTTTAAAAAGTATGACATGGGTGGTCATTATAAAACACTCTAGATGGCGCTGTTGCTTGTATACTTGATATTCTGAAATCCAACCTACATACAACCTTTTATACCTGACAACCTGGCTCGGGCACACTACTTAAATTCTGCTTACAATACTTTTGGCGGAATTCATAAGGAAGAGCCAAGAGTCAATGGGACCCTTACAAATAGACAGAGCACACAAACATTTCAACTTCAGTCACATCAATGGCGGTTTTCAACATCACACTTAAACAGTCAGATCCCTCTGTATTTTAAGGCTTCTGCCAGTCCTTAATGGCTCCCTGAATCACAACGGGTCAGATAAATCTTTAGGCCTTCAGGGTAACCAGTCAACCACTAAAACACTTTACTTGTCCCCATAGAACTAGCATTTATCGCAGCCCAGTCTGACTACAGTTTGATCACTGTTCTACTCACCAGCCTCTGGTAGCCACATCGACCTTCCCATCCCCATAGGACCTGGAGATGCTACAGAGCCAACTTCACAGGCTGACAATACTATTAATGTGAACTTGTTTTAGTTTCAGCCCTACACAGGGGCAATCCTAGGCATACCCATTACATGACTATAATCTAGTAGCCCCAGAACCCTAACGGTCAGTTGCCCACCCACTGCAGGGGATCTACTCCAAAGATTCACACTGGTCTTCAAGCCTCCAGTACATCATGTCGAAGGTTAGACATAAAAAATATTCATAGGTCAAATGCAGATTCTCTTGGTGCCCCACATATCTCTCTGTGGAGCCTATTTCACATCACATTGCCCCCACTGTCAGCATTATGGTGTGCCAGCAGCAAATGGCAATACCTTTACAAGCCTTAGACTTGAACTCTCTCGC
This sequence comes from Hyla sarda, assembly GCF_029499605.1. NCBI lineage: Eukaryota > Metazoa > Chordata > Amphibia > Anura > Hylidae > Hyla > Hyla sarda. Next base: position 280,815,393 of record NC_079192.1, read on the forward strand.
TCTCTCTTTCTTTCGTAGTGGGAAACACAGATTATTATATTTTAATAAGGCTTTAACAACTGGATTTAGAGAAAGGTGTAGATGATCATTGACTTGTGTAGACAGCCATTTTAACACTATCCATTTAAATCAAGAAAATAACTTCCTAGAAAAGCAGGTGGGAGCAGAGAACTGTCGCAATAAATCCAGAAGAAAACCACAAACATACAGAAGGAAATGCACAGAGACACTGGTAGACAGCCAAAGTCTGTGACAACTGCTTCATTGTGTAAAAAGTTACTGGCTTTTGTCTGAAACATAACTGCTATTATACAGAAGGCAGCACTGCTATCATGCGCAATTTATATTTTATTACTCAAATTCATATTCCATCCACATGCACAGTTTATAGAACATTTACATTTGACATGTTATTCGGCAGGTAAACCTTATGGTCATAATTAGAGAGGAGCAAAGTTACAGTACAGTAATTTGATTCGGCACAAACTTCTCGGCTCAGCAGTTGCTGAGTTTAGCCTGCATAAATTGGTTCAGCTTTCAGGTGCTCGAGTGGGCTGGAAAAGGTGGATACAGTCCTAGGAGAGAGTCTCCAGCCCACCGGAACACCTGAAAGCTGAACTCATTTATGCAGGCCAAAGTCAGCAACTGCCGAGCCGAGAGGTTAGTGAGGAATGGAATTACTGTAACTTCACTCATCTCTAGTATAATACAGGTACTGTACGTATCAGCTTCTGGATTATGTTTGCAATAGCCATACCCATGGTTCTTCAGAATTAAAGTTACCTTCGAACCCTATCCTGGGTGGTTCTGTTGAACCACTGGAGGTGCAGACATTGTGGATATATTGCAGAAGTTAAGCATTACGAATTTCAGAAAGAAGCCTGAGTATACAGCCCTGCTTAGATTATTAGTAATGTTAACAGCATTGTAATACTACAAATGTCAAAGGGGGACCCTTCATAACATGTTCCATATGTGGAACTAATGTCTGGAGGCTTAAACTTAACTAAATTACCAGATACAGAGACATCTGTTGTGACACTATTTATCAGTTTCTGAACTAGAATAAATGATGTTTTCTTGTCTTCTTTACGTTTTTACAGGGGTAATGGAACTTGACCAAACCATAACCGTGCTTCTTACGACTAAAATGTTTGTTGCAGGATTCTTAGGATGTCTTCTTGATAACACCATTCCAGGTAGACTACATGCATACTGTATATGAATTCATTGCTTCCTGTTGCAACATTGTAATGATAAGACACATATGTAAACCATATGTACTTCAGAGGTGAAACTTAAAAGAATATCATTTTAAGAAGTGATTGCATGTGTAAACCCCTTTGCATACTCAGATGTAAACCTAAGTACACCTCAAACATCTGTAAAGTGCGACGCTAAAACAGAGAAGTCAGGAATCAATAAATATACATCTTCCCTCCCTAAGGGTGAATTCACACGTGGCAGATTTAAGATTTATTGTAGATATGTATTTCACAGCCCAATTCCTCTGCAGGGAACTCCTTGTGCTTGGTACAAAGACAACCCCATTCAGAATGGACCTACATTTCAAACACAAAAATTCCTGTAACAAATGTGTCAATTTTGCAGTAGTATATACTAGCAGGCAAGTGAATGGTATTTTACAAATCTCATTCACATTCCATAGAAGTTGTCTGCACAGAAATTGACCTGCAGTGTGAATTATTATTTTAGTATCCCCTTTCTTATTGTCATTACTTGCTATTGCTGCTTCGCTCTTTTTATCAATATTATTAAGGTGTACCTGTTAGCAAAAATGTTTGATATGATCTAGACAATACCATTATTTTATATTTGTAATATACATTGGTAAGAAAATGTGTGTATTTTTTGGGTGAAAAAATGTTGACCCTGCAGCTATTGCCTGTGCAGAGACCAAATACAGGAAGTGAGGGCAGGACAAGCAGGGCTCTGTGCAAGCTCCTGGCATGTACACCAGCCTGCTGTGTGAGCCGGGAGCATGTCACAGAGCTTCACTACACAGAGCCTTGCTTGTCCTCGGTGTACAGAGCCCTGCTTGTCCTCAGTGTACAGAGCCCTGCTTGTCCTCAGTGTACAGAGCCCTGCTTGTCCTCAGTGTACAGAGCCCGCCCTGCTTGTCCTCAGTGTACAGAGCCCTGCTTGTCCTCAGTGTACAGAGCCCTGCTTGTCCTAAGTGTACAGAGCCCTGCTTGTCCTCAGTGTACAGAGCCCTGCTTGTCCTCAGTGTACAGAGCCCTGCTTGTCCTCACTGCGCCGAGCCCTGCTTGGCCTCAGTGTACAGAGCCCTGCTTGGCCTCGGTGTACAGAGCCCTGCTTGGCCTCAGTGTACAGAGCCCTGCTTGGCCTCAGTGTACAGAGCCCTGCTTGGCCTCAGTGTACAGAGCCCTGCCTGTCCTCAGTGTACAGAGCCCTGCTTGTCCTCAGTGTACAGAGCCCTGCTTGTCCTCAGTGTGCAGAGACCTGCTTGTCCTCACTGCGCAGAGCCCTGCTTGTCCTCAGTGTACAGAGCCCTGCTTGTCCTCAGTGTACAGAGCCCTGCTTGTCCTCAGTGTACAGAGCCCTGCTTTTCCTCAGTGTACAGAGCCCTGCTTGTCCACTCACACTTTCTGTATAGCTGCAGGGACAAAAATATGACAATAGCTGCAGGGACAAAAATATGCAAATTTTTTAACCAATGAATATTACAAATATACATGAGTTACTTTTCTACATTATATAAAAAGAAGGAGAGAACTATGGCTTCTCAGTTTTCAAGGAGTTGTCTAAAATAAGAAAAAAAAATAACATATTGCTTTCAATACAAACAGTGCCACTTTGTCCTTAGGCTGTATCTGGTAATGCAGCTTGCTGCCATCTATTGGAGGAACAATACTAGACTTAGTCTATGGACAAGATGCTTTTACTGGCCAAAGATGCAAACCATTTTATCTCATATCATATAAATATTTTAGGGCAAGTAAGGTCAATGGAAAAAGAATAAACTATATAGGGGGACAGATTATTTAAAGGGGAGCAGTGGCACAGTTCATTTAGGTGAGCAATGACAATTCATTTAGGGGAGCAATGACAATTTATTTAGGGGAGCAGTGGCACAGCTTATTAGGGAGCAGTGGCACAGTTCATTTAGGGGAGCAGTGGCACAGTTCATTTAGGGGAGCAGTGGCACAGTTCATTTAGGGGAGCAGTGGCACAGTTCATTTAGGGGAGCAATGACAATTCATTTAGGCTGAGCAGTGGCACACCTTATTAGAGAGCAGTGGCACAGTTCATTTAGGGGAGCAGTGGCACAGTTCCTTTAGGGGAGCAGTGGCACAGTTCCTTTAGAGGAGCAGTGGCACAGTTCCTTTAGCGGAGCAGTGGCACAGTTCCTTTAGGGGAGCAGTGGCACAGTTCCTTTAGAGGAGCAGTGGCACAGTTCATTTAGGGAGCAGTGGCACAGTTCCTTTAGGGGAGCAGTGGCACAGTTCCTTTAGGGGAGCAGTGGCACAGTTCCTTTAGGGGAGAAGTGGCACAGTTCATTTAGGGGAGCAGTGGCACAGTTCATTTAGGGGAGCAATGGCATAGTTCATTTAGGGAGCAGTGGCACAGTTCCTTTAGGGGAGCAGTGGCACAGTTCCTTTAGGGGAGAAGTGGCACAGTTCATTTAGGGGAGCAGTGGCACAGTTCATTTAGGGGAGCAGTGGCACAGTTCATTTAGGGGAGCAATGACAATTCATTTAGGCTGAGCAGTGGCACAGCTTATTAGAGAGCAGTGGCACAGTTCATTTAGGGGAGCAGTGGCACAGTTCCTTTAGAGGAGCAGTGGCACAGTTCCTTTAGGGGAGCAGTGGCACAGTTCCTTTAGGGGAGCAGTGGCACAGTTCCTTTAGGGGAGAAGTGGCACAGTTCATTTAGGGGAGCAGTGGCACAGTTCATTTAGGGGAGCAGTGGCACAGTTCATTTAGGGGAGCAGTGGCACAGTTCCTTTAGAGGAGCAGTGGCACAGTTCCTTTAGGGGAGCAGTGGCACAGTTCCTTTAGGGGAGCAGTGGCACAGTTCCTTTAGGGGAGCAGTGGCACAGTTCCTTTAGGGGAGAAGTGGCACAGTTCATTTAGGGGAGCAGTGGCACAGTTCATTTAGGGGAGCAGTGGCACAGTTCATTTAGGGGAGCAATGACAATTCATTTAGGCTGAGCAGTGGCACAGCTTATTAGAGAGCAGTGGCACAGTTCATTTAGGGGAGCAGTGGCACAGTTCCTTTAGAGGAGCAGTGGCACAGTTCCTTTAGGGGAGCAGTGGCACAGTTCCTTTAGGGGAGCAGTGGCACAGTTCCTTTAGGGGAGAAGTGGCACAGTTCATTTAGGGGAGCAGTGGCACAGTTCATTTAGGGGAGCAGTGGCACAGTTCATTTAGGGGAGCAGTGGCACAGTTCCTTTAGAGGAGCAGTGGCACAGTTCCTTTAGGGGAGCAGTGGCACAGTTCCTTTAGGGGAGCAGTGGCACAGTTCCTTTAGGGGAGCAGTGGCACAGTTCCTTTAGGGGAGCAGTGGCACAGTTCCTTTAGAGGAGCAGTGGCACAGTTCCTTTAGCGGAGCAGTGGCACAGTTCCTTTAGGGGAGCAGTGGCACAGTTCCTTTAGGGGAGCAGTGGCACAGTTCATTTAGGGGAGCAGTGGCACAGTTCATTTAGGGGAGCAGTGGCATAGTTCATTTAGAGGAGCAATGACAATTAATTGGGGACCATGGCACAGTTTATTAAGAGGCAGTGGTATTAATTGCTTGAGGGGGCACAGACATCATTCATTAAATCAATGGGCACAGGGCACATTGTTTTGCAATACTACATTTAGGGGACATAGCATGTACCAGGATTGTATTCAGGATACAGTATGTAGCAGCATTATATTTAGGGACACTGTTTGTGACAGTATAATATTAAAGTGCACAGTATGTGGCAGTATTGTATTTAGGAGGTAGTATTTGGCAGTATTATATTTAGTGGCACAGTGTGTGCCAGTATTATATTCAGGGGAACAGCCTTTGACAGAATTATATAAGGGGAACAGTGTGGGGCAATTTTCAGAAACAGTTACATCCTTCACAATTCAGTAGCTCATTTAGCCCAGTGACTTATTAATCAGACATCCTTTTGGATGACAGTGTGGCTGATCAATGTGAACTAGGCCTTAGTGTTCAGCTTGGACCTTCACCTGATGGTAGCGCTGGATAATTGGGCCTTTACTAAAATTAATTGAGTACCCCTGATCTAGATGATGTGTGAAGTTTGGATAGATCAATAAGTTACATAATGTTGTGTAAGGTAAATGTGTAAAGAATGTCATCAAGTTATTGTCTTTTGGGAAAATAGACAAATTTGGAAAGCAAGTTATAGTTTGCCTTTAGAATAGGTTACTAAAGCAGCAGCTACAGAGCCTCTATTACCCGAAATAATACTGAATGACCAGAATGACTGTGAATATATAATCTCACTGCTCAAGCATCTGATCTCAGGATTTTCCTCTCCAACCTTTTCGCATGTTTTGGCTAGCAACCAGCATAGTGCAATAAATCATTTGTCCAGCAAAGAAATGAAAGATCTTGTTTTCTTATTTCCGCTTAGGTTCAGATGAAGAAAGGGGAACTTCTGCTTGGCATAAACAAATACATGCAGGGAAAACTAATGGCGGTGTAGGACAATCTTGTTATGATCTGCCTTTTGTCACAAAATACCTAAGAAGGCTTTCATGGACTCGATACATTCCATTCTTGCCAACATTTCAAATGAAAAGGAATTAACTACCTTCCTGCAACACTGTGTTTCATAAGCTACATGCTTAGAATTTCAGTTTTACCAAAAGTACCAAAAGCAAGCAAAATATCAGGAGTCCTGCAACTCTGTTAAAGCGTGTTTTTGCTTACATTAGGAAATGCAGTATGTTTCTAGCATTTTATTTCACACTACTTGTTTGTGTCTGTCCTATTGATTCCTAATGCAATGAAGGTATTATTATGTAATTGGGATTTGATTGACACAAAGTCAAATAAATCTGAATAATATTGTGCCTGTTTATAGTGATGAGTAAAAGCCAAATTACTTAAGAAATACTGCCTTCATGTATGTGCGGCAGAAATATCCCAGTATTGTATCATGGATTTAATTATGTATAATATTATTGTCCTATACAGTCCATGTTTAATACATTTTAGGCACTGTTTGTAAGGCATATTAGTTAGTAGTGTGTCCTTGCTCCTTTTGGCAAGGTCTGAAGACAAAGGTGGATGGTGCAGAACATGCCTCTGTACTCAGATGAACAATTATTCATTTAATAGTATCATGCCACGTTACCACTTTCCCCACACAATCAGGTTGCATTGTAGTTGGCCAGTGAAAAACAACTTATCCTCTATCCACAGGATAAGGCATAAGTGTCTTATTGCAGGTGGTCCGAATGCTGGAACCCCCTTGATCTCCTGCATGGAGCCTAGTCTCTCTAAAGGAGTGCATGCTATAGATGGCACGTGCTCTATTAATTTCTATAGGAATACCATAGATGCTCGAGTACAGCACTCGGGTCACTTTGGCGCTCCCTTAATGAATGAATGGAGCACGTGCCATCTGCAGCACACGCTCCTTTCACAGAGCCTAGGTCCCGTTTGGAAGATCATGGGGGTCCCAGCATTCGGACACCCCCCCCCCCCCCCCCCCCACGATGAGACACTTATCGCCTATCATGTTGATACGGGATACTTTGTTTTTTTCTGGACCACCCCTTTAAATGCTTTGGTTAAGCTGGTAAATGTTCCATGCCTTTTCAATAGCCTTCTGGCTTCAGCTCAAAAACTGCAGTGGAATGCTAGCCATAACCTACATTTTTTAAATACTTGCTAGTTGTTACCGTTAAAGTGTATTTAGTTTTATATATACAGTACAGAGCAAAAGTTTGGACAAACCTTCTCATTCAAAGAGTTTTCTTTATTTTCATGAAAATTGTAGATTCACACCGAAGGCATCAAAACTATGAATTAACACAAGTGGAATTATAGACATAACAAAAAAGTGTGAAATTGAAAATATGTCATATTCTAGGTGGAAAGTGTCCCCAAGTGCAGTCACAAAAACCATCAAGAGCTACAAAGAAACTGGCTCGCATGCGGACCGCCCCAGGAAAGGAAGACCAAGAGTCACCTCTGCTGCGGAGGATAAGTTCATCCGAGTCACCAGCCTCAGAAATCGCAGGTTAGCAGCAGCTCAGATTAGAGACCAGATCAATGCCACACAGAGTTCTAGCAGCAGACACATCTCTAGAACAACTGTTAAGAGGAGACTGTGAGAATAAGGCCTTCATGGTAGAATATCTGCTAGGAAACCACTGCTAAGGACAGGCAACAAGCAGAAGAGACTTGTTTGGGCTAGAGAACACAATGTATGGACATTAGACCAGTGGAAATCTGTGCTTTGGTCTGATGAGTCCAAATTTGAGATATTTGGTTCCAACCACCGTGTCTTTGTGCGATGCAGAAAAGGTGAACGGATGGACTCCACATGCCTGATTCCCACCGTGAAGCATGGAGGAAGAGGCGTGATGTGGGGGTGCTTTGCTGGTGACACTGTTGGGGATTTATTCAAAATTGAAGGCAAACTGATCCAGCATGGCTACCACAGCATCTTGCAGCGGCATGCTATTCCATCTGGTTTGCGATTAGTTGGACCATCATTTATTTTTCAATGATCCCAAATATACCTTCAGGCTGTGTAAGGGCTATTTGACCAAGAAGGAGAGTGATGAGGTGCTGCACCAGATGACCTGGCCTCCACAGTCACCAGACCTGAACCCAATGAAGGCAAAAGGGCCAACAAGTGCTAAGCATCTCTGGGAACTCCTTCAAGACTGTTGGAAGACCATTTCCGGTGACTACCTCTTGAAGCTCATCAAGAGTGTGCAAAGCAGTAATCAAAGGAAAAGGTGGTTACTTTGAAGAACCTATAATATGACATATTTTCAGTTGTTTCACACTTTTTTGTTATGTCTATAATTCCACATGTGTTAATTCATAGTTTTGATGCCTTCAGTGTGAATCTACAATTTTCATAGTCATGAAATTAAAGAAAACTCTTTGAATGAGGTGTGTCCAAACTTTTGGTCTGTATTGTATATATATATGGAACTTGCTGAGTAGTTTCATTTGCTACTTCAGTATGTGCTTGAATAGCACCACAATTGCACAGAGTTGTTTGCTGGAAAGAATGACACGTAGTTAAGATCTGCATGTTAATGCACAAAAAATATGTGGCCAACCATAGAAACACCAGCACGGATGCTAAAATGCTCCATTAGTACAGCTATTTAAATTGTTTCATTACTTACTATGAGAAACTGGCATGATGCTCTTAAAAACTACAATGCAATCCTGATCGTAATGCTCCATCCTCAATCCTGAGGGTGTGTTTATACAATGGAATTTCCACATTTCGACATCAGCAGCAGACTCTCAATGATATCAATAGGATTCTGTGGCACTGTTCCCACTGCAGAATATCTGCTCCAGATGTTTCTTGCACTGAAATTTAAACTCTGGTGTCAGCAGAAAGAATAGACATGCATTGGAAATGTATTGCTGTCTATGTGACAGCGCATTCCTGAACGGTACTAGCGCTGGCATGTTCTGCAGGAGCTCCACTGCCAGGGGAATGTCTGCATGGAAATTTTCTGTGCGGACATTCTCCCGTGCGAATATAGCCTAACCCACACTTAATTCCACCCCACCCACCTCCACACAAGCACAGTTCTCAATGCAGGGCTCCATCCTACCATTAAGTGATGCATGCAACATATTACAATTACAGCATTAGGTCCCTCTCTTGAAAGATACCATAAGACAATGCCTGTTATGCTTACACCGCAGTACCACCAGTTTGTTGAAGCACCAGTAGTACCCCCATATAAGCAGAAGGGTATTTTTTCCTTAAAGCACACTTATTTTTACTGCTAGTAAGCCAGTTATACAGGGTGGGCCATTTATATGGATACACCTTAATAAAAATGGGAATGGTTGGTGATATTAACTTCCTGTTTGTGGCACATTAGTATATGTGAGGGGGGAAACTTTTCAATGTGGGTGGTGACCATGGCGGGCATTTTGAAGTCGGCCATTTTGAATCCAACTTTTGTTTTTTCAATAGAAAGAGGGTCATGTGACACATCAAACTTATTGGGAATTTCACAAGAATAACAATGATGCACTTGGTTTTAACATAACTTTATTCTTTCATGAGTTATTTACAAGTTTCTGACCACTTATAAAATGTGTTCAATGTGCTGCCCATTGTGTTGGATTGTCAATGCAACCCTCTTCTCCCACTCTTCACACACTGAAAGCAACACCGCAGGAGAATTGCTAGCAAAGGCTTCCAGTATCCGTAGTTTCAGGTGCTGCAGAATGGGCAAAGCAAAAATTGGAACAGGACCCTCAGTTTACGCAGAAGATTTTGTTCAGTGATGAGGCAAACTTTTATGTGAATGGTGAAGTTAAACAAAACCACCGCTATTGGTCTGACACTAACCCACATTGGATAGATTCCTCCAAGACTGTTGGAACACAAAAATTGATGGTATGGTGTGGTATATGGGGTACAAAGATAGTGGGGCCATTCTTCATCAATGGAAACCTCAAGGCCACTGGATGTGCGAAATTGCTACATGATGATGTGTTTCCCTCTTTATGCACTGAAGCTGGCACGTTCCCTCAGTTTTTCCAGCAAGATGGTGCACCACCACATTATGGGGGTCAGGTCTGAGCATTCCTAGATGAACAGTTTCCTGGAAAGTGGATTGGTCGCCGTGGGCCAGTTGAATGGCCCCCAAGGTCTCCCGATCTGACCCCCTTAGACTTTTATCTTTGGGGTCATCTGAAGGCAATTGTCTATGTTGTGAAGATGTGAGATGTGCAGCACCTGAAACTATGGATACTGAAAGCCTGTGCTAGCATTTCTCCTGCGGTGTTGCTATCAGTGTGTGAAGAGTGGGAGAAGAGGGTTGCATTGACAATCCAAGACAATGGGCAGCACATTGAACACATTTTATAAGTGATCAGAAACTTGTAAATAACTCATGAAAGAATAAAGTTATGTTAAAACCAAGCACATCTTTGTTTTGTTTGTGAAATTCCCAATAAGTTTGATATGTCACATGACCCTCTTCCTATTAAAAAAACTAAAGTTGGATTCAAAATGTCCGCCATGGTCACCACCCATTTTGAAAAATTTCCCCCCTCCCATATACTAATGTGCCACAAACAGGAAGTTCATATCACCAACCATTCCCATTTTATTAAGGTGTATCCATATAAACGGCCCACCCTGTAGTATAACGACAACAGAGCTGCTACAAAATCGGTAGTATACTATTATAAACCTAAAATAACCAACTACTTTTTTCACTATAAAGAAAATGGACTTACAAAATAATAGAGGCACATTAATATATATACACGCTTGCCTTTTCAAATTGTGGTTCATTGTAATACCCTTTATGATGTTAAGGTTATTTTAATGCCATTTGTACTCAGTTTTGCTGAACTATATGTATTTTCCTCAAGGTTCAATTTTAATGCATACTGCCAGCATATTTGTCACAGTTTCTGTGATAGACATTGAGGAAGGGCGTTAAATTCACCCGAAACATGTTGGGCAGAGTAGGGTGGTTTTAGCTATGCTGTAATCTCTTTTGAACTATTGAATGAAAGCGATATTTTACCTCATCGCAGATGCTCAATTCAGGTGCTTGTTATTTGCTAAGTGAGCCTCATAATAAAATGCACACATCTACAATACTGCATTAGTACTCCTGGACAACAGTCTAGTCATTAAGGGAACGTTCACATGCAGCTCTGCTGCTGCCGATTTTGCTGCCCATTGACATCAATGGACAGCAAAATCTGCAGCACAAAATATGCAGGTGTGAACTGAGCCTAAGACAGGTATTGCGCCTTTCAAAGCCCTTGGTTTAATGCATGCAGTGATGAGAGCTGGAGTTCTTAGGGACCACTAGTGAAACTGATTATGGGCCAAACATTACAAGGGCATATTACCTGTCCCTTTTTTGGCCTTATTTAGATAACAGTTCTCGAAAGAAGTAAATGGTAGAAAAGGTATTCCAGCATCAGGATGTTGCAAGAAATAAAAATAGAACATATTATTGCAGCAAAAATAAAATATCCATAGAATAAACATGTGCAGCATGGCTATGATTAGGAACTCCATCCAAAACATGGTAGCCAAGCTGTACAGATTTCTACTGCAATAATGGGGCAATAATTGACTGGGATATAAAAATAAAAACACTAGACACAAAATTCTTAAAGGGGTTGTCCAGGAATAAAATATTTTTTTTTCTAAACATTGCGGGTTTAGGTATAAACATAACAAAAAGGTCATATGCACGCCAATCCTCCACAGCTGCTGCCCCCAATGTTCCAGGTCCCCGTTCATCGCGGCTTCTTCCTGGTTCCTTTGAAAATGTCTACTACACAGGAATTGTGGCCAAAATGGATCATCATTGTAGCCAGTTAGGAAGTCCCTGTGGACAACCCCTGTAAGGAATTTTTTCCATAATTGTAAGTCAATTTGCACTAGTTTCTGCTATGGAGATTTACCCAATCATTAATGATAGCACCCCACCGCTGGAGAGGACCTCCCATCGCAGGACAGGAAACCTGGTAACATAAAAATGGGACATGCCTCTCCACACCTCAGTTCAGGTTTCCTGTCCACCGGTAGGAGGCCTGGGAGCTGTCTCCATACTTCTCCAAGGGGCTGCAGGTCCTCCGGTAGTGGGGCTCCCTGTTCAGCAGAAGCCTCCTCAGCCATAAGCCTGCCTGTGGGGGGTACGGTGGGGTCCCAATAGCCCTGTATTTCCGTTCTTTCCCCGGTCTCAGCGGCATAAAGGAGGTGGGGGCTGTGGAGTAGCGTGGTTTCTTTTGGCTCTCCCGTCTCTGGGACCGAACACCGAACATTGCTTTTGCAGTAACGCTGGCAGATGTGACAGCACGACAGCGTAGCGTCACTTTCGGTTCCGACTCCATTCAAAAGGGGCGCAGGTTTTCTTCATTTTTGGATTCCCCCATCAGCATTCTACAGCATCTGGAACCCTGTGAACAGCAGGCAGGCAGCCAGCCCACAGCAATATCCAGAAGCCTGTAGTAACAGCAGCCAGAAGCAGTATCCAGTGGCCACAGTTCCAGTCCACAGCAGATGAGCAGACCATTCTTGGTTGCCCTGCAGTGTTTTACAGGGGGAAAAAAACAGAGGGAGGTGGACGCTCAAAGAAGAGTAGTTCCAGCCCGGCTACGGAGGTGTGGATATACTTCTGGATGAGATCATTTCAATTTCATTCCATATTCTGCTAGCTAAGTCAGGCTATTGTTTTGTTTTGTAGAGTAGCAAGAAGTCTTCTTCTAAATCCTGTAATAAAGAATGTGCAGAATGTAGGAAGCCATTAAATTCTACCTATAAAAAGTCTGAATGTGCAGCCTGTATTGAGGTTATCGTGGCCCAGGAGTCCTCTGCAATTGCTAGGAACCTAAGAGTAATGATCCGGGAGGAGATAGATTCATCCCTTAAAGGACTAGGAATTGTCGGAAATGTGGGTGCTTCAGCCTCCTCTGTGGTCACTCGTGCTAATTACAGTCCCCCTAGTGTTCAAGAGGAAAATCTTACTCTATAGACCTCTTCTGATGAAGAGCAAGAAGAGTTTAAATCCAAATTGCTCTTTTCTCCAGATGATACTTATCAGCTCCTTAAAGCAATCAGCCTAACGGCTAATCTTGAGGAGAACAGAGAGACAGTCACGGCCGAAGATGCCCTGAATGAAGGCTTGGGCCCCAAGAAGTTCTGTACATTTAATTTGCATAAAAGTGTCAAGCAAATAATTGATAAGGAATGGAAAAATCCTGAGAAGAAATATTTTTTTCCTAAAAAGGAAGTACCCCTTTGAGGAGTCAGTCACTAAGGCATGGGATAGAGCCCGTTAATTGATGCCCCGGTCGCTAAAATGACTAAGAAATCCACCTTGTCTTTTAAGGATCTAGGAACTCTGTCTGATCCAATGGACAAAAAAACAGAGTTCTATCAGAACCAATGTAGCTGCTACATGTGTCGCTAAGAGTATAGGTTTCACAATTACAATCCCATATTGTTAACCAGACCCCTAGAGAAGAGATCTTAGAATACTTACCCGTAATTTCCAGGGATGTAGATTTTTTGGGAAGACTCCTCGTTAGATTCTGTAAGATTGGGTGCCAGAGCAGCCGCTTTATCTAAATCTTCTAGGAGAGTCACATGGCTTAGGCAGTGGAAGGGTGATGTTGGCTCAAAAGGCAAACTATGTTCCATCCCTTGCATTGGAGATCGCCTTTTTGGTTCCTTCTTAGATGAAGTATTGAGAATGCTTCTGATAAGAAGAAAGGATTTCCCACTCAGGGTCATGCCCCTGATTCCTTTCATAGCAAAAACACAATCCAGAAAGTCTAATCAGAAGTTTCAGGACAATAGGAAAATTAAAGTCCCTAGTAAAGGTAAATGTTTCCTCTTCAATCCCAACAAAGAATCTAGTTCCAAAGATCCCAAACAATGATGGCTTTCTCCCAGTGGGGGGGGGGGGGAGGGGGGGGGGGCATCTGTCCAGGTTTGCGGGGGCCTGGGAGAATATTTCTTCCAACCCCTGGGTTGTATCCACCCTGAGATCGGGTCTCCTTCTGGAGTTCCGGTCTTTTCCTCCAGACAGATTCTTTCCCCCCACTGGGATAGTGAAAGATTCCCTGAAACAAGAGGCCATGATAACAGAAATAAAATCCCTTTTGCTCCAAAAAGTCCTGGTTCCAGTCCCACAGGGGGAGGAGGGGAGGGGATTATATTCCCCTCTCTTAGTAAAAAATAAATAAAATAAAAAAACACCCAACGGTTCTTTCAGAGTTATAATAAATCTGATAAAGTTAAACTACTTTCTGTCATACAAAAAAATTCAGGATGGAGTCCCTAAAATCCTCAATCCCTCTGCTATTTACAAATTGCATGATGGTTTGGTGTCCCGGTACAGGACCTTGTCCTGTCCCTGTCTTAAGTCCCCTCAGTTAGAGTACCTCCATTCCACAGGGCTCTCCTGCAGGGCTTGCCCCTTGTTCACCTCGTAGAAATGTGTTTCTGCATATTGTTCAGCCTGTATATAGAAGTAGTATAAATGTATAGGACCTTCCTAGGTCATGTGATATATTATAATGGTTGTACTAATGTTTAGGACCTTTCTGGGTCATGTAATAATGTCATGTGATGTACCCAGAGTTCTCTGGGTTCAGGACCTACAGGCTTTTCAAGCAATGGGCTGTAGTCCAGCCCCCTAGTATACAAGAGGCTGTAGTCTCTAAATTCACTCTCTTGCTCTTATCTTATCTCCTGGATATCAAGCAAGCACAATCAGCATATCTCAATTCATCTCAACTAGACCAAAGCCTAAAGAACCAGCTGTAAGACTCACGTTTCTGAAGACAGGAACTCCGGTGTATGTGGATCTGCTGGACCTGTGTGGCAGATGACTCGGACCATACCAGGGAGCAGAGTCTAAGGTGCCGCTGGTCTTCACCAGAGCCTGCCGCAAAGCAGGATGGGCTTGCAGCTGCAGGCAACACCCAGGTCCCTACCCCTGGCACGGCTTGACCACACAGGCGACTGAGGAGATGCGAGACACAGGAGTGATGAGGCAACTCGTAGTCAGGATAGCAGTAGATCAAGGCAGGCGGCACAGTAGCGTAGTCGGGACGTAGCAGGAGTTCAGTAGGCAGGCGGCAAAGAAGCAAGTTCAAGACACAAGAGCAGAAGATCTGGTACACGGCAATGCAATGCTAAGAAATGCTTTCACTTGGGCACAAGGCAACACAAAGTTCCGGCATTCAGCCCAGGGGAGAAGGTCGACCCAATCATCTTGGCAAGCTGAAACAAAATGCCGAAGATAAGTCTCAAGGATTTGATTAACCCTCTCCACCTGACCGTTGGACTGAGGGTGGTAGGCCAACGAGAAGTCCAGATTGATGTCCAGACGGTTACAAAGGGCTCGCCAGAACTTAGAGACAAACTGCACCCCTCGATCCGAAACTATATGCTGTGGAAGAGTGGCAGTCTTTATGGCAAGACCATGGGTCCATTTACAGTACCAAGCCCTTCCCTTTGGGGTCTCTCAAGCCCCAAGGGTGTTCACTAAAGTGATGGCGGAGGTGGCAGCTTTCATAAGAACCCAAAACATCCAGTTAGTTCCATATCTGGACGATTTGCTGATTGTTTCAGATTCCTCAGAAACCCTTCATTTGCACATTCAAGTAGTTTGCATCATACTGAAAGATCTAGGTTGAAATCTGCATCTAAAAAAGTCAAACTTAACCCCTTCCAGGCAGTATGTTTTGTTAGGCATCCTTATGGATTCAATGTCTCAGCTTTCTATCCTGCCTCTAGCCAAACAGATCCTCATCAAGGACAGAGTAGAAATTCTCACTTAAGTCTCACTTATACACCTTCACGAAAGCAATGTCAGTTCTATGTCTCATGACTTCTTGTATTGTAGCAATGAAATGGGCTCAGTACAGATCCAGGATGTTACAGACAGATATCCTCCAAAAGTGGGATGGCAATCCCTGCTTCATCTGTGCTTTAATCGACACGAATACGAATACAGACATAACGTTGCAGGGGGATACAGAAGAAGGGAGGTGCGTCTGAACTACGGAACCGTCTTCCGCTACAAGCGCTTCATAAGGCCCCTTACTGAGTAAGGGGCCTTATGAAGTGCGAGACTGTTCCGTAGCCCAGAGGGCACCTCCCTCCTTCTGTATCCCCCTGCACTGTTATCTCTGTATTCGTGTCGATTAAAGCACAGATGAAGCAACTGAAGTGGTGAGTGCGCTTGTCTGCTTTCTACAATTGTTCATATTTACATTGACTGTATCATGTACAAGTCCATATGTGCAACCGCAGAGAAACTGCATGAATGTGTCAAGAGTGATAAGGTTCCATTAGGTGTGTGAAGAGCAGTGCCAGGTGAATCTCTTACTACTACGTAAACAAGGAGATATGTGCTATGCTAGAGGAAAGGTTTGGAAAATTCTCTATAGATCACTTTGCTTCCAGAAACAGGAAGATTCACAGGTTCTATTCTCTCAATCCACTGGATTATCCGACATCAGTAGACGCCTTCTCTCAGGACTAGGGAAAAGAAAGAGGGTACACTTTCCCACTTCTTCGTTTTATCCCTCGGGTCTTGAAAAAGATAAGACAGAACAGAGCCTTAGTACTATTGATAGCGCCCCTCTGGCCTCGAAGGCCCTGGTTTACCTTGCTAAGGATAATGTCAGTCTCACAACCACGGGTTCTTCAAGACATGGAGGATCTACTGTACCAGGGACCAGTTCATCATCCTCAATTGGCTCACCTTCACCTAACAGCCTGGATGCTGAGGTCAATTTTAAAAGCTAGAGACCTATCTGACCAAGTAATAAACACCTTACTTGCAAGTGGGAAAGATGTAACATCCCCCATATACCTAAGAACAGGGAGAGCCTTAAGAGTAGTGGGACCTGCAGTCGATCCATTGGGAGATTCTAATGTCCCTCAAATCCTTCATCTCCTCCAGTTAGGCCTGGATAAGAAGCTAAGCCATAGTACCATAAAAGTACTAATTTCAGCACTTAGTTCCTTTTTAACTGCAAGTTAGCAGATAATATCCTAGTTAAACGTTTTATTTCTGGGGATACAAGATTAAATCCTCTATCAAGGCCCTATGTGCCCCCTTGGGACTTGAATCTGGTGTTAGATGCCTTTTCTGGACCACCATTTGAACCCCAGGATTTTATCTCCATCAAGTTGCTCAGCCTCAAGATGTGCTTCCTCCTGGCAATAATGGCTGTGAGGGTAGGATAATTACAACTGCTCTCAGCCTTTCCTCCAAGATATTAGATGACAGAGTAGTGATGAGAACTTTACCATATTTCCTGCCGAAAGTGGTCTCAGAGTTTCATAAATCTCAGGAGATTATACGTCCCTCATTTCGCGATGAGCCGAGACATGAAGGTGAAGTCAAATTCCATAACCTTGATGTCAGAAGATGCCTCCTGAAATATCTGGACTCTACTAAAACTCTACTTTTGTTCTTCAGAAAATCTTTTAGTACAATTTTCTGGCCCTAACAAGGGCAAGACTGCTTTCTAAACCGTCTATTAGGAGATGGATCAGAGCATCAATTACATTAGCCTACACTACAAAAAATCAGGCTCCACCTTCCTTTTTTTTCAGCTCACTCTACCAGAGCGGTGGCTTCTTCCTGGGTAGAGTAGGCTGAAGCCTCTTTGGAGCAGATCTGTAGGGCAGCTACATGGTCCTCAAAACATACGGTACTTTTTTTTAAAAAAAACACTATAAGTTACAATTAAATCCTGTTTCTGATCTTTCCTTTGGACGTAAAGTCCTTCAGGCGGTAGTCCCACCCAATTTTTTTTTAATGTTTAACCCATTAAGGACCTAGGGCGTACAGGTAAGGCCTGACGTCCTGGTACTTAAGGACACAGGGCACACTTGTACACCCTGGGGAATTTCTGTCCCCGCTGCACGTGTGACCCGATGATACATGGTGATCGGGGATGTAGAATACACCCCCATTCACCTCCTGTATCCATGGGGAGGTGGCGATTTCTTCACCCCCCCCCCCCCCAGGAGCACTGTTATTGGCTGGACAATCCAACCAATAGCAGCCGGCAGAGGAGGGGTTAAGGTTAATGTCCCCTTCCCGCAGCTCTTCTAGCACACTGAGTTCAGTCAGCGGGCAGAGCTGTGAGAAGGAGCCAGGGACCCCCCCCCTCTGCCGAGATCTGTGCCCCTCAGGACTGAAGAAATCCTCCTGTATCTATTAGTTCAGGGTGAGTGCTCTCTGCAGGGACAGGTAGGAGTTAAGAAAACAAAATCCCCCCCCCCCAACCCCCTAATAGGTTCTCAAGGGTCGGCCACAGATTTTTCATCATTACCCAGGCCCTATTAGGGGTTCAGGGCGCTGCATTTGGCCCCTCCATTTATCCCCCCATATAACGGTGTGTTAGTTATAATCACACACCGTTATATATATATATATATATATATATATATATATATATATATATATATATATATATATATATATATATATATATATAAAAGATACACCAAGCACACACACACACCAAACTACCCCCCCCCCCCCCCACCATAGGAGAAAATGGGGCCTCGTGCTGCATATGGGCCTCATCAAAAAACGAAGTGTCAGGCAGTACTGGAGTTGGGACAGCCTCTACCAGGCCCCACTCTACGGTATGGCAATGGCACAAGGACGGTTCGAGACCATTTGGAAATGCCTGCATTACGCTGATAATGCGACATGTTGCAGATTGCTATGTACAACTCTTTTGTACTGTACCTGGCAACACAGGGACATTCCTCCAGTTCCAAGTGGAAGTCTTAAAGGCCCTGATCTTTGGCGAATAGGAAAGAGCAGGCCGGAGTTGCCAAGGAACTGGAAATGGGTGCCAGGATTGTTCCGGGCCAACACTTTCTAGGTGAACTCCCCCACACTGGAGAGAAGGGACGATCCAAGAAGAAAATGCAGACTTTTTCACAAGAGGGGGATACGGAAGGACACCATCACTCAATGTGACACTTGCCCCGATCATCCGGGCCTCTGCATTAAAAACTGCTTCAGGGAGTATCACACTTCCATGAAGTACAAAATTTTCCCTTTTCATTTTCCATAATTTGACCCCAATGTACCAAGTCCAGAGTACATTCCAAGTTTTGACCTCATAAACCACTAAATTGCCAAAAAACTCTTATAAAAAAAAATAAATAAATAAACCTGATAAGACCTCTGGGGGTAATTTTTCTCTGGGTCATTGGTCGCAGTCACCATCATCGAGGACTTTTTTATGTTGCCTCAAATGCGCAGCACTCTCTCTCCACCTGAGCGGGGTGCGCATTTGAGGTAACAGGTTAGGGATGGACACACATCACATTCCCAGAATGATGATTCAGAGTAGAGATGAGCAAACTTACAGTAAATTCGATTCGTCACGAACTTCTCGGCTCGGCAGTTGATGACTTTTCCTGCGTAAATTAGTTCAGCCTTCAGGTGCTCCGGTGGGCTGGAAAAGGTGGATACATTCCTAGGAAAGAGTCTCCTAGGACTGTATTCACCTTTTCCAGCCCACTGGAGCACCGGAAAGCTGAACTAATTTATGCAGGAAAAGACATCAACTGCCGAGCCGAGAAGTTCGTGACAAATCAAATTTACTGTAAGTTCGCTCATCTCTAATTCAGAGCATAGGGCTTGGGGTGGGCACATTTTTTAGTTTTGGCTATGCTCTGGGTCATCATTCTTGGAACATAACCTGTTTTATAATCCTACGTCCCACTGTACCCCATTTTAGTAATTTACCCCATGTAACGCTCCTTCAGGGGGTCCCACAGTTCTGGCTCCATAGGCAGCTATGTAGAAGCTCAAGGCCCCTGACTGTGCTCCTGCTCTTCCAAACCAGTGTGCACGCTGTTTACCTCCAGATATGAGGTATGTCCTTACTCCAAAGAAATGATTTTACAAATTTACGGTGACATTTTCTCCTTTTACCACTTGTGAAAATGAAAAATTTGGGGTAACCCCAGCATTTTAGTGTAAAAAAAAATCAAACTTTTCATTTTCACATCCCACTTTAATGAACATTTATCAAACATTTGTGGGGTGTTAAGGCTCACTGTACCCCTTGTTACATTCCTTGAGGGGTGTAATTTTCA
This sequence comes from Hyla sarda, assembly GCF_029499605.1. Classification (NCBI taxonomy): domain Eukaryota; kingdom Metazoa; phylum Chordata; class Amphibia; order Anura; family Hylidae; genus Hyla; species Hyla sarda. Next base: position 280,835,239 of record NC_079192.1, read on the forward strand.
AAGTAGTATGCCGTGTTTTTTTTTTTTTCTGTTCTGGCACCATAGAGGCTTCCTAAATGTGACATGCCCCCCCGAAAAACATTTCAGAAAAGCTCACTCTCCAAAATCCCATTGTCGCTCCTTCCGTTCTGAGCCCTCTACTGCGACTAACGGACACTTGACATACACATATGAGATATTTCCTTACTCAAGACAAATTGGGTTACACATTTTAGGAAGATTTTTCTCCTTTTACCCCTTGTCAAAATTGAAAATCTGGGTCTACAAGAACATGCGAGTGTAAAAAAATAAAGATTTAGAATTTTTCCCTTCACTTTGCTGCTATTTTGAATACTTTGAGGGGTGCAGTTTTTACAATGGGGTATTTCTAATATGAAGGCCCTTCAAATCCATTTCAAAACTGAACTGGTCCTTGAAAAACTCTGATTTTTAACCCTTTGGGGATCGAGACCATTTTCACCCTAAGGACCAGGGCATTTTTTGCAATTCTGACAACTGTCACTTTAAGCATTAATAACTCTAGGATGGTTGTACTTCTGAATCTGATTCCGAGATTATTTTTTCGTGCCATATTCTACTTTATGTTAGTGGTAAATTTCCGTCGATACTTGCATCTAGAGATGAGCGAACTTACAGTAAATTCGATTCGTCACAAACTTCTCAGCTCGGCTGTTGCTGACTTTTCCTGCATAAATTAGTTCAGCTTTCCGGTGCTCCGGTGGGCTGGAAAAGGTGGATACAGTCCTAGGAAAGAGTCTCCTAGGACTGTATCCACATTTTCCAGCCCACGGGAGCACCGGAAAGCTGAACTAATTTATGCAGGAAAAGTCATTAACTGCCGAGCTGAGAAGTTCGTGACGAATCGAATTTACTGTAAGTTCGCTCATCTCTACTTGCATCATTTCTTGGTGAAAAATTCAAAAATTTCATGGAAAATTTGAACATTTTGCATTTTTTTAAATAACTTTGAAGCTCTCTGCTTTTAAGGAAAATAGACATACCAAATAAATGATATATTGATTCACATATACAATATGTCTACTTTATGTTCGCATCATAAAGTTGACATGTTTTTACATTTTGAAGACATCCAAATAAATTTCAAAATCTGAATTTTTCAGGGACAAGTTCAGTTTTGAAGTGAATTTGAGGGTCTTTATGTTAGAAATACCCCATAATGGACCCCATTATGAAAACTCAACGTATTCAAAATTACATTCAGGAAGTTTGTTAACCCTTTATGTGTTTCACAGGAATAGCAGCAAAATGGAGGCGAAAATTCTAAATCTTCATTTTTTACACTAACATGTTCTTGTAGACCGATATTTTTTTATTTTTACAAGGGGTAAAAGGAAAAATAGCCCCCCAAAATATGTAACCCAATTTCTCTTGAGTAAGGAAATACCACATATGTGGATGTAAAGTGCTCTGTGGGTGCACTAGAGGGCTCAGAAGAGAAGGATCGACAATGGGATTTTGGAGAGCGAATTTTGCTGAAATGGTTTTTGTGGGGCATGTCTCATTTAGGAAGCCCCCATGGTGCCAGAACAGCGAAAAACACCCCACACGGCACACTATTCAGGAAACTACACCCCTCAAGGACCATAACAAGGGGTGCAGTGAGCATTTACACCCGATTGGTGTTTGACAGATCTTTTTAACAGTGGGCTGTGCAAATAATAAATTTTTCATTTTCACGGACCACTGTTTCAAAAATCTGTCAGTCACCTGTGGGATGTTAAGGCTCACTATGCCCCTTGTTACATTTCGTGACAGGTGTAGTTTCCAAAATTGGGTCACATGTGGGTATTTTTTATAAATTTTTTTGCATTTATGTCAGAACCGCTGAAACCAGCAGCCACCCCTGTGCAAATCACCAGTTTAGGCCTTAAATGTACATGGTGCTCTCACTCCTGAGCCTTGTTGTGCACCCGCAGAGTATTTTTCACCGACATATGGAGTATTTCCGTACTCCGGAGAAGTTGTGTTACAAATTTTGTGGGTCTTCATTTCCTTTTACCTCTTATGAAAATGAAAAGTATGGGGTAACACCAGCATGTTAGTGTAAAAAAAAAAAAAAAAAAATTTTTTTACACTAACAGGCTGATGTACACCCCAACTTTACCTGTTCATTAGGGGTAAAAGCCCCCAAAATTTGTAGCACAATTTCTCCCGAGTATGGAGATACCCCATATGTGGCCCTAAACTGTTGCCTTGAAATAAGACAGAGCTCTAAATTAGGGCATTTTCTTAGGGGTGTACCCGGATGCAAGCGTTTCACTTGCCTCCTCCACCAAAAATACTGTACGTCAGTTTTCCCCAAACAGGGTGCCTCCAGCTGTTGCAAAACTCACCACATACCTAGACAGTCAATGGTTTTCCGGAAATACTGGGAGATGTTATTTTGCAACAGCTGGAGGCTCCGTTTTGGAAAAACTGACTTACAATACGTTTTTAATTTTTATTTGGGGGGGGGGGGGGGCGACAGTGTAAGGGTATAGAGGATATGTAGTGTTTTACTCTTTATTTAGGGTTAATGTAGTGTAGTGTTTTTAGGGTACGTTTACACGGGCCGGGGTTCAGTGAGTTTCCCGCTGCAGTGGAAAATTTGCCACATCTCAGACTTGAAGCTGGAAACCTGCTGTAAACCCCCACCCATGTGAATGTACCCTGTACATTCATGTGTATGGGGGGGGGGGGGGGGGGGGGTTGGGCAGGTAAAACTACAACTCCAAGCATGCACTGACAGACCGTGCATGTTGGGAGTTGCATGGCCTGTAAGTGCATGCTGGGAGTCATAGTTTTGCAACAGCAGGAGGCACACTGGTTGGGAAACACTGACTTACTTAGGAAACAGACAGACAATCTTTCTCAACCAGTGTGCCTCAAGTTGTTGCTATACTAAAACTCCCAGCATGCCCAGACAGCCTTTGCATACTGGGAGTTGTAGTTTTGAAACTCCTAGATACAGCAGCGTAGATCACTTTACAGCAGTCTTCACTGCTGCATCTGGGAAACCGCCACCCCTGCCTCCACTTGCCTGTCGCCTCCTTTCAGCCGCCAGTCCCGGCGCATCCACAGGCCCATTGCACATCACTGCCATCTTCCCCTACTTTGAACTGACATCCAGGGGCAGGCAGAGCTGGGGAAATGAACATTCACCAATCGCAGGGAATAGGAGGAAGTGCCACCCCTGCCACCTCACCCCTATCCTTTAGGATGATCGGGGCTGTCTCTGACAGCTCCGATCATCCCTATTTTGCAGGCTATCGGGTCATCAGAGACCCGATCAGCCCGGAATCGCGCCAACATGGGGGGGGTCTCAGGACTCCCCCAAGGCTTTTTCACGGGAAGACTGCTGAATGATTTCAGCAGGCATCCCGTTCCGGTCCCCGTCTGACTAGCGGCGGGGATCGAAATTCCCATGGGCACACAGGTACACCCTTGGTCCTCAAGTACCAGGACGCAAGGGCGTATCCATACACTTGTGGTCTCAAACAGATTAAAATTTTGTAAAAACTTGGAAAATTTATGCTGAACTTTGAAGCTCTGAGGTCTTCCAAAAGTAAAAACATGTCAACTTTATGATGCAAACAAAGTAGACATATTGTATATGTTAATCAATTTATAATTTATTTGGAATGTCCAATTCCTCCTAAGTAGAGAGCTTCAAAGTAAAAAAAAAAAAAGCAAAATTTTTCAATTTTCATGAAATTTTGGAATTTTTCACCAAGAAATGATGCAAGTATCAGCAAAAATTTATCACTATGTTAAAGTAGAATATGTCACGAAAAAAACTCTCAGAATCAAATTCATAAGTAAAAGCATCCCAGAGTTATTAATGCTTAAAGTGACAGTGGCCAGATGTGCAAAAACGCTCTGGTCCTTAACCCCTTAATGACGCAGGACGTATATTTATGAAACCTACATAAGTAGGGTATCCGTATAACTGTATGGACCTACAGAATAACGATAAGGTGTCATTTTTACCAAAATATGCACTGCGTAGAAACGGAAGCCCCCAAAAGTTACAAAATTGCATTTTTTCTTCGATTTTTGTCGTACAATTATTTTTTTTTCCGTTTTGCCGTGAATTTTTGGGTAAAATGACTAATGTCACTGCAAAGTAGAATTGGTGACGCAAATAATAAGCCATAATATGGATTTTTAGGTGGAAAATTGAAAGGGTTAGGATTTTTAAAAGGTAAGGAGGAAAAAACGAAAGTACAAAAACTGAAAAACCTTAAGGGGTTAAAGGGGTATTCCGGCGCTTAGACATCTTATCCCCTATCAGCCTCTGGGGACCCCCGTGATCTTGCACGCTGCACCCCGTTTAAAATCAGTCGCCGGAGCATGTTCGCTCACTCTGTCACGCCCCCTCCCATAGGCTTGCATTGCGGGGGGTGGAGCGTGACGTCTCACGGGGCGGAGCCTTGATGTCACAATGCTCCGGCCCCGTGATCGACAGTAATCAGACCCGGAGCAAACAAGCTCCGGGGACGGATTTTAACAGGGTGCGGCGTGCAAGATCACAGGGGTCCCCAGCGCCATCCTTTAGATAATGGATAAGCTGTCTAAGCGCCAGAGTACCCCTTTAAAGCTCCTCTAGAGAATGAAAATCATTTTCTGTGTTTACTGGCTCATTTGGAGTACTTTTCCATGAACTGAGGTGTGGAGAGGAGTGTCCCATTTTTATGTTCCCAGGTTTCCTGTCCGGTGGCAGAAGGTCCTCTCCAGGGGTGCTGTCATGAGCTAATTAAAAACAGATTACCCGGTAAGTAATCTATTTTTAAATTTTGTTGCCAGTTAAATGGCTATCCGGCAGCTGTTGAAGCAGTCAGCGCTGCCAGATAGCCGTTTTTGCGATGGCCCCAACAAAAGGAAGTATCGTATGTTGATGCTGCCTTCAACATACGATGGGCTCTCAGAGGCCATCGTATGTTGAAAGCATCGGATGTCGGGGGACCACTGTACAGGGGTATAGATAGAGGATGCAGATTGTATAATGCCCAGGCTGCCTTAAAATAAAAGAGGACTCTCCTGCCTCTACTCTCCCAGTGTCCCACAGCTTTGTTGACCAGCAGCGTGACGCGCTGACTACAGCCTAACCAGGAGGAAGAAGCCGGCAGAGGAATGGAGAGAAATTCCGGGGCACCAGAGGAATGGAGGCAGGCAAGTCCTCTGTTTTATTTAAAGGCCCGGGTATTCTGGATTTTTTTTTTTCCATTGGGACTCCTTTTAAGTCAGGTGTTAATCTGTAAAAGTTAAACCCCAAAACTGATTAGACCCATAATTGTAATTCAGACGTCACATTTAAGTCCATCAAATCCAAGAGCCAACTCTTCATACCACAGTATGAAGACCCCAAATCACATCCAAAAACTAAACCCTGAATTAAATTAGAAATCATCTCTAACATCGCATAAAATTACTTCATGGATTTTTTTTTCTTTTTGCTCCTGGTTTTCTTACCTCCAACTTCAATGTTACATGTAATGTGTACCAAGGATAGATTCCAATAACATTTAGATAAGAAGCCAGTGTGTTACCTCAATTTCCATTTGTGGCTCAGGTTTTTACCTCTCAGACAGAAGATATTCAGCATTTTAGCCGTCTGGTTTGATTCAGCAAAGATAAGCGTTAATTTTTAACGTAAATTTGTTTTCCCTTAGTCCTAACCGCAGCACAAGTGGGGTGTTCTGCCCCTGTGAAGCTGGCAGGACGGTGGAATTTTTAATTCCGCCCAATTTAAATTAATTAGCCCCCCCATAAAAGGCCTCCTCCCCTAGGCCATCTCGCTAATAACAAGTAACAAAAAAGGTTAGGGCGGGAAATTTGTGTGCTGCTGTTAGGACTAAGGGAAAAAAATTTACGTTAAAAATTAACGCTTCCCTAATTAACGTCCTAACCAGCAGCACAAGTGGGGACTTAGCGAGTAACAACACAAATAGGGAGGGACTACGGCAGAGTGGCACTTAGGATTGACTGCCCAAAGGCCAACTCTTCCGATCGTTTGGCATTAACCCTGTAATGACTCAAAAAAGTATTGTGGGTGCTCCAAGAAGCAGCAGCGCAAATCTGTTCCAGGGGGACAGACCTTTTCTCAGCAAAGGAAGTAGAGACTGCCCTAGTGGAATGGGCAGTGACGAAGACAGGAGGAGTTAGCTCCTGGACTATGAAGGTCTCTCGGATTGCCTCCTTAATCCACCTGCTTAGGGTAGGTTTAGAGGCTTTCAAGCCCTTGTTCTTTCCAGAAAAAGAAACAAGGAGGTGTTCAGACTTCCTGAATTCTCCAGTTCTTGAGATATAGACTCTGAGAGCTCTAGAGATGTCCAGAGTGTGGTCAACCGCTTCTTCAGGAGAGGATGGATTAGGAAGTAGAACTGGAAGGGAAATGACCTGGTTGGTATTGGAGAAAGTCGGAACCTTAGGAAGGAAGGTAGGTAAAAACCTCAACAGGACTCTGTCCTGTAGAAAAACAGTATAAGGCTTGAAAGCCGAAAGGGCCTGAAGCTCACCCACTCTCTTGGCTGAGGTTATGGCCAGTAAAAAAGTGACTTTAAGGGACAAATACCTAAAATCTACTTCCAGAGGTTCAAAGGGGGGGGGGGGAGGAAGGACGCATAACCCCCTGAGAACAGTGGTTAAATCCCAACTTGGAATAGGTCTGAGAACTGTAGGTTTAAGTCTTTCAGCCCCTTTGATGAATCTTCTAACCAGGGATTCTTGTGACAGAGACCTGCCTAGGAAGGCAGAGAGTGCTGCGACCTGAACCTTTAAGGTGGATGGGCTAAGACCCTTGTCAAGGCCATCCTGGAGAAAACGCAGTATTGCAGAAAGAGGAGGATCTGAGGTAACTACCTCTTTCGTTGCACACCATTGAAGGAAAATCTTATTTATCCTGGAGTAAACCTTGTTTGTAGACTCTGCTCTAGAGTGTGCAATAGTTCTCAAGACCTCCGCAGGAAGCCCACTCCTTAGTAGGGTCCTGTCAATCTCCAGGCTGTCAGATTGAGTCTCCTCAGATCTAGGCAGGAGCCTGTGTTGTGAGACACAAGGTTCTGCACGTGGGGAAGCCTCCAATAACACCCCTGACTCATCCTCATGAGTTGGGTGAACCAAGACCTCTTCGGCCAGAATGAGATGATGGCAATCACTGAGGTCTGGTCTTGCCTGACTTTCATCAATACCCTGGGTATCATGGAAAGTGGAGGGAATATGTAGGCCAGCCTGAACCTCCATGGGATGGACAGAGCATCTATCGCCACCGGATTGTCCTCCTTGTAAAGGGAACAAAACTTGCTCACCTTGGCATTCAGCCGGGTTGCCATGAGGTCTATATCTGGTGTACCCCACTTCAGGGTTATCCTCCTGAAGATCTTCTCGTTGAGGGACCATTCTCCCTGGACTGCAAGCCCGCGACTTAGACGATCTGCCACTACGTTGAGATCCCCCTTGATGTGGACTGCAACAAGGTGGGATAGGTTGAGCTCTGCCCACGATAGAATTAGTCCGGTCTCCTTGAGGAGCACTTGGGACTTTGTGCCACCCTGTCTGTTGATATAAGCCACTACGGTGGTGTTGTCTGACCGGACTCTTATTGCTTTCCCTAAGATATGGGGAGCAAAGTGGAGGAGCCCAAGACGAACTGCTCTTAGTTCTCTCATGTTGGATGAGAGTAACCTTTCCTGAGGGGTCCAGGTACCCTGAACCGGATGGTCGTCTAGATGGGCTCCCCACCCTAGAAGGGAGGTGTCCATGGTCAGAGTGATCCACAGAGGTTGAATCAAGGACTTCCCATCTGTCAGGTTCGTCCACCACCTGAGAGAGGCACGGACTTCGGATGACAGGGTGCATTTTTTGTCCAACCCACTGGGGTTGCGATTCCAGGCAGTCAAGACCTGATCTTGGAGAGGTCGGAGATGCCACAGGGCCCAGGGGACTGCTTCTGCAGACGCTGACATGTGGCCCAACATCTTCATTAGAGTTCTGATGGGCACTCTGCGAGGTGCCGAAAAAAAACTCTGCAGCTCTTATGACGCGCTCTCTCCTTTCTGAGGTGAGAGACAGCGTCATCCGAGAGGAGTCTAGGACAAACCCCAGGAACCTTCTTGAGGTAGATGGAATGATCTCGGATTTTTCCCAATTTATGAGCCACCCTAGGCGTTGAAGAAAATCCAGGGTCAGCTGAAGATGAGCTTGAAGAATGTCTAGAGTAGCGGCTTTTAAAAGCCAGTCGTCTAGATAAGGAACAATCTCTAGGCCTTTTAGTCTTAGAGCAGAGACAACTGGAGCCACCACCTTTGTGAAGGTGTGGGGAGCGGAGGTAATGCCGAATGGTAGAACAGCAAATTGAAAATGCCTTACCATACCTTTTATGGTGACGGCAATTCTTAAGAACTTCCTGTGGGCAGGAAATATAGGGACATGAAGGTATGCATCCTTCAAGTCTATAGTGACCATGAGATCTTGTGGGTTCAGGATACTGACCACCGAACGAATGGTTTCCATTCTGAACCACCTTTTCCTTATAAATCGGTTTAGGTAGCACAGGTCTATTATCATGCGCCAGTCGCCATTTGGTTTGGGAACCAAAAATATCGGGGAGTATACGCCAGATCCTCTGATCTGGTGGAACTTCTTCCAAAGCTTGCTTTTCCAATAATTGGAGAACTGAGGTTTCTATGACAGCCTGTTTTGGCTGAGGAAGTAACTTTGTTAAAACAAACTTCCTTGGGGGAGGGGAGGTAAATTCTATCCTGTACCCCGACTGAATAACCTTCAGAACCCAGGGATCCTGGATTTCTTGCATCCAGGTTGTAAGGAATAAACTTAAACGTCCTCTTACTGGAGGAGGATGGGCAGATAGATTATCTGCAAAAAACACTTGAGGGGAAGGGAGATGGAAAACGTTGGTGGATGTCAGTGGAGAGTCATAGCTCGGCCTTCCGGTCTTTACCGCGGCCGCGACCTCCACCACGTTTTTGGGAGGACTGACGTCTCTGGGATCTAGAAGGGCCCTGGGACTTCCCCCCTCTGGCTCTACCTTTACCCTGAAAGGCCTGAACAGGAAGGCACTTGCCCTTTTTGTCAGCATAACCTTTCATTATGCGATCCAGTTCAGAACCAAATAGCCAAGTAGGCTCGAAGGGCATCCCACACAAGTTAAATTTGGAGGTGTTGTCCGCTACCCAAGGGCGTAACCACAAGGGACGTCTGCTAGCAGAAGCGAGTGCCATGGACTTGGCAGCTAGCTTAAGGTGTTGTTGGGAGGCCTCGCAGAGGAAGTCTATACCAAGGAGGAGTGTCTTGAAGCTGTCCAAGAGGTCTTCCCGAGGAACATTGTTGTCAATCTCGGTTTGTATGCGCTCCTTCACGAAGTCAGACACTTCTCCCGAGGCAATAGCCACAGAGGCAGAAGCTGATGCTGCTGAATATGTGCGTCTGAGAAGGGAATCCACCTTCCTATCAAGCGGGTCCTGGAGGTTGCTTCCATCATCGGCGGGAACCAAGACTCTCTTGGACAATTTCTTTACCGCCATATCGACCTTAGGTGGCATCCAGGAATCAGATTCCGCGTCCGAGAGAGGGTACATCAACTTGAAGGTGCGAGTGACAAGCGCAGGTTTATCTGGGTGCTTCCACTCAGCCTTCATCATCTTTTTGCGTGCATCATTCACCTTGAAAACCCAAGGTTCTCTAGAGGTGGATGCAGAGGCTTCCCCTTGGTCAACATCCTGGTCCCTTGACCGGATGTACCTAAGTAATCTCTGCTTCTTTTCCGCAGGAAAAAAAGGTGGAAACATCTTCACCTCCACAGGCTGTTCAGACTGTACAGATGACCTCTGGTCCAATACATCGACCGACATAACTGATTCTTCCGCCACAGGAGGAGGAGTGGATTCAGTTCTAGCTCTTTTGGGAACAAGAGCACTTAATTTCAGATATGGAATTTCCCATAAACTCCTTCATCCAGATGAACATGTCCTGGACAGTAGGTTCAGCTGGATTAGCGGGTGGACGGCAATCGGGACACCTGTTATATTCGTAAGCGTCCGGAAGCGGAGTGCCGCAATTGGCGCAAGTTAGATGGCGTTTTTTTGGTGCTAGCCTTGCGACCACCAGAGTGTGGGTCACTAGAGGAAGGAGTAGACATGACTCTGGAAAGGAAATAAAATAAGTTAGGGATAATAAATAAATTTATTATCTCCCTAGCGCCAAATAGCGGGAGAGATACCTATAATGCAGAAGGAGCTCTAACCACTAATGCTAGGCTAGTGAATAGGTCTAGCTAAGATGGCAGCAGAGACCGAATGAAGGTCTCAGCTGCCCTTATGTGGAAAGGGACCCGGAAGTCCCACCCCCTCCAGAAAAAGAACAGCCTACAATAGGCTGAAACACACGGAAGGGAATTTTAATAAAAATTATCCACTGAGCCCTTCCCTAACTAGGAAAGGGCTCATGCCTGAATTTTCACCTAAATATGAGCTTTAAAAGCAGCGCAAAGCGCTGAAGAAAAGTGAGGCCGGGACCGGAAGTCGTCAGATGACGTACTTCCGGTCCACGGCACGCACAGTGTAATGGAGGCGCGGAGGAAACGAGCGCGCGGCGGGACACGTGGGACGCCGGACGGGTAAGAAAATACCTGCGGCGGCATCCCTAATGCTAGGAGGGATCACAGGATCCCTCTAGCAAAGAAAATAATCAAAACAAATTGTTTTAAAGATAAACCAGGCCGGAGGTCCAGATAATAAAGAGAAAAAAACGGGGCAGTTGGAAAAAGGTACTGCGCCCCAAAAATCTCCCCAAAATACAGGGGAGACATCCAGGCAGGCAAAGGAGCCTGCACCGTCCTGCTGTCCTTACACAGGACAGAAAAAAAGTGAGATGGCCTAGGGGAGGAGGCCTTTTATGGGGGGCTAATTAATTTAAATTATTTGGGCGGAATAAAAAATTCCACCGTCCTGCCAGCTTCACAGGGGTAGAACACCCCACTTGTGCTGCTGGTTAGGACGTAAGGGAACTTCTCTTTCCTATATGTACATTTTGCAATTTTTTTTTTTTTTTTTTAAGTCATTCTACTATTGCATTTTTGTAGCTACATATGGGAATGTTTTGATTCTCCTAGAATATGTTACATTTTATATACCTTTAAAAAGGGGCCTTATGTTGATGGTCTGAAATTCTTTCCTCATGCAGTTGGTATTGATCAGCTACCCTCATTACTATGCCACAATGTTCCAGACAATTATTTGGCGTGTCATGTATCATTTACTTATTTAAGTTGATAATATCAGACAATTCACATATCTCCACATCTCACAGTCTGCATAGACAGAAAGTTTACTATTCCTTTATCATTGAAATGTCTATGAACTAGATGTAGCCTTTATTCCTTAAAAGGGGTACACAGCTGGAAAACATTTTCAAATCAACTGGGCCGATAAAGTTAACACTATTTAAAAATCCAAATGTTTCCCATATTTAGCGGCTGTATGCTCCAGAGAAAGTTGTGTAGTTCTTTCCAGTCAGACCACAGTGCTAGCTGCTTATACGTCTGTCCATGTCAGGAACTGTCCAGAGTAGAAGCAAATCCTCAAAGCAAACCTCTCCTGCTCTGGACAGTTCCTGATACGGACAGAGGTATCAGCAGAGAACACTATGGTCAGACAAGAAAGAACTACACAACTTTCTCTGTAGAATACAGCAACTGATAGATGCTGGAAGAATAGAGTTGTTTTAATAGAAGTAATTTACAAATCTGTTCAAATTTCTGGCACCAGTTGATCTGAAAAATGATTCCCCAACGGAGTACCCCTTTAAGAGTTTATTCATTTACTGTAACCTGCAAATATTTGATGTTTTAGATTTAAAGCTGTGTTAAATCATTGAAATCTGATGCATCAAATATGCACAGAATATTGTGTGTATTTATCCTAATAGTTTCATGAATTCACCCACTACATTATGAATTTGCACTCATCTTTATTTATGTCCTCATTCATAATTTACAGATTAGAAATATTTTTGTGAACAGATAAAGCTACAAATCCTAAAATATTGGAATAATCGATCGTAATATATTTCTGCATCACTTATGCTGCACAGACACACTGAACTAGATGTAAAGTTCATTCCTAAATTAGTTCCATAAATTCACCCACTTCGATATTAATTTGCAGTCATTTTTCTGCTTTCTCTGTGGTCCTTATTTATCATCATGCATAGTTGGAAACAATTTAGGTAAACTGATAAAGCCTTAAGTATTCCATATAATCAATGAAATAGACTAATTGTCTGATCTTATTGTATCTCTGCATCGCCAAGACTGCACAGTCTTTGAACTAGATGTAAAAGGTCATTCCTGAAAAGTTCCATGAATTAATTTGCTTCCTTATAAATTAGCATTAGTCAGTTTTCTTTATGGAATAAAACAAAGTTTCTATGTGTAGCAAATCAGACGCCATTCAAATCATACACACACACACACACACACACACACACACACACACACACACACACACACACACAAAACAACCAAGGAGTATATAGATTCCAAATATCTTTATTGAAACACAAATTCAAAAGAATAAATTAATAATTCATTAAAAAATGTATGAGTGATACTGGTAGGAATCGAACAAAAAGTGAAGGCTTACAAATAACAATAGACAGTAAATAGAGTTACTTCAGGAGATATGGGGGAACAGTGTGCCTAAGACAAAAAACCCTAATAATGCATCAAAGGTAAGCTGGTAGTATGTATAATACTGATAAGTATAGTAGGCTAAAAGTAATGAAAAGAGAAAAAGTAACAGTCATTACCAAGTGGAGAATGTAAATGGTAAGCCTAAACCACCCGACAATACGCTCCAATGGCTTCTTCCGGAGGACGAGGACGACAGAGGGGGGGAGGGGAGTCTGGAGGACGAGGACGACAGAAGGGGGGGGGGAGGGTCTGGAGGAGGAGGACGACAGAGGGGGTGGGTCTGGAGGAGGAGGACGACAGAGGGGGTGGGTCTGGAGGAGGAGGACGACAGAGGGGGTGGGTCTGGAGGAGGAGGACAACAGAGGGGGTGGGTCTGGAGGAGGAGGACAACAGAGGGGGTGGGTCTGGAGGAGGAGGACGACAGAGGGGGTGGGTCTGGAGGAGGAGGACGACAGAGGGGGTGGGTCTGGAGGAGGAGGACGACAGAGGGGGTGGGTCTGGAGGAGGACAAGGAGGACGACAGAGGGGGTGGGTCTGGAGGAGGACAACGACAGAGGGGGTGGGTCTGGAGAAGGAGGACGTACCGGTACGTCATGAGTCCGCACCCGATCTATAACGCGGGGCCACGGCGTGGTCCCGCATCATAGCAGGTCAGGCCCGGCCGTTAATAGCGTGGCTAAGAGCACGTGGCATTGATCGCGGTGCCGCGGACTATTAACCTTTTAGATGCGGTGTTCAAAGTTGAACACCGCGTTTAAAGTGAAAGTAAAACCATGCCAGTTAGTTCAGGGAGCTGTTTGGGATCGCCGCGGTGAATTCGTGGCATCCTGAACAGCTTACATGACAGCCGGAGGATCCCTACCTGCCTCCATGCTGTCCGATCGCCGAATGACTGCTCAGTGCCTGAGATCCAGACATGAGCAGTCAAGCGGCAGAATCATCAATCAGTGGTTTCTTATGAGAAACCAGTGATCAATGTAAAAGATCAGTGTGTGCAGTGTTATAGGTCCCTATGGGAACTATAACACTGCAAAAAAAAAAGTGAAAAAAAATTGAATAAAGATCATTTAACACCTCCCCTAATAAAAGTTTGAATCACCCCCCTTTTCCCATAACAAAAAAAAAAAATTGTAAATAAAAATAAACATGTGGTATCGCCGCGTGCGGAAATGCCCAAATGATAAAAATGTCTCATTAATTAAACAGCACAGTCAATGGCGTACGTGCAAAAAAATCCCACAGTCCAAAATAGTGTCTTTTTGGTCACTTTTTATATCATGAAAAAATTAATAAAAAGCGATCAGTAAGTCCTATCAATGCAAAAATGGTCCCACTAAAAACTTCAGATCACTGCACAAAAAATTTGCCCTCATACCGCCCCATACATGGAAAAATAAAAAAAGTTATAGGGGTCAGATAATCACAATTTTAAACGTATAAATTTTCCTGCATGTAGTTATGATTTTTTCCAGAAGTACGACAAAATCAAACCTACATAAGTAGGGTATCATTTTAATCGTATGGACCTACAGAATAAAAATAAGGTGTAATTTTTACCGGAAAATGTACTACGTAGAAACGGAAGCCCCCAAAAGTTACAAAATGGCTTTTTTTTACTGTTTCGCCGTAGATTTTTGTGTAAAATGACTGATGTCATTACAAAGTAAAATTGGTGGCGCAAAAAATAAGCCATTATATGGATTTTTAGGTGCAAAATTGAATGAGTTATGATTTTTTAAAGGTAAGGAGGAAAAAAACTAAGATGCAAAAACGGAAAAACCCCAGGTCCTTAAGTGGTTAAGTCCCCTCACAGGTTATTCATCTATATGAAGAGAAAAAGGCAGGAAGGAAGAGAAATCATAAGGTATCAAGTGCATTTATAGATCCTGAGGGAAGGAACTTATTAACAACAGAAGTCCGGTCTGTATATGTATGTGAACACTACAGTATATAGCAGTAAGACCAGTCCAGCATATACTGTATATATTCCTACCGCATAGTTATAAAGGAAATATGTATGTCTGACAAGAAACAGTTCTCCCTGTATATTAGCAAAGAACTGACAAACTATACATTCCCATAGACTTGCTAACCCACTTGTAGTAATTTGGGAAAGATTTAGTGCAGTTTTGATGTGAAAGTCCACGGAATTTGCTGCAGTATCTGGGAGCACATCGGTATCTGAAGCCACCTAAGAGATTCTGTGAGGGTAAGCCCCGCCCCCAATCAGGACATCACCTGAAGCAGAAATTGTATGCACATTAAAGTATTCAATTACTAGGAGGCTTTGCCTGTAACATCCGCTGTTAGTAGGTGCCATCTCCTGAAAAGAAGAAAATACAAATTATATTAGAAAGTTTTAAATAACATTTACATAAAAGCCAACATCAATATAACATTGCACATATCAGCTGACATCTCCTTCCTCTTTACTTTTCCATGTCATGCTTTACATTTCATAATTGTTGTAGGCCAATGGTCATGGTAGTTAAAAGTATTGGGGCACTAGCCATAAATTGGAGGGGATCTGGAAAGCTCTCCATAAACCTTGCATAAAGACTACATTCAGCCAGTGGGATCCACTAATCACTTCCCAGAGCCTCCATAGTAGGGGTCTTCGACTATTTGAAGACCGGGTCCGTTTATCCAGGTCTGTCATCATCTGAAGGTCCAAGCTGAACGCTAAGGCCTGGTTCACCGAATGGCCGGAGGGCTGTAAAAGAAATAGGCACTGCCTATTGTAGGACATTACTACAATAGGCAGTGGATGTAAATCGACTGTTTCCTGTATGACCTGAATACCGTCACACTTTGTCCCTGTGCACCCACATGGACTGTGCACCCTCATGAACTATGCTCCCCCCCAATGAACTTTGCCACCACCAGTTGAGTACCACTGCTCTGTAGCAATATGTTAAAGGGAATCTTTAGTCATCAGGGTAGTCCCTGATGGCTTCTGCCAGCTTTGACTCTCTTTATACCAAAACAAGGCGGGCTCTTTCAAAAAAAGGCAGGTGGGGCAAGGAGAAGATGCATGGGACTACCCCAATGACTTAAGTTTTTAAGTGGAACCTTTTTATCATTTTCATGTCCAAACAGAGGTAGTTTGTGCACCTTCTGGTCAGGAAAACTAATGTTGTAGTTTGATAGTTTTTATCATTGGATTGGATTTAGCGTTTAATGCATGTTTGTTTGTTATGTGTATCCTTTTATACACCTGTGGCGATGGGACTGAATGAAACACCTGAACTCAATGATTGAGGAGTGTCCCAATACTGTTTTCCACGTAGCATAAGTGAACACATTCTGTATAAATGACATGATATGATGACTATAGATACCGTGCAGTAGGTATACGTGCTAATATGACCTATAGTCACAGTTGTACGATATACAGTAACCGACTATAGATCGCAATACCACATACCTACTGCACTTTTAAGCCCCCTAGAAAACTTGCCTGTTTGCTAATACACTGCACTACTACTATATTGTACTACTATTACTTCAGCCAACCTAAAAACTAATGAGCTTCAATAGCAGTTCCACCTGATCATCATCATCATCCATCATCATCTCGAACCCACAACAGTAAAAATAGTAAGTTATTGAAATAAATTTCAGTAAACTGTAAAAATGCCAATCTGACTCAATTAAAGTAATCAAAGAAGCTCTTAGGCAAGACCCTGCTCATCTCAAATATATATCTTAAAACCAAACTCCTCCTAGCAAAGCAAATAGTAGTCTACCACTGTTCTACCAGCAAAAATTTTGGATCTACAATGTGGGATTATTAACAGGTTTGACTTCATGTGACTAGCTAATAGCTTTGGACTGCCAATCTATGGGGTATGAGAGGTCAAAGTTTAAAACTTAAGAACTTACCATGATTTTGTCAAGATTTCAAGTCTTATGCTAATAGGATGAGTGGAGCAGAGTATGGTAAGGTACATCACAATCTTCACATGGTCTTCTATAACAGGTAGAATGAACATCTCATACCTACAAGAGAACAAATTTTTTTTTTACGAAATGTTCTGTGACATATCAATCTTTGTAACAATAGTAACTATAATTAGCTTGTAACTACTAGTAACTCTTAAAAAATCTTAAAGCCATCTTGAAACTAGACTGACTAACAAAAACTAACCAAAAATAGCAGTCTTCCACTGATCCACTAGCACAAAAAGGTTTGGATCCATAATGGGGGGGATTATGGACCGTTATGCCTTTAAGTGACAAGCAGATAGCTTTGTACTGCAATTTTCAGCAAAATCACTACTGAATTGTTTTGCATTAAGCGAGTTAGCACACCGTCATCTTAAATCTAAGCTCCTCCTACAAAGGCAAAACCAACCAAAAATAGCACTAATTCCACTAATCCACCAGCACAAAGGTTTGGATCCACAATGGGGGTATTATAGACCGTTATGCATTCATGTGACAAGTGAATGGATTGCTTAAAGGGGTACTCCCGTGGTTAATTTTTTTGACTATATGGCATCTTCTTTGTAAGTTTAGTTTTTTTGCAATATAGATCTGCTATATGTTTTGGCAGCATGTGTGTGTTTTTCTTACCTGTTTGTTGGGCAGGAAGTTCTGTAGTTCAGAGGATTTTCTTTTACTGTCGTCCACCATGTTCTGAATCTTCTGAATCTCTTGTGGACAAGACGTCAGAGCTTTTATTTTCTCTGTCTGCATGACAGGAATAAGCCACGCCCCCTCATCTCCCCCCCCCCCCCCTCCCGGAGTTCTGCATGAGAAGCCATAGTACACAGCTCCTTATCTCCCCTCCCCCCCTGCTCTGCTCCTGTGGATGCAGGTCTGCACAGGAGAACGGAACACAAAAGATAAATGTGTTATCTGAAGGGAAGGATTACAAGGTGTACGGGCCGGAGATGTACAGACTGCAGGGGAAGAAATCTCATACTGGATCTCTATATGTGAAGGGGGAGGGGGACTCCTGAATGACACATGCTGGGAGTTGTAGGTTGTAGTCCCTGTTATGTGTGTGTATGCTAGTGTTTCCAAACCAGTGTGCCTCCAGCTGTTGCAAAACTGCAACTCCCAGCATGCCCTGACAGACTTTGGGCACGCTGGTAGTTGCACATTTGCAACAGCTGGAGGTACACTAGTTGGGAAACACTGTTCTAGCCTATTCAGCATACACATCATGTTACACCAGTGTTTCCCAACCAGTGCGCCTCAAGCTGTTGCAAAACTACAACTCCTAGCATGCCCAAAGGCTGTCAGGGCATGCTGGGAGTTGTAGTTTTGCAACACCTGGAGGCACCCTGGTTGGGAAACACTGGTGTATGCCCTATAGAGGTGTGGTGAACTACAACCCCCAGGAGACTACAGAGGCAGCATGCTGGTGTTATACCACAGACTGAAGACTCCTGAATGACATGCTGGGAGTTGTAGTCCCTTTTGTGTGTGTATGACAGTGTATCCCAACCAAGGCTGATTATATTAGTGTGCTGTGTATAAGGTGGCAGACCCGGGAAAATAGTAGGATGGGTAAAGGGCGGAACAAACAAACAAAAAAAAAAAAAGGAGCCACCCCAAACCAGCAAGACATGTGGCATGCTGGGATTTGTGGTTTTCAGCACAGCAAGAAACAGGAAACAGAAGCAAAGATAGGAAAACAAAGTGGGGTATAAAGAGACAGCAAAGAACGGAAATAGAGTAGGCTAAACAACAAGAATAGACATGAAACAAAACAAATAGGGTAAGTTAAAAACTGAAAAACACGTTGACCACCGGAGTACCCCTTTAAACTGAAGCATACATACTGCCCATCTTTAACCTAAGCTACTCCTACCAAAGCAAAGCTGACCAAAAATAGCTGTCTTCCACTGATCCACCAGCACAAAAAGGTTTTGGATCCATAATGGGGGAGTTATGAACCTTTATGCCTTCAAGTGACAAGCAGAGAGCTTTGTACTGCCATTTTGAACAAAATCCCTACTGAATTTTCTTTGCACTAAAAGAGAATTGGCACACCGTCATCTTAAATCTAAGCTCCTCCTACCAAAGCAAAACTGACCAAAAATAGCAGTCTTCCACTAATCCACCAGCACAAAAAGGTTTGGATCCATAATGGGGGGATTATAGACCGTTATGCCTTCAAGTGACAAGTGAATGGATTTCTTAAACTGAAGCATACACACTGCCCATCTTTAACCTAAGCTCCTCCTACCAAAGTAAAGCTGACCAAAAATAGCTGTCTTCCATTAATCCACCAGCACAAGAAGGTTTGGATCCACAATTGGGGGGGTTATGGACCGCTATGCCTTCAAGTGACAAGCAGATAGCTTTGTACTGCCATTTTCAGCAAAATCACTACTGAATTTTCTTTGCACTAAAAGAGTTTGCACACTCATCTTTAATCTAAGCTCCTCCTACCAAAGCAAAACTGACCAAAAATAGTCTTCCACTAATCCACCAACACAAGAAGGTTTGGATCCACAATTGGGGGGGCTTATGGACCGCTATGCCTTCAAGTGACAAGCAGATAGCTTTGTACTGCCATTTTCAGCAAAAGCACTACTGAAATTTTTTTTGCACTAAAGAGAGTTAGCACACTGTCATCTTAAATCTTAGCTCCTCCTACAAAGGCAAAAGTAACCAAAAATAGCAGTCATCCACTAATCCACCAGCACAAAAAGGTTTGGATCCATAATGGGGGGGATTATAGACCGTTATGCCTTCATGTGACAAGTGAATGGATTACTTAAACTGAAGCATACATACTGCCCATCTTTAACCTAAGCTCCTCCCACCAAAGCAAAGCTGACCAAAAATAGCTGTCTTCCACTGATCCACCAGCACAAAAAGGTTTTGGATCCATAATGGGGGAATTATGAACCTTTATGCCTTCAAGTGACAAGCAGATAGCTTTGTACTGCCATTTTCAGCAAAATCCCTACTGAATTTTCTTTGCACTAAAAGAGAATTGGCACGCTCATCTTAAATCTAAGCTCCTCCTACCAAAGCAAAACTTACCAAAAATAGCAGTCTTCCACTAATCCACCAGCACAAAAAAGGTTTTGATCCATAATGGGGGGGAATATGAACCATTATGCCTTCAAGTGACAAGCAGATAGCTTTGTACTGCCATTTTCAGCAAAAGCACTTCCAAATGTATTTGCACTAAAGTGAGTGTGGCACACTCATCTTAACTCTAAGCTCCTCCGACCAAAGCAAAACTGACCAAAAATAGCAGTCTTCCACTAATCCACCAGCACAAAAGGCTTAGATCCACAATGGGGGAATTATGAACCATTATGCCTTCAAGTGACAAGCAGATAAGCTTTGTACTGCCATTCTGTATAAGAAGAGAAGATCCTGACCTACCATGCGATTTTGGGTAGACGTCATGTCTTAAGCAGATTCAATGGCTGGTAAGGTAGTAGGTTTAAGATTCTTGCCATGGTATACTACAACAGGTAGCAGAATGAACTTGTTAAACCTACAAAAAAAGAAAAAAACTGTAAGTTATTGAAGTAAACAAAATTTTTGGAACCACTGAATTCTTAAAAAGTAACGCTAAGTTAAGACACTTTATCTCAACTACATTTTAAAAATAATCTCCTACAAAAGTAAAACTAGCACAAAAAAATAAATAAAATAAAGTCTACCCCGACTTGACCTACCAGCACAAAAATGTTTGGATCCATAATGTGGGGTGATATGAACAAAGTCCACTGTTATGTTTTTTTTTTTTGTTTTTTTTTTCATGTTAAAGTAACCAGACACCTGCTTAAGGTATAACTTTGGCTGCAAAGCTTTTTATTTTATTTTTATTTTTTTTGCACAAATAAAAAAAAATTATCAGTAGTGCACGGTTAGCACTAAAACATGTACAGTATACAGCATATAAGTGCAATTATGCTAGAGAAAAAAAAAAAAATATGGAGGTTCTTAGCATACCATTTGGCCAAATAGTACAATCTCACCATAAAAAGTTAACCTCATTGGGACAAACCCTATAACAATAGATATCCCTCTCCTGGGCTTTTAAAAAACTAAATTCTCAGCAGTTAAGGGCTGACGGCAGTTGTTGTCATTAGACTATGTGGTAGCTGCTCAAGGTATAATAGCAGCTGCGGCCATCTGTTAATCCTCCCCCAGAAATACAGTTTGCTCTAAAACATATGTATAATATGGAACTGCAATACTGCTATAGAGGTTCTTAGCATACCATTTGGCCAAATAGTGTGTACCATCCCACCACGGTAAGGTGACCTCCTTGGGATGGACCCTACACTAAAGATATGCCTCTCTTGGGCTTTTTTTGCCTTTTATTTCTTTTTTTTTGGACCCTACACTAAAGACATGCCTCTCTTGGGCTTTTTTTTTTTTTTTTTTAACTAGACTATGTGGTTATTAGACTATTTTGCTGCTTCTCAAGTATTAGTTTTTTTTTTTGTTTTTGCAACGAGGGCCAGGGAATGCAGAGGACTGGCAAAGACAGCCAGGGATTGCAGAGGACTGGCAAAGGCAGCCAGGAAGTGCGGCAGACTGGCAAAGGCGGCC
Organism: Hyla sarda; assembly: GCF_029499605.1. Taxonomy (NCBI): domain Eukaryota; kingdom Metazoa; phylum Chordata; class Amphibia; order Anura; family Hylidae; genus Hyla; species Hyla sarda. The sequence goes on from NC_079192.1 coordinate 280,856,489, forward strand.
AGGAAGTGCGGCAGACTGGCAAAGGCGGCCAGGAAGTGCGGCAGACTGGCAAAGGCGGCCAGGAAGTGCGGCAGACTGGCAAAGGCGGCCAGGAAGTGCGGCAGACTGGCAAAGGCGGCCAGGAAGTGCGGCAGACTGGCAAAGGCGGCCAGGAAGTGCGGCAGACTGGCAAAGGCAGCCAGGAAGTGCGGCAGACTGGCAAAGGCAGCCAGGAAGTGCGGCAGACTGGCAAAGGAAGCCAGGAAGTGCGGCAGACTGGCAAAGGAAGCCAGGAAGTGCGGCAGACTGGCAAAGGAAGCCAGGAAGTGCGGCAGACTGGCAAAGGCAGCCAGAAAGTGTGGCAGTCTGGCAAAGGCAGCCAGAAAGTGTGGCAGACTGGCAAAGGCAGCCAGAAAGTGCAGCAGACTGGCAAAGGCAGCCAGAAAGTGCGGCAGACTGGCAAAGGCAGCCAGAAAGTGCGGCAGACTGGCAAAGGCAGCCAGAAAGTGCGGCAGACTGGCAAAGGCAGCCAGGAAGTGCGGCAGACTGGCAAAGGCAGCCAGGAAGTGCGGCGGACTGGCAAAGACAGCCAGGAAGTGCGGTGGACTGGCAAAGACAGCCAGGAAATGTGGCGAACTGGCAAAAATGGCCAGGAAGTGTGGCGACTGCAAAGGCAAGTGACAAAGTCATTTAATTATGGCATTACACAAATTACCCCCTTAATAAAAAACATTGAGACAAGAATAAACATTATTTTAAATTACTTACACTTCGGTTCAAGAGCAGGGATCACAATTCCAGCCAGGGAAGATCAGGTACACCTTCTTGTGAAGGCAAACTAATAGAGATTTATGGAAGAAGAATATGACATAGGTTAAAAGTAGTAACTTATTTGTCAGACAGCAGCTCCTTCCACAGGTTGGTTGTGTTGCACAATATAACAGCATAGGCCATATAGGAAAGACCTTACCGTCTCATCGCAGCTCCTTCCAGTCTGGGCAGATGGTCATCTCACTCTTTCTTGGGTATTAGTGTCCAGGGCTAGCAGGCAGCATCACATTTTTTTACTAACAGAAGAAGAGAAAAAAAAAAAAAAAAAAAAAAAAGCCTACCTAGATACTTGTGAGAAAGACACAAAAGCAGTTGGAAAATGAAGCAACTTTTACATTGTAATTAGAGATAAGCGGAGTTACAGTAGTTCGAACCACTCAGCTTGGCAGTTGCTGACTTTATCCTGCATAAATTAGTTCAGCTTTCAGGTGCTCCGGTGGACTGGAAAAGGTGGATACAGTCCTAGAAGAGTCTCCTAGGACTGTATCCATCTTTTCCAGCCCATTGGAGAACCTGAAAGCAGAATTAATTTATGCAGGCTAAAGTCAGCAACCGCCGAGCTGCGAGGTTAGTGACAAATCAAATTATTGTAACTTCACTCATGTCAAATTGAAATAAAAAAAAAAAATGGCAGGCTCACCCTCCCTAAAGAGCAGAGGTTCATTCCAGTCTTGGCGGATGGTCATCTCACTTTCTTGGGTATTTGTATCCAGGGCTAGCAGGTAGCATCACATTTTCATACTAACAGGAAAAGAATAAAAAAATAAAAATAAATAAATAAAGCCTACCTAGATATTTGTGAGAAAGACACAAAAGCAGTTAGAAAATGAAGCAATTATTATATTGTAATAATAAAAAAAATTAAAAAAAAACATGGCTGGCTCACCCTCCCTTATGAGCAGAGGTTACATGCCCAGCACCACCTATTCTAGTTAAAGGGGTACTCCCCTCCCCAGCTTTCGGAACATTTAGTTTTGAACATTAGTACGGGCTTTGGGAGGTCACCATACCCCCACCCATAGATTTGCATTGAGGGGGCTGCGCGTGAGGTCACAAGGGGTGGAGCATGGCATCACGAGGGGGTGTGGGAACCCTGAAGCGCGCACCAGTGTTGAGAACTAAAATGTTCCGAAGGCTGGGGAGTGAAGTACTCCTTTAAAATTAAACTTGTAATTAAACTCCTCAAGGCTATATAGTACAGTACAAAGTGAATTTGGATAAATGAATAAAATTAATTACAAATGTTGTTTGTCTTACCCAATAGAAAAAGCTTTTGGAGGAAGCACGAAGGAAGGGGCTATTTGAACAAGCCTACGGCATAAGCCATATGGACAAGACCTTACCATCTCAACGGAGCTCCTTCCAGTCTGGGTGGATGGTCATCTTGCTCTTTCTTGGGTATTCGTGTCCAGGGCTAGCAGGCAAATTTTCTTACTAAAAAGGAAAAGAAAAAAGAAAAAAGCCTACCTAGACACTTGTGAGAAAGACACAAAAGCAGTTAGAAAATGAAGCAACTTTTACATTGTAATTAGAGATAAGCAGAGTTACAGTAGTTTGAATCGGCACGAACTTCTCGGCTCGGCAGTTGATGACTTATCCTGCATAAATTAGTTCAGCTTTCAGGTGCTTCGGTGGACTGGAAAAGGGGGATACAGTCCTAGGAGAGTCTCCTAGGACTGTATCCACCTTTTCCAGCCCATTGGAGAACCTGAAATCTGAACTAATTTATGGAAAATAATGTCAGCAACCGCTGAGCTGAGAGGTTCGTGACGAATCGAATTACTGTAACTTCCCTCATTTCGAATTTAAACAAAAAAAAAAAAAAAAAAAAAAAAAAAAAGATAGCTGGCTAACCCTCCCTAAAGAGCAGAGGTTCCATGCCCCACCTATCATCATTAAAGGAAATGTGTAATTAAACTCCTCAAGGCTATACAGCACAGCACAAAATGGATTTGGATAAATTAACCAATATCTGTTGTCTACCCAATAGAACAGCTTCTGGAGGAAGCACAAAGACAGAGGCTATTCGAACAAGCCTATAGCATAAGCCATATAGAGAAGACCTTACCATCTCAACGCAGCTCCTTCCAGTCTGGGCGGATTGTCATCTCACTCTTTCTTGGGTATTATTGTCCAGGGCTAGCAGGCAGCATCAAATTTTCATACTAACAGGAAAATAAGAAAAAAGAAAAAAGCCTACCTAGATACTTGTGAGAAAGACACAAAAGCAGTTAGAAAATGAAGCAACTATTACATTGTAATTAGAGCTAAGCGGAGTTACAGTAGTTCGAGTCGGCAAGAACCTCTCAGCTCGGCGGTTGCCGACTTTAGCCTGCATAAATTAGTTCAGGTGCTCCGGTGGACTGGAAAAGGTGGATACAGTCCTGAAAGCTGAAGTAATTTATGCAGGCTAAAGTCAACAACCGCCAAGCTGAGAGGTTTGTTTTGAATCGAATTACTGTAACTTCACTCATCTCGAATTGTAATAAAATAAAAAAAGGTCTGGCTCACCATCCCTAAAGAGCAGAGGTTACATACCCAGCAACACCTTTTATCATTAAAGGAAATTTGTAATTAAACGCCTCAAGACTATACAGCACAGTACAAAATGGATTTGGATAAATGAATGAATAAATTAATAACTAATATCTGTTGTCTTACCCAATAGAACAACTTCTGGAGCACGAAGACAGAGGCTATTTGAACAAGCCTATGGCATAGGCCATATAGAGAAGACCTTACCATCTCAACGCAGCTCCTTCCAGTCTGGGCAGATGGTCATATCACTCTTTCTTGGGTATTTGTGTCCAGGGCTAGCAGGCAGCATCACATTTTCTTACTAACAGGAAAAGATTTATAAAAAAAAAACAAAAAAAAAAACAAAAAAAAAAACAAAAAAAAAAACAAAAAAAAAAAACGAGATACTTGTGAGAAAAGCATTTAGGAAAATGAAGCAACTTTTATATTGTAATAAAAAATAAAAAAAATGGCTGGCTCCCCCTCCCTTAAGAGCAGAGGTTACATGCCCAGCGCCACCTATTCTAGTTAAAGGGGTACTCCACTCCCCAGCAATCGGAACATTTAGTTTTGAACGTTAGTACGGGCTTTGGGGGTCACCATACCCCCACACATAGACTTGCATTGAGGGGGCTGCGCGTGAGGTCACAAGGGGTGGAGCATGACATCATGAGGGGGCGTGGGAACCCTGAAGCGCGCACCAGCATTCAGAACTAAACGTTCCCAAGGCTGGGGAGTGAAGTACTCCTTTAAATGAAATTTGAACTCCTCAAGACTATACAGTACACTACAAAGTGGATTTGGATAAATGAATGAATAAATGAATAACAAATATCTGTTGTCTTACCCAATAGAAAAAGCTTCTGGAGGAAGCATGAAGACAGAGGCTATTAGAACAAGCTTATGGCATAGGCCATATAGAAAACCTTACCATCTCAACGTAGCTCCTTCCAGTCTGCGCGGATGGTCATCTCGCTCTTTCTTGGGTATTAGTGTCCAGGGCTAGCAGGCTGCATCAAATTTTCTTACTGAAAAGGAAAAGAATAAAAAAAAAAAAAAAAAAAAAAGCCTACCTAGATACTTGTGAGGCTAAGTTTCCACTTGCTTTTTTTCTGGCAGTTTTTGGAATACTGCCACTGCAGTTTTTGAGCCAAAGCAAGAAGTGTATTCAAAAGTAATAGGACACACACTTCCCTCCCTTATGGATCCACTTCTGACTTTGGCTCAAAAACTGCAGTGGCAATATTCCAAAAACTGCCAGAAAAAAATCCAAGAGGAAACTAAGCCTGAGAAAGACACAAAAGCAGTTAGAAAATGAAGCGGAGTTACAGTAGTTCGATTCAGCACGAACCTCGCAGCTTGGCGGTTGCTGACTTTAGCCTGCATAAATTAGTTCAGCTTTCAGGTGCTCCGGTGGACTGCAAAAGGTGGATCCAGTCCTAGGAGAGTATCCTAGGACTGTATCCCCTTTCCATCCCATTGGAGAACCAGAAAGCTGAACTAATCTATGCAGGCTAAAGTCAACAACCACCAAGCTGCGAGGTTCGTTCCAAATCGAATTACTGTAAATTCACTCATCTTGAATTGTAATAAAATAAAATAAATGGCTGGCTAACTCTCCCTAAAGAGCAGAAGTTACATGCCCAGAACCACCTATCATTAAAGGAAATTTGTAATTAAACTGCTCAAGGCTATACAGCACAGTACAAAATGGATTTGGATAAATTAATGAATAAATTAATAACAAATATCTGTTATCTTATCCAATAGAACAGCTTCTTCGAACAAGCCTATGGCATAGGCCATATAGAGAAGACCTTACCATCTCAACGCAGCTCCTTTCAGTCTGGGCAGATGGTCATCTCACTCTTTCTTTGGTATTTGTATCCAGGGCTAGCAAATAGTATCACATTTTCATACTAACAGGAAAATAATAAAAAAAAAAAAAGCCTACCTAGATACTTGTGAGAGACACAAAAGCAGTTAGAAAATGAAGCAACTTTTATATTGTAATAATAAAAAAATAAAATGGCTGGCTCACCCTCCATTAAGAGCAGAGGTTACATGCCCAACAACACCTATTCTAGTTAAAGGGGTACTTCACTCCCCAGTGTTCGGAACATTTAGCTCCGAACTTTAGTACAGGCTTTGGGGGTCACCATACCCCCACCCATAGATTTGCATTGAGGGGGCTGCGCGTGAGGTCACAAGGGGTGGAGCATGACATCATGAGGGGGCATGGGAACCCTGATGCACGCACCAGCGTTCAGAACTAGATGTTTAGAAGGCTGGGGAGTGAAGTACTCCTTTAAATGAAATTTTTAATTAAACTCCTCAAGGCTATATAGTACAGTACAAAGTGGATTTGGATAAATGAATGAATAAATGATTAACATATCTGTTGTCTTAACCAATAGAACAGCTTCTGGAGGAAGCACGACGACAGAGGCTATTCAAACAAGCCTATGGCATAGGCCATATAGAGAAGACCTTACCTTCTCAACAGAGCTCCTTCCAGTCTGGGTGGATGGTCATCTCATTCTTTCTTGGGTATAAGTGTCCAGGGCTAGCAGACAGCATCAAATTTTCTTACTAACAGGAAAATAATAAGAAAAAAGCCTACCTAGATACTTGTGAGAAAGACACAAAAGCAGTTAGAAAATAAAGCAACTTTTACATTGTAATAATAATAAAAATAAATGGCTGGCTCACCCTCCCTAAAGAGAAGAGGATACATGCTCAGCACCACCTATTATAAAACTAAAAGTAAATTTGCAATAAAAATAAAAAATTAAAGAGCTGACTCCTCAAGGCTACACAACAAACAATTTAGGAATATTAACTATAGATACAAATATTAAAATATTTATTTAATCTTGAAGTGCTTGACAATCTGAAAGTTATACTTTATCTTCTGCGCCTACATTTGCAACAACAGATAAAAAGGTATCACAAGTGCAGCTACAGAAAATCATAAAATAAAAAATTGGGGAAAAAATAAGACAGTAAAATTTAGGGCAATGGCTGAAGTAGTATTGAGTCCTTCCTCACCTCAGATAATACGATGTCTGCATGGACTATATGGTATCTAACAAAGTTCTGTTATAGATAATTCAGATTAAAATGTAGCAGCTTAGTTCCTTTTTAGAAAAAACTTGGCAGTATCAAAATTATCATAAACAGAGGGTATAACCCTATGGACAGACTTTATGATGTCCTGTGGTGGCAGATACTCTGTTTAAGTAACTTTCAAGCCACGAGGCTACGGGATGCCGGGTCTGATAGAACTGTGTGCTGTTACAGCTTTAGGTGATCGGGGAGCAACACTTACGATATAGGACATCACGGAAAGGGGATCAGTGCAGGCATTACTCAAGAAGACCCAGGAGTAGCGCTGCCACCACAGAATATCATAAAGACTGTGTGTAGGGTTATACCCTGTTTAAGAATTTAGATTTTGCCAAGTATTTCCTAAAAAGTAACTAAGAAGCTTCATTCGAGTCAAAATTATCCATCTATAATGGAACTTTTTTAGATACCATATAGCCGTACAGACAGAAGGAGGACTCAATACCACTTCAGCCATTACCTTATGTCTTACTGTCCAATTCTTTTCTATCATTTTATTTTATGATTTTCTGCAGGTACACTTTATACCTTTTCTCTCTTGTTGAAACTATTAGAGTACAAGACAAAGTATAGCTTTCAGATCATCATGCATTCCAAATTTAAATACATTTTAATTTTTGTATTATCTATATATGGAATAATCCTAATATTGTTCATTAATAATTTAGTCATTTATCCAAATCCATTTTGTACGGTAATGTATAGCCTTGAGGAGTCAGCCATTTTTTTTTTATTACAATTTTCCTTTAGTACTAATAGAGGGTGCCGTGCATGTAACCTCTGCTCTTTAGGGAGGGTGTGCCACTAATTCTATATTCTTATACATTGTTTAGAGAGCTGGACAAACAGATAAAAAGCAGCATGTTAAAAACAACAATGAGAATGGCTGCAGATACTTACAGCTATGACTTTCCGAATGCATTCCTACCTTCACTTAGTAGGCACTAACTATTGTTCTACTGATGCTGAATAGTATAGAACAAATAACTGTCTCTCTAGGTTCAATTACTAAGTCTATCTACACATGGTGCCACATTGCTAACTCCCCCAAGTTATCAATGCAACAAGTCATGTTGGTACTAGGAATGGGGCCGACATTCACCATAGAGTTGTATGGTAAATTGCCATTTTGCTAAGATTTATTATAATATATATCCAATCTACAAAATTACTAACTGATTCTTTAGATTAAGCTAGTTATTATAGCTATCTACACATGGTGCCACATTGCCAACTCCCCCAAGTTAGCAATGCAATAAGTCATGCATAGGTAGCCACTACATTGCTGATATTCACCATAGAGTTATATGGTAAATTGCCATTTTGCTAAGATTTGTTACAATAAATGACCAATCTACATTATCACTAACTGATTCTTTAGGTTTAGTTGCCAAGTCTATCTACACATGGTGCCACATTGATAACTCCCCCACGTTAGCAATGCAGCAAGTCAAGCGTAGGTAGCCACTACATTACCTGTTGGTACTAGGAATGGGGTTGACATTCACCATAGAGTTGTATGGTAAATAGCCATTTTGCTAAGATTTGTTACAATAAATGACCAATCTATATGATCACCAACTGATTATTTAGGTTTATCCAGTTATTATAGCTATCTACACATGGTGCCACATTGATAACTCCCCCAAGTTATCAATGCAACAAGTCATGCATAGGTAGCCACTACATTACCTGCTGGTACTAGGAATGGGGCTGACATTCACCATAGAGTTGTATGGTAAATTGCCATTTTGCTAAGATTTGTTACAATAAATGACCAATCTATATGATCACCAACTGATTATTTAGGTTTATCCAGTTATTATAGCTATCTACACATGGTGCCACATTGATAACTCCCCCAAGTTATCAATGCAACAAGTCATGCATAGGTAGCCACTACATTACCTGCTGGTACTAGGAATGGGGCTGACATTCACCATAGAGTTGTATGGTAAATTGCCATTTTGCTAAGATTTGTTACAATACTTGATTAATGTACAAAATCAATAACTGATTCCTTATGTTTAACTAGTTATTATGACTATTTACACACGGTGCCACATTGATAACTCCCCCAAGTTAGCAATGCAACAAGTCATGCATAGGTAGCCACTACATTACCTGCTGGTACTAGGAATGGGGCTGACATTCACCATAGAGTTTTATGGTAAATTGCCATTTTGCTAAGATTTATTACAATACTTGATTAATGTACAAAATCACTAACTGATTCCTTATGTTTAACTAGTTATTATGACTATTTACACACGGTGCCACATTGATAACTCCCCCAAGATAGCAATGCAACAAGTCATGCATAGGTAGCCACTACATTACCTGCTGGTACTAGGAATGGGGCTGACATTCACCATAGAGTTTTATGGTAAATTGCCATTTTGCTAAGATTTATTACAATACTTGATTTTGCTAAGATGTGTTACAATACTTGATTAATGTACAGAATCACTAACTGATTCCTTATTGTTAACTAGTTATGACTATTTACACATGGTGCCACATTGATAACTCCCCCAAGTTAGCAATGCAACAAGTCATGCATAGGTAGCCACTACATTACCTGCTGGTACTAGGAATGGGGCTGACATTGACCATAGCGTTGTATGGTAAATTGCCATTTTGCTAAGATTTATTTTGAATACTTGATTAATGTACAGAATCACTAATTGATTCCTTATGTTTAACTAGTTATTATGACTATTTACACATGGTGCCACATTGATAACTCCCCCAAGATAGCAATGCAACAAGTCATGCGTAGGTAGCCACTACATTACCTGCTGGTACTAGGAATGGGGCTGACATTCACCTTGGATTTTTATGGTAAATTGCCATTTTGCTAAGAATTATTACAATAGGTGACTAATCTACAGAATTACTAACAGAGTCTTTAGGTTTAACTAGTTATTATGGCTATATTTACTTGGTATCATATTGAGAACTTCTCCAAGTTAGCAATGCAGCAAGTCATGCTTAGGTAGTTACTCTCTAACCTGCTAGTACTAGAGATGGAGCTAACCATAATGATTATTAGAATAACACAAAAAAAACACAGGGTAAATAATGAACACCTTCTGGATAAAGTATGAAGATTAAGTGTTACAGAACAAAGACATGGCATATATCAAATAAATAGAGATACTTAACTTTCCAATAGCAGTTCCTCCCAGTTGGGGCAAACATCTGGTAACTGGGAAAAAAAAAATAAGGTAAGTTAGAGGATGTCAGACCATAGTGAGATAATGTGGTTCTTATGCTGGGTTCACATGTAGTATTTTGGTCAGTTTTTCGGGCCCCATTTGGTTAGTATTTTTGGCCAAAACAAGTGTAACACCACAATAAACTATAATGGAACAATTTCTCTGTTTTAGGCACATTTATGTTTTTGGCTAAGAATATGGACCAAAATTATATGCTTGGCGTAATCAAAAACTGTCTAATAGTAAAACTCTTTTTCCAAATCAGAACTGAGCTTTCATTCTATGAGAGCCCTATGGGGGAGATTTATGAAAACCTGTGCAAAGGAAAAAGTTGCCCAGTTGCCCATAGCAACCAGATTGCTTCTTTCATTTTTCAGCGGCCTTGTTAAAATGAAAGAAGCAAGCTGATTGGTTGCAAAGGGCAACTTTGCCTCTGGACAAATTTCTCCCTATATGCCTGGACTGCTGCAATAAACCTTAACTTCTCTTTCATGGCTCCCCCGATATCGCTCTCATGTCCTCTCCTCTGGCCCTGTAAAGTCATTGTGCTCAGCCAATAGACCAACAAAATGATGTCCTGCCTCAGCCTGTGATTGGCTGAGCAACAGTGATGTATTGGGCCCCAGAAGCAGGAAGAAAACTGGACCCAGAGGATGGGAGAGCAATATCAGCAGCATCGAGGCGGGCGGGCAGGCAGGGCGGGGGTGTTGGAGGAGGGGGGCAGGGGGTTTGGCAGCCGATGGTTAGTTGAAGTTTCATGTAAATTTGCTGTAGCCTGGGCATATAGTAAAATACACTCATATACAACAAAATTATTAATTTTTTTTCAATGCAAGTCAAAGGGAAACAAGATTCTGCCATATAGGGGCCTTGTTAGAAAAGGAAAGAAGCAATCCGATTGGTTGCTATGGGCAACTTTTCCTCTGGACAGGTCTTGATAAATCTGCCCCAGTTACAGTGTGGACCTAGCCTGAAATGTAGGCAGAGATTTATTAAAAACCTGTCTAGAGGAAAAGTTGCCCATAGCAACCAGATTACTGCCTTCATTTTTATCAAGGCCTTTGCAAAATGAAAGAAGCGATCTGATTGGTTGCTATGGGCAACAGGGCCACTTTTCCTCTGGACAGGTTTTGATAAATCTCCCCCTTAGCCTTAGTCATGAACTTTACATATTTGAGGCAGTGGCAAGAAAGGTAAAAAGTTAAGCAAAATGTATTGCACATCATCTGTCACAGAAGGGCAGTTGGCCATATAAACCAGTGGTGTCCAAACTGTGGCCCTCCAGATGTTGCAAAACTGCAACTCCCAGCATGGCCGGACAGCCAACGGCTGTCCGGTCATGCTGGGAGTTGTAGTTTTGCGACATCTGGAGGGCCACAATTTGGATACCACTGATATAAACACACCGGGGGACATGTATCAAAGATTTTACCCCTGTTTTGTGTGTATTTTTTGCGTAAAATTTTGCGCAAGCCCTTTTTTGCGCATTTTTTTTGCGCAAGTTTTGGTAGAGCATGTCCTGCAGATGTGGCTGAATCAGGGTACCTTGGAGGGACATCCATAGTACGCATGGATTTATTAACTGCGTACTTTTCCTTTACACCAAAAATTTTGCCGCAAGAGCTGTTTTTTTTTTGCGCAAATATAAGCCATCTTGGACTTAACGTAGCAAGATGCTCTAAATCATCGATTCTATTTTCCAAAGAGTGGATTGAGGAGATCACTATATTTACCCACAATTTATGAAGCTCATTGCACTTGATTGATAAATTTAGCGCTTCTGCTCATAATTTAGAATTCAGGAAAAGGGGTAAACTGCTTCTACCATACACAAATAATGATACATGTCCCCCACCATGTACAGTCACAATATATGTGGAGAGTTACCAAAACCTGTGCATAAGAAAGGTTGACCAGTTGCCCATAGCAACCAGATTGCTTATTTTATTTTTCAGAGGCCTTTCTAAAAATTAACAAAGCAATCTAATTGGTTGCCAACAGCATCTGATCAACGTTTTCTCTGCACAGGTTTTAATAAATCTCCCAATAATATGGCTCCAAAACATTAATAAAAAATAAAATAAAAAAGGTGGAGTGGTGTCAAAGCATGCTGAGAGAATCTGGTTTTTAGGTTGTGTTCCCATGTAGTAATTTGGACAGTTTTTGGGCCCCATTTGGTTAGTATTTTATGTCAAAACAAGTGTAACACCACAATAAACTATAATGGAACAATTTCAAACTTTAGTGGAACTCATGTTTTAGGCACATTTATGGTTTTGGCTAAGAATATGGACCAAAATTCTAACCTTGGAATTATCAAAAACTGTCTAATAGTAAAACTGTCAATTTCCAAATCAGAACCAAGCTTTCATTCTATGAGAGCCCTATGGGGGAGATTTATGAAAACCTGTGCAAAGGAAAAGTTGCCCATAGCAACCAATCAGATCACTTATTTTGCAGAGGCTTTGTAAGAAATGAAAGAAGCGATCTGATTGGTTGCTATGGACAACTCAGCAACTTTTCCTCTGGACAGGTTTTGATAAATCTCCATTAGCCTTAGTCATGAACTTTACATATTTTAGGCAGTGTCTGTCACAGAAGGGCAATTGTCCATATAAACCAGTGGTGTCCTAATTGTGGCCCTCCAGATGTTGCAAAACTACAACTCCCATGCTGCGAGTTGGTTTTGCAACATCTGGAGGGCCACAGTTTGGATACCACTGTTATAAACACACCATGCACAGTCACAATATTTGAGGAGAGTAATCAAAACCTGCGCAGAAGAAAGCTTGACCAGTTGCCCATAGCAACCAGATTGCTTATTTTATTTTTCAGAGGCCTTTTAAAAATTAACAAAGCAATCTAATCGGTTGCTATCGGCAACGGTTCAACGTTTTCTCTGCAGAGGTTTTAATAAATCTCTCCAATAATATGGCTCCAAAATATTAATAGTTCTACAGGTACAGATGTAGTTACTCTAGGTATCTAGACTATACAGGATCAGTGATGAAAGCACAAGTGCAGAGCAACACAAAAAAACATGGCCGCCCCCAGCACTAGTGTATATGAACACATAAAACATGGCCGCCCTCAGCACTAGTGTATATGTACACATAAAACATGGCCGCCCTCAGCACTAGTGTATATGTACACATAAAACATGGCCGCCCTCAGCACTAGTGTATATGTACACATAAAACATGGCCGCCCTCAGCATTAGAGCATATGTACACATAAAACATGGCCGCCCCAGCATTAGAGTATATGTACACATAAAACATGGCTGCCCCCAGCACTAGTATATATGTACACACAAAACATGGCCGCCCTCAGCACTAGTGTATATGTACACACAAAACATGGCCACCCCCAGCACTAGTGTATATGTACACACAAAACATGGCCGCCCCCAGCACTAGTATATAACACACATAAAACATGGCCGCCCTCAGCACTAGTATATATGTACACACAAAACATGGCCGCCCTCAGCACTAGAGTATATGTACACATAAAACATGGCCGCCCCCAGCACTAGTGTATATGTACACATAAAATATGGCTGCCCCCAGCACTAGTGTATATGTACACAAAACATGGCCGCCCTCAGCACTAGTGTATATGTACACATAAAACATGGCAGCACTCAGCATTAGTGTATATGTACACATAAAACATGGCCGCCCCCAGCACTAGAGTATATGTACACATAAAACATGGCCGCCCCCAGCACTAGTGTATATGTACACATAAAACATGGCCGCCCTCAGCACTAGTGTATATGTACACATAAAACATGGCCGCCCCCAGCACTAGTGTATATGTACACATAAAAACATGGCCGCCCTCAGCACTAATGTATATGTACACATAAAACATGGCCGCCCTCAGCACTAGTGTATATGTACACATAAAACATGGCCGCCCCCAGCATTAGAGTATATGTTCACATAAAACATGGCAGCCCCCAGCATTAGAGTATATGTTCACATAAAACATGGCAGCCCCCAGCATTAGAATATATGTACACATAAAACATGGCCGCCCCCAGCACTAGTGGATATGTACACATAAAACATGGCTGCCCCCAGCATTGGAGTATATGTTCACATAAATCATGGCCGCCCCCAGCATTAGAATATATGTACACATAAAACATGGCCGCCCTCAGCACTAGTGTATATGTACACATAAAACATGGCCACCCTCAGCACTAGTGTATATGTACACATAAAACATGGCCGCCCTCAGCACTAGTGTATATGTACACATAAAACATGGCCGCCCCCAGCATTAGAGCATATGTACACATAAAACATGGCCGCCCCCAGCACTAGTGTATATGTTAACATAAATCATGGCCGCTCCCAGCATTAGAATATATGTACACATAAAACATGGCTGCCCCCAGCATTGGAGTATATGTTCACATAAATCATGGCCGCCCCCAGCATTAGAATATATGTACACATAAAACATGGCCGCCCTCAGCACTAGTGTATATGTACACATAAAACATGGCCACCCTCAGCACTAGTGTATATGTACACATAAAACATGGCCGCCCTCAGCACTAGTGTATATGTACACATAAAACATGGCCGCCCTCAGCATTAGAGCATATGTACACATAAAACATGGCCGCCCCAGCATTAGAGTATATGTACACACAAAACATGGCCGCCCCCAGCACTAGTATATAACACACATAAAACATGGCCGCCCCCAGCACTAGTGTATATGTTAACATAAATCATGGCCGCTCCCAGCATTAGAATATATGTACACATAAAACATGGCTGCCCCCAGCACTAGTATATATGTACACACAAAACATGGCCGCCCTCAGCACTAGTGTATATGTACACACAAAACATGGCCACCCCCAGCACTAGTGTATATGTACACACAAAACATGGCCGCCCCCAGCACTAGTATATAACACACATAAAACATGGCCACCCCCAGCACTAGTGTATATGTACACACAAAACATGGCCGCCCCCAGCACTAGTATATAACACACATAAAACATGGCCGCCCTCAGCACTAGTATATATGTACACACAAAACATGGCCGCCCTCAGCACTAGAGTATATGTACACATAAAACATGGCCGCCCCCAGCACTAGTGTATATGTACACATAAAATATGGCTGCCCCCAGCACTAGTGTATATGTACACAAAACATGGCAGCACTCAGCATTAGTGTATATGTACACATAAAACATGGCCGCCCCCAGCACTAGAGTATATGTACACATAAAACATGGCTGCCCCCAGCACTAGAGTATATGTACACATAAAACATGGCTGCCCCCAGCACTAGTATATATGTACACATAAAACATGGCTGCCCCCAGCACTAGTATATATGTACACATAAAACATGGCCGCCCCCAGCACTAGTGTATATGTACACATAAAACATGGCCGCCCCCAGCACTAGTGTATATGTACACATAAAATATGGCTGCCCCCAGCACTAGTGTATATGTACACAAAACATGGCCGCCCTCAGCACTAGTGTATATGTACACATAAAACATGGCAGCACTCAGCATTAGTGTATATGTACACATAAAACATGGCCGCCCCCAACACTAGTGTATATGTACACATAAAACATGGCCACCCCCAGCACTAGAGTATATGTACACATAAAACATAGCTGCCCCCAGCACTAGTATATATGTACACATAAAACATGGCCGCCCCCAGCACTAGTATATATGTACACATAAAACATGGCCGCCCCCAGCACTAGTGTATATGTACACATAAAACATGGCCGCCCCCAGCACTAGTGTATATGTACACATAAAACATGGCCGCCCCCAGCACTAGTGTATATGTACACATAAAACATGGCCGCCCCCAGCACTAGTGTATATGTACACATAAAACATGGCCACCCTCAGCACTAGCGTATAGGATCAGATCCAACTAGCACCTTAACACCTGGGGATCAGGGGCTTGTGTGCAGATCTCAGATCCCACATGGAGGTGCAGTGAAGCATAGGAAACATGTTCTTAAAGAGCCCTACACACCATTATACTGGTCACAGCTGCCCCTTGCAAGTTCCCTCCAAAAGTCTGGTGCAAAGCTGTCCTCATCTCCTCCATGAAACCTGATCTGCACTAAGGCAGCTGTATTTAAGGCTCCTTAATTAGCTGGCCACACCTCCTCCAGAGCTGGAATCAAAAACACCCCTTCAGTGCTGAACTAATGAAATTCCTTGTAAAAAGGAAATGCCATGCTGGGTTCAAACCACGTTTTTGCCATAATGCTTTCAGTCATTTTTTCTCTAAAGAAAAGCGTATGGCAAAAAAAAAGACAGATGGAAATGTATGGAAACATATAGGAAAAAGTAAACCGTATGCGTTTTAAAACCGTATACTGTTTTTAAAAGTGCATACGATTGTGTCCGTTTTTAATTTAAAAAAAAATGGTTTTTGAAAATTTATTTAAAATAAATACATAAAAAAAAAGTAAACTTTAGGATGCAAATGCGCATGTGCAAATTAACCCCTTCCCGCAGAATGGCATATATAAACGCCGGGTTGTGCAGTGCGTTCGCGCATCCCGGCGTTTATAAATGACATTCAGTTGACCCGGCGATGCGCAGCATCGCACGGGTTAACTGGCAGAAGTCCCGCTGTTTCCAGCAGGGGACAACTTCTGCTTCACCCCCAGGACCATCCATTGATGGTCCTGGTCAGCGATCACTGTGATTGGTCCCTGTGGACCAATCACAGTGATCTGGGGTGAAAGTTCAGATCCCCCGCACTGCCCGCCCCTGGAAGTCGGGCAGAACGGGGGACGAAGGCTGCAGGGGCTCGCGGGGACCTGCGGCATTCGGGGGGAACACGTGGGGACCGGCGGACTTACCTGATCCAGCGGCGGGACCGAGGAGCAGCGCGGGACCGGCCACGTGGACGAGCAGCGACGGGTAAGTATGTGGTCCTCAGAGGCAGCAGTGAAGATCTTCACTGCTGCTTCTAGGAGTCTGAAAACTACAACTCCCAGCATGCCTAGACAGCCTTTGGCTGTCTGGGCATGCTGGGAGTTGTAGTTTTGCAACATCTGGAGGGCCCCCGTTTGGAGACCATTGTATAATGGTCTCCAATCTGTGCTCTTCCAGCTGTTGCAAAACTACAACTCCCAGCATGCACTGACTGTCCAGGCATGCTGGGAGTTTTAGTTCAGCAACATCTGGCCCTTCAGATGTTGCCGAACTACAACTCCCAGCATGCCCTTCAGCTGTCTGGGCATGCTGGGAGTTGTAGTTTTGCAACAACTGGAGACACACTGGTTGGGAAACATTGTTTCTAACTCAGTGTTTCCTAACCTGTGTGCCTCCAGCTGTTGCAAAACTATAACTCCCAGCATGCACTAACAGACCATGCATGCTGGGAGTTGTAGTTTTGCAACATCTGGAGGGCCCCAGTTTGGAGACCATTGTATAATGGTCTCCAATCTGTGCTCTTCCAGCTGTTGCAAAACTACAACTCCCAGTATGCACTGACTGTCCAGGCATGCTGGGAGTTTTAGTTCAGCAACATCTGGCCCTTCAGATGTTGCCGAACTACAACTCCCAGCATGCCCTTCAGCTGTCTGGGCATGCTGGGAGTTGTAGTTTTGTAGTTGTTTAATTTATTTAGCAATGATATAGAGGATGGTATTAACAGCTCTGTTTCTATCTTTGCAGATGACACCAAGCTTTGTAGCACAGTACAGTCTATAGAGGATGTGCATAAGTTACAAGATGACTTGGATAGACTAAGTGTCTGGGCATCCACTTGGCAAATGAGGTTCAATGTGGATAAATGTAAAGTTATGCATCTGGGTACTAATAACCTGCATGCGTCATATGTCTTAGGGGGGATTAAACTGGCAGAGTCACTGGTAGAGAAGGATCTGGGTGTACTTGTTGATCACAGACTACAGAATAGCATGCAATGTCAGGCTGCTGCTTCCAAAGCCGGCAGGATATTGTCATGTATCAAAAGAGGCATGGACTCGAGGGACAGGGACATAATACTCCCCCTTTATAAAGCATTGGTACGGCCTTACCTGGAATATGCTGTTCAGTTTTGGTCGCCTGTCCATAAAAGGGACACTGCGGAGTTGGAAAGGGTGCAGAGACGCACGACTAAACTAATATGGGGCATGGAACATCTTAGCTATGAGGAGCGATTAAAGGAGTTACAATTGTTTAGTCTTGAGAAGAGACGTTTAAGGGGGGATATGATAAACGTATATAAGTATATTAATGGCCCATACAAAAAATATGGAGAAAAACTGTTCCAGGTTAAACCCCCCCCAAAGGACGAGGGGGCACTGCCTCCGTCTGGAGAAGAAAAAGTTTAGTCTCAAGGGGCGACACACCTTCTTTACCGTGAGGACTGTGAATTTATGGAACGGTCTACCTCAGGAACTGGTCACAGCAGGAACAATTAACAGCTTTAAAACAGGATTAGATACATTCCTGGAACAAAATAAGATTAATGCTTATGAAGAAATATAAAATCTCATCCCTTCCCCAATATCGCGCCACACCCCTACCCCTTAATTCCCTGGTTGAACTTGATGGACATATGTCTTTTTTCGACCGTACTAACTATGTAACACTGGTTGGGAAACATTGTCTGTTTCTAACTCAGTGTTTCCTAACCTGTGTGCCTCCAGCTGTTGCAAAACTATAACTCCAAGCATGCACTAACAGACCATGCATGCTGGGAGTTGTGGTTTTGCAACAGCTGGTGCACCCCCCCCCCCCCCCCTGTGAATGTACAGGGTACATTCACATGGGCGAGGCTTTTACAGTGGGTTTCTCGCATCTTGAGATGCAGCAAATTTTGCGCTGGGAAACTTGCTGTAATCCCCCGCCCATGTGACTGTACCCTAAAAACACTACACTAACACAAAATAAAATAAAAAAAAAAGTTAAAAACACTACATATACACATACCCCTACACAGCCCCCCACCCCCAATAAGAACGTCCGGTACACCACTGTTTCCAAAGCAGAGCCTCCAGCTGTTGAAAAGCAACAACTCCCAGTATTGCCGGACAGCCGTTGACTGTCCACGCATGCTGGGAGTTTTGCAACAGCTGGAGGCACCCTGTTTGGGAATCACTGGCGTAGAATACCCCTATGTCCACCCCTATGCAAATCCCTAATTTAGGCCTCAAATGGGCATGGCGCTCTCACTTTGGAGCCCTGTCGTATTTCAAGGCAACAGTTTAGGGCGACATATGGGGTATCGCCGTACTCGGGAGAAATTGCGTTACAAGGTTTGGGGGGCTTTTTCTTCTTTAACCCTTCATGAAAAGGAAATGTTGGGGTCTACACCAGAATGTTAGTGTAAAACAAATAAAAAATTTTACACTAACATGCTGATGTTGCCCTATACTTTACATTTTCACAAGAGGTAAAAGGGAAAAAAGCCCCCCAAAATTTGTAACGCAATTTCTCCCGACTACAGAGATACCCCATATGTGAGCGCAAAGTGCTCTGGGGGCGCACAACAAGGCCCAGAAGGGAGAGTGTGCCATGTACATTTGAGGTGATTTGCACAGGGGTGGCTGATTGTTACAGCGGTTTTGACAAACGCAAAAAAAACAAAACCCCACATGTGACCCCATTTCGGAAACGACACCCCTCACGGAATGTAATGAGGGGTGCAGTGAGAATTTTACCCCCCACAGGTGTCTGACGGATCTTTGGAACAGTGGTCCGTGAAAATGAAAACTTGTACAGCCCACTGTTCCAAAGATCTGTCAGACACCAGTGGGGGGCAAATGCTCACTGTATCCCTTGTTACGTTCCTCAAGGGGTCTCGTTTCCAAAATGGTATGCCATGTGTTTTTTTTTTGCTGTTCTGGCACCATAGGGGCTTCCTAAATGCGATATGCCCCCCGAGCAAAATTTGCTCTCAAAAAGCCAAATATGACTCCTTCTCTTCTGAGCATTGTAGTTCGCCCATAGTGCACTTCAGGTCCACTTATGGGGTACCTTCATACTCAGAAGAGAAGGGGTTACAAATATTGGGGAGTATTTCCTGCTATTAAACCTTGCAAAAATGTGAAATTTGGGGGGAAACACACATTTTAGTGGAAATTTTTTTTTTTTTTTTTTTTACATATGCAAAAGTCGTGAAACACCTGTGGAGTAATAAGGCTCACTTTATTCCTTGTTACATTCCTCAAGGGGTCTAGTTTCCAAAATGGTATGCCATGTGTTTTTTTTTGCTGTTCTGGCACCATAGGGGCTTCCTAAATGCGACATGCCCCCCGAGCAAAATTTGCTCTCAAAAAGCCAAATATGACTCCTTCTCTTCTGAGCATTGTAGTTCGCCCATAGTGCACTTCAGGTCCACTTATGGGGTACCTTCATACTCAGAAGAGAAGGGGTTACAAATATTGGGGGGTATTTCCTGCTATTAACCCTTGGAAAAATGTGAAATTTGGGGGGAAACACACATTTTAGTGAAAAAAAATATATATTTTTTTACATATGCCAAAGTCGTGAAACACCTGTGTTGTATTAAGGCTCACTTTATTCCTTGTTATGTTCCTCAAGGGGTCTAGTTTCCAAAATGGTATGCCATGTGAGGGGTTTTTGCTGTTCTGGCACCATAGGGGCTTCCTAAATGCAACATGCCCCCCAAAAACCATTTCAGAAAAACGTACTCTCCAAAATCCCCTTGTCGCTCTTTCCCTTCTGAGCCCTCTACTGCGCCCGCCGAACAATTTACATAGACATATGAGGTATGTGCTTACTCGAGAGAAATTGGGCTACAAATATAAGTATACATTTTCTCCTTTTACCCCTTGTAAAAATTCAAAAATTGGGTCTACAAGAACATGCGAGTGTAAAAAATGAAGATTGTGAATTTTCTCCTTCACTTTGCTTCTATTCCTGTGAAACACCTAAAGGGTTAAAATGATGACTGAATGTCATTTTGAATACTTTGGGGGTGCAGTTTTTATAATGGGGTCTTTTGTGGGGTATTTCTAATATGAAGACCCTTCAAATCCACTTCAAACCTGAACTGGTCCCTGAAAAATAGTGAGTTTGAAAATTTTGTGAAAAATTGGAAAATTGCTGCTGAACTTTGAAGCCCTCTGGTGTCTTCCAAAAGTAAAAACTCGTCACTTTTATGATGCAAACATAAAGTAGACATATTGTATATGTGAATAAAAAATTTTTTTATTTGTAATATACATTTTCCTTACAAGCAGAGAGCTTCAAAGTTAGAAAAATGCAACATTTTCAAATTTTTCATCAAATTTTAGTATTTTTCACAAGGAAAGGATGCAAGTTTCCACAAAAATTTACCACCATGTTAAAGTAGAATATGTCACGAAAAAACAATCTCGGAATCAGAGTGATAACTAAAAGCATTCCAGAGTTATTAATGTTTAAAGTGACAGTGGTCAGATGTGCAAAAAACACTCTGGTCCTTAAGGCCAAAATGGGCTTGGTCCTGAAGGGGTTAAAAACCGTATAGCTTTTCCCGTTTGGAACCGTATAAATGTGCGTTTCCCATTGACATCAATGTTAAAAAAAAAAAAAAAACTTATGTGGTTGCAATACAGTTTTTAACCCGGGAAACAAAACCGTGGTCGATAACGGTTTTGAGTATGCGGAAAAAAACGTATTGCAAGCAAATCGTATGCAACCGGATGCATACAGTTTTCAATGTATACGGTTTTCAATATGGTTCCATACGTTTTCTATAATAAAAACTTATATGGGAACCGTACTAGCAAAACGTCATGTGAACCCACCCTAATAAGGATTGTATATTAACCCCACCAGGGCGATAATGACACTTAAGGACTGAGGGCGTACACGAACACCCTCAGCGTTTCAGTTCACCGCCGGTAACCAGGCAGTGAATGGAACGGAATGCCTGCTGAGATCGTTCAGCAGGCATCCTGTTGCAACGTCTGTCATGGTAGGCCTGTGTGCCTCTTATTGTTACATTAGTACAACGCCCAGTGTGAACAGTAAAAGGGCATGCTGGGAGTTTTAGTTATGCAACAGCTGTAAGCAAAACTACAACTCCCAGCACACCCTTTGGCTGTCTGTGCATGCTTGGAATTTAAGTTATGCAACAGCTGGGGGCACATTTTTTCCATGAAAAAGTGTGCCTCCAGCTGTTGCATAACTACAACTCCCAGCATGCTCGGACAGCAAAAGGGCATCCTGGGAGTTGCAGTAGTGTACCTCCAGCTGTTGCATAACTACAACTCCCAGCATGCCCTTCGGCTGTCAGTGCATGCTGAGAGTTGTAGTTTTGCAACAGCGGAAGGCACACTGGTTGCAAAACATAGGGTTAGAGTTTGTTACCTAACTCAGTGTTTCCCAACCAGTGTCCCTCCAGCTGTTGCATAACTACAACTCCCAGTATGCACGGTCTGTCAGCGCATGCAGGCATTGTAGATTTGCAACAGCTGGAGGTTTGCGCGCACCCCCCCCCCACGGGGTCTAAAGTGAGTTTCACACTTCAAGTTCTTCGAAGCAGCTCAAACTCCCAGCGGGAAACTCACTGTCAACCCCCGCCCGTGTGAATGTACCCTAAAAACACTACACTTAATAAAAGAGTAAAACACTAGATATACACTCACCCTTACACAGGAATTAAAGGGGTAGTCCAGTGGTGAACAACTTATATGTTTGAGTTGAGATCGCGGGGGGTCCGACCGCTGGGGCCCCCTGTGAACTCTCTGTACGGGGGGGGGGGGGGGGGGGGCAGGCTCTCCGGCCAGATAGCGGGCATCTCTATGGCAGAGCCGGAGGTTGCCGAAGGCAGCGCTTCGGCTCTGCCATAGAGTTGCATTGAGGGGGCGTGTCGGCCGCAGCTTCGTGCGGAGGTCGACATGCCCCCTTCCCGCGGGCTGCCGGGGCTCCGTACAGGAGATTGCAAGGGGCCCCAGCGGTCGGACCCCCCGCGATCTCAAACTTATCCCCTATCCTTAGGATAGGGGATAAGTTGTTCACCACTGGGTTCACCACTGGACTACTCCTTTATCCTGTCCAGGGCACAGGGTGTACAGGTATGCCCTGGCGACCTGGGACTAAAGTACCCAGGGCATAACTACGCCATGAACAGAACCGGATGGCTTGCTAAAATCATTCAGCAGGCATCCTGTGCACCCCCCCCCCCCCCCCCCCCCCCCAATGTCAGTCAATTCAGACTGGCTATCTGCTGTGATTTCAGGTCAATCGGGTCCTCATTGACCCGGAAAAAAATGTGTCACCTCACAATCACGGGATTGGTTGCTCCAGACAACCAGCCAATCACCTAGCCTGCTGGGCGGTGATAGGGATGGCGATCAGGATAGTCAAGGGTCCCTGGTGGCGGCAGAAGCGGCGGCGGACGGACACAGCAGGAGGCAAGTTATTTGCCTCCTGCTGTTGCTTAACAACAAATCCCATCATGCACAGTCAAAGGGCATGCTGGGAGTTGCAGTTATGCAACCGCTGATGGCACTGCCAGCTGTGTTGCAGGGCGCTCCGGCCGGACATACCGGCCGTGAGCACACCTCCTCCTCGTCAGTCACCGGCAGGGCTGGGATTCGCATTGCGGGATGCGCCCGCATTCAAGTCCCAGCCCGTCACTCACCTCCATCCCCGGTCTCTGTGCCTCAGCTCCAGCGCCCGTGCCCCCGCCTCCTAGCGCGCGCGTGCACTGGAGCTTTGAAATTTAAAAAGGGCCAATGCGCCCGTAATTAGTTACACACCTGTACCTCTCTTTTAAGTTCCAGCCCCTTCCTATTCCCCTTGTCGGATCTTTGTTTGCCCTAGCACCTTAGAGAAAGCAGTTTTACAGTGTTCCTTGCCGTGTACCAGACCTTGCATTCCGTGACTTCACTACACTCCTGTGCCGCCTGCCCTGACCTCTTTCCAGCCTGACTACGTCCTGCCTGTTCCTTTTGTACCACGCTTCCCCTCAGCTACCTGTGGGGTTGAGTCGTGCCAGGGCTAGCGACCTGGATGCCGCCTGCCGCAGCAAGTCCATCCCGCTTGGCGGCAGGCTCTGGTGAAAGCCAGTGGCAACTTAGACTCCGCTCCCTGGTACGGCCTGCATCATCTGCCCCACAGGATCAGTGTATCTGCTACACCTCCTGCTCCCGACCACCGTGGAATTACAGATCTACTGCCTCCTGGGTACCTGCCGTCTGCGGTGAGTCTAACAGTAAGATCCGGCCATGGATCCTGCTGAGGTTCCTCTGCCTGAGGATTCGGATCTCCCATCCGAAGTAGTCTGTCAGTCGCAACAGTTGGCCCATCAGGCTCAGCAATTGAGTCAACTGTCCACCATGGCGCAGTTACTTCTGTCCACGCAACAGCAGTCTCCACCAGTTCCTTGTGGATCTAAACTAAACTTTGTCTTCCTCTTCCCATGAAGTATGACAGAGATTCTAAGCTACGTAGGGGCTTTCTCATTCAGTGCTCCCTGCATCTGGAGCTCTTGGCAGATCTGTTTCCTACGTAGGTGGCTTTTGTGGATAGCCTCTTGTCTGGAAAGGCCCTGGCATGGGCTACTCCGCTCTGGGATAATAGTGACCCAATTACTTCGAACCTCACAGCCTTCTTGACTGAATTCCGCAGCATTTTTGAAGAGCCTGCATGTGCCTCCTCTGCTGAGGAAGCTCTTCTTAACCTAAGACAAGCGACTTCCTCTGCCGGAGACTATGCAGTCCAGTTTCGTATCCTTGCTTCAGAGTTGGCATGGAACGATGAGGCCTTGTGTGCTCTGTTTTACTAGAAAGTCCTTTTTTTAAAGAAAAGGACGTTCTTGCTGCACAAGATTCTCCGACTAACCTGCGTGAACTGATCCATTTGGCCGCACGTATTGAGGTGCGTTTTTTCTTAAAGACAGGAGGAGCTATGTAATGAAAGTTTATCTACCAAAACGGCTAAGTCAGTGGAACATCCTCGCCTCACCCAGAATTTGTGTCTTTACTGTGCCTGCCCGGAGCACTGTCTCAAGGACTGTCCTTCCCGTACTCAGTGTCCAGGAAAACGTCCGCACCTAGGATACATTGGAAAGGCGTCTCTGGGTGTGAATACAGTCTCTCCTCGTTTGAATATTTCCGTACAAGTTCACGTTTCTGCTCAGACTTCTTTCTTCGCTTCAGCATTTTTGGATTCAGGTTCAGCTGGTAACTTCATAGATGCTTCTCTCATGCACGAATATCGCCTTCCTGTGAGTCGTCTTTCCAAGCCTCTGTTCATCTCCTCAGTCACAGGACAAAATCTGGACTGTAGAGTGCTTTACCATAAGGAGTCTCTTTTGCAGGTGGGAGTCTCGCATAAGGAAAGGATTGAATTCTTTGGGCTTCCTCATTGTACTTCACAGATACTTCTTGGTGTTCATTGGCTCCGGTGCCATTCCTCGCAGCTCGACTGGAAATCTGGAGAGATCACCCGCTGGGGACAGTGTTGTCAAAATCGTTGTCTAGAATCGGTCAAGCCTAAAATTGTTTCTACCGTTCCTCCTATGCCTGGTCTGCCCTTCCCTTATCAGGATTTTTTTGATGTCTTCAGCGAAAAGCAGGCCGAGACTTTGCCTCCGCATCGTCCTTACGACTGCCCCATTGATTTACTGCTTAGGACTATGTCACCTCGTGGTAGAATGCTTCCTTTGTCAGTCTCGGAGACTCAAGCCATGCAAAAATACAAAAGGGATTTTTCCGAAAATCCTCTTCTCCAGCTGGAGATGGATTCTTCTTTGTAAGCAAGAAGGATGGTTCGGTCCGTCCATGTATCAACTACAGAGGTCTCAACAAAATCACGGTCAAGAATCGTTATCCTCTTCCTTTGATCTCAGAACTTTCTGATAGTGTTCGGGGGGCCAAAGTCTTCTCCAAACTCTATTTACGTGGAGCCTATAATTTAATTCGAATTCGAGAGGGGGACGAATGGAAAACGGCTTTCGAAACCAGAGATGGACATTTTGAGAACCTCGTGATGCCTTTCGGTCTTTGCAATGCTCTTGCTGTTTTTCAGGAATTCGTCAATGATATCTTCCACGACCTTTTGCATACCTGTGTTGTCGTTTACCTTGATGATATTTTAATCTATTCTTCCAACTTGGAGGAGCATCGTACTCATGTTCATCTGGTACTTCAATGCCTCCAGAGGAATTATCTCTATGCCAAACTGGAGAAATGCCTTTTCGAGAAATCCAGTCTTCCCTTTCTCGGATATATTGTCTCTCATCAAGGTCTGCAAATGGATCCAGTAAAACTGTCTGCAGTATTAGAGTGGCCTCGTCCTACCGGTCTTCGGGCAATTGAACGTTTCCTGGGATTGACCAACTATTATCGTCAGTTCATCCCGCATTTCTCTTATGTGGTTGCTCCCATTGTCGCCCTCACCAAAAAGAATGCTAACCCTAAGTTATAGCCTACTGAGGCCGAAGAGGCTTTCTCCAGCCTAAAATCTGCCTTTGCTACAGCCCCCGTGCTATCAAGACCTGATCCGTGAAAACCTTTTGCCCATGGGGTTGACGCTTCTTCCGTTGGAGCGGGTGCCCACCTTACACAGAAAGGTGCCAAGGGTAAGACAGTGACCTGTGAATTATTTTCTAAAACCTTCTCGCCAGTGGAGAGAAACTACTCCATCGGAGATCGTGAACTGCTTGCTATAAAACTTGTCTTAGGAGGAGTGGCGACATTTGTTGGAAGGATCTCCTCACCCGATCAGCATCTATTCAGATCACAAAAATCTCTTGTACCTTCAGTCTGCCCAACGCGTGAATCCTCGTCAGGCAAGGTGGTCGTTGTTCTTTTCCCAATTAAATTTTTTCATTCATTTCCATCCAGCTAACAAGAATATCAGAGCTGATGCCCTCTCCAGATCTTCTGATGTTGTGGGTTTGGATCCAACACCAAGACATATTATCCCTCCTGATCGTCTGATTTAACCCCTTAACCCTTTAAGGACTTAGCCCTTTTTCACCTTCAGGACGCACCCGTTTTTTGCAATTCTGACCACTGTGACTTTAAACATTAATAACTCTGGAATGCTTTTAGTTATCATTCTGATTCCGAGATTGTTTTTTCGAGACATATTCTACTTTAACATAGTGTTAAGTTTTTGTGGGAAATTGCATCCTTTCTTGGTGAAAAATCCCCAAATTTGATGAAAATTTAGCATTTTTCTAACTTTGAAGCTCTCTGCTTGTAAGGAAAATGGATATTCAAAATAATTTTTTGGGGATCACATATGCAATATATCTACTTTATGTTTGCATCATAAAATGTATGAGTTTTTACTTTTGGAAGACATCAGAGGGCTTCAAAGTTCAGCAGCAATTTTCAAATTTTTCACAAAATTTTCAAACTCCCTATTTTTCAGGGACCAGTTCAGGTTTGAAGTGGATTTGAAGGGCCTTCATATTAGAAATACCCCATAAATGACCCCATTATAAAAACTGCAACTCCCAAAGTATTCAAAATGACATTCAGTAAGTGTTTTAACCCTTTAGGTGTTTCACAGGAATAGCAGCAAAGTGAAGAAGAAAATTCAAAATCTTAATTTTTTACACTCGCATGTTCTTGTAGACCCAATTTTTGAATTTTTGCAAGGGGTAAAAAGGAGAAAATGTTTACTTCTATTTGAAACCCAATTTCTCTTGAGTAAGAACATACCTCATATGTCTATGTTAATTGTTCGGTGGGCAAAGTAGAGGGCTCAGAAGGGAAGGAGCGACAAATGGTTTTTGGGGGGCATGTCACCTTTAGAAAGCCCCTATGGTGCCAGAACAGCAAAAAAAAAAAAAAAAAAAAAAAACCCACATGGCATACCATTTTGGAAACTAGACCCCTCGGGGAACATAAATAGGGGTAAAGTGAACCTTAATACCCCACAGGTGATTCACGACTTTTGCATATGTAAAAAAAAAAAATTTACATTTTAAAAAAGGGTAATAGCAGAAAATACCCCCCAAAATTTGAAGCCCAATTTCTCCCGATTCAGAAAACACCCAATATGGGGGTGAAAAGTGCTCTGCTGGCGCACTACAGGTCTCAGAAGAGAAGGAGTCACATTTGGCTTTTTGAAAGCAAATTTTGCTCTGGGCGCATGCCGCATTTAGGAAGCCCCTATGGTGCCAGGACAGCAAAAAAAAAAACCACATTGCATACCATTTTGGAAACTAGACCCCTCGGGAAACGTAACAAGGGGTAATGTGAACCTTAATACCCCACAGGTGTTTCACGACTTTTGCATATGTAAAAAAAAAAAAATTTTTTTTTTTACCTAAAATGCTTGGTTTCCCAAAAATTTTACATTTTTAAAAAGGGTAATAGCAGAAAATACCCCCCAAAATTTGTAACACAATTTCTCCCGAGTACGGCGATACCCCATATGTGACCCTAAACTGTTGCCTTGAAATACGACAGGGCTCCAAAGTGAGAGCGCCATGCGCATTTGAGGCCTAAATTAGGGACCTGCATAGGGGTGGACATAGGGGTATTCTACGCCAGTGATTCTCAAACAGGGTGCCTCCAGCTGTTGTAAAACTCCCAGCATGCTTGGACAGTCAGTGGCTGTCTGGCAATACTGGGAGTAGTTGTTTTGCAACAGCTGGAGGCTCCGTTTTGGAAACAGTGGCGTACCAGACGTTTGTCATTTTTAATGGGGAGGGGGCTGTGTAGGGGTATGTGTATATGTAGTGTTTTTTAATTTTTCTTTAATTGTGTGTTAGTGTAGTGTAGTATAGTGTTTTTAGGGTACAGTCGCATGGGCAGGGGTTCACAGTAGTTTCTCGCTGGCAGTTTGAGCTGCGGTAGAAAAATTGCCACAGCTCAAACTTGCAGCCGGATACTTACTGTAAACCTCCGCCCATGTGAGTGTATCCTGTACATTCACATGGTGGGGGGGGGGGGGGGGGGGGGGACATCCAGCTGTTGCAAAACTACAACTCCCAGCATGTACGGTCTATCAGTGCATGCTGGGAGTTGTAGTTTTGCAACAGCTGGAGGCTGGAGGTAACAAACTCAGTGCTTTGCAACCAGTGTGCTCTCAGCTGTTGCAAAACTACAACTCCCAGCATGCACTGCTAGACCGTACATTCTGGGAGTTGTAGTTATGCAACAGCTGGAGGCATACTACTTTGGCTGGGGATGCTGGGGATTGTAGTTTTGCAACAGCTGGAGACACACTGGTTTGCTACTTAACTCAGTGTTTCACAACCAGTGTGCCTTCAGCTGTTGCTTAACTACAACAACTCTCAGCAGTCACCGACAGCCAGCGGGCATGCTGGGAGTTGTAGTTATGCAACCAGCAGATGCACCACTACAACTCCCACCATGCACTTTAGCTGTTATACAACAGCTAAAGGCACACTTTTCCATAGAAAAAATGTGCCTCCAGCTGTTGCAAAACTATAAGTCCCAGCATGCCCATAAGGGAATGCTGGGAGTTGTGGTGGTCTGCCTTTTGCTGTTGTATAACTACATCTCCCAGCATGCCATTTTTTCCATGCTGGGATCTGTTGCTAAGCAACAGCAGGAGGCTGTAAATCACCTCCAACTGCTGCTCCACGCTGCCGCACACAGGTCAGTCCCTCGTCGTCGCCGCCGCTCCTGGTGCCCTGATCCCAACATTGACGCCGGGGATCGGGGTCTCAAGCTGCCGCGGTCAACTTCCCGCACCCGCTCACGTCCTCTGGAAGAGGGGCGGAGTGGGTTGCGGGAGTGACACCCGCAGCAGGTGCCCTGATTGTTCGGCCTGTAAACCGGCCAACGAATCAGGGCGATCGTGAGGTGGCACCAGTGCCACCTCACCCCTGCTGGCTATGGCTGTTCGGGGCAGTCAGAGACGGCCCCGATCAGCCAGTAATTCCGGGTCACTGGAGACCCGATTGACCCGGAATCCGCCACAGATCGCTGGGCTGAATTGTACAGCGATCTGCGGCCATCGCCGACATGGGGGGTCATCATGCCTGCTCAACGATTTCAGCAGACATCGGGCACCGGCTCCGCTCCAGCTGGCTGCGGGGGGCCGGGAAAGCTCATGACGTTCTCATACGTCATGAGTCCTTAAGGACTCTGAAATGAAGACGTATGAGAACATCATGAGTCCATAAGGGGTTAAGCAGCTCCTGCCGTTCTACACGGTAAAACTTTTGTACCAGTCAGATTGAGATGCAAAGTCCTAAACTGGGGTCATTCTTCTTTATTGGCTGGCCATCCTGGAGTACATAAGACTCTTCTTTTAATCTTCCGACACTATTGGTGGCCGCGTCTGGAACATGATGTTTCTGAATTTGTACGTTCCTGTGTCACTTGTGCTTGAGACAAGACTCCTCTACTGAGACCCGCAGGACTCTTGCAGCCGTTGCCCATTCCTGAGACTCCATGGACTCACATTGCAATGGACTTTATTACCGATCTCCCACCATCACGTAATAACACGGTCATCTGGGTTGTGGTTGATCAGTTTTCTAAAATGGCTCATTTGTTTCCACTTCCCCGTCTCCCATCAGCTCCACAACTGGCAAAGCACTTCTTACTTCATATCTTTTGTCTTCCAGAAAATATAGTCTCGGATTGCGGAGTTCAGTTTGTGTCCAAATTCTGCAGAGCTCTCTGTTCCTGCCTTGGCATCAGTTTGG
This sequence comes from Hyla sarda, assembly GCF_029499605.1. Taxonomy (NCBI): domain Eukaryota; kingdom Metazoa; phylum Chordata; class Amphibia; order Anura; family Hylidae; genus Hyla; species Hyla sarda. The sequence continues at coordinate 280,886,814 of NC_079192.1, forward strand.
ATTTCTCCTCTGCCTACCACCCCCAGTCCAATGGCCAGGTAGAAAGAGTAAATCAAATCTTGAAGACTTATTTACATTGTTTTGTTTCAGCTCATCAGGACGACTGGGTTGATCTTTTTCCCTGGGCCGAATTTTCCTACAATCAAAGATTCTGAATCCACGAAGACATCTCTGTTTTTAATTGTTTTTTTTGTCATCACCCCCGGTCTCCTCTTCCAATTCCAGTTTCTTCCAGTGTCCCAGCCGTGGACAAACTTGACTGAGATTTCTCCTCTATTTTGTGACGGACTCGGCAGTCATTGGGGGAGATTTATCAAAACCTGTCAAGAGGAAAAGTAGCCCAGTTGCCCATAGCAACCAATCAGCTCGCTTCTTTCATTTTGCAGAAGCCTTGTTAAAATTGAAAGAAGCAAGCCGATTGGTTGCTATGGGCAACTGGAAAATTTTTCCTTTACGCAGGTTTTGATAAATCTCCCCCATTATCTTTGGCCTCCTCCCGCATGAAAGCCCAAGCAGACAAGAAAAGAAGACTTCCTCCATCCTTCTCGCATTGTGATAAAGTTTGGTTATATTCTAAGTACATTCAGTTCAGAATCCCAAGTTACAAATTAGGTCCTCGATTCCTGGGTCCGTTCGAGTTCTTACAAAAGATCAATCCAGTTTCATACAAACTCCGTTTACCACCTTCTCTACGCATTCCTAACTCCTTTCATGTTTCTCTCCTCAAACCTCTGGTTATCAACCGTTTCTCTCAAAGAAAAAAATTCTGCTCCCACTCCTGTCTCCGGTCCTTCAGATGTTTTTCAAGTTAAAGAGATCCCGGCCTCTAAAAAGGTATGTGGCAGAAATTTTTTTTTTGCTTGATTAGAGGGGATTTGGTCCTGAAGAGAGGTCTTGGGAGCCCGAAGAGAACCTCTTGGACCGTAATTTCCTCAAGAAATTTTTGTCCCACAAGAGGGAGACCAAAGGGGGGGGGGGGGTACTGTAATGCATGGCGCTCTGGCCGGACATACCGGCCTTAAGCGCACCTCCTCCTCCTTGTGCGCCGCCGGCGGAGCTGGGATTAGCATTGCGGGACGCGCCCGCATGCTCCATCCCCTGTCTCTGTGCCTCTGGCCCTTTAAATTTCAAAGCTCCGGCACGCTTGCCCCTGCCTCCTAGCGCGCGCCGGAGCTTTGAAATTTAAAGGGCCAGTGCGCCTGTAATTAGTTACACACCTGTACCTCTCTTATAAGTTCCAGCCATTTCCTATTGCCCTTGCCGGATCTTTGTTTGCCCTAGCACCTTAGAGAAAGCAGTTTTACAGTGTTCCTTGCCGTATACCAGACCTTGCATTTCGTGACTTCACTACGCTCCTGTGCCGCCTGCCCTGACCACGTACTGCCTGTTCCTTTTGTACCACGCTTCACCTTAGCCGCCTGTGGGGTCGAGTCGTGCCAGGGGTAGCGACCTCAGACTCCACTCCCTGGTATGGCCCACATCATCCGCTAAACAGGATCAGTGGATCTACTCCCGAATTATGGATCTACTACCTCCTGGGTACCTGCCATCTGCGGTGAGTCAAACACCAGCATGACCTTTGGCAGTCTGTGCATGCTGGGACTTGTAGCTATACAAAAGCTGGAAGCACATTTTTTCTATGAAAAAGTGTGCCTCCAGCTGTTGCATAACTACAACTACCAGCATGCACGGACATCCAAAAGGCATGCTGGGATCTGTAGTAGTGCCACCAGCTGTTGCATAACTACAAATCCCAGCATGCCCTTCCGCTGTCAATGCATGCTGAGAGTTGTAGTTTTGTAACAACTGAAGGCACACTGGTTGGGAAACACAGAGTTTGTTACTTAAGTGTGTTGCAACCAGTGTGCCTCCAGCTGTTGCCAATCTTCAACTTTCAACATGCACTGATAGACCATACATGCTGGGAGCTGTAGGTTTGCAACAGCTGAAGGCACACTGGTTGCAAAACACTGAATTAACCCCTTAAGGACTCAGGGTTTTTCAGTTTTTGCACTTTCGTTTTTTCCTCCTTACCCTTTAAAAACCCTTTAAATTTTCCACCTAAAAATCCATATCAATGCTTATTTTTTGCATCACGAATTCTACTTTGCAGTGACATTAGCCATTTTACCCAAAAATTCACGGAGAAACGGAAAAAAAAATAATTGTGCGACAAAATCGAAGAAAAAACGCCATTTTGTAACTTTTTGGGGCTTCGGTTTCTACGCAGTGCATATTTCAGTAAAAATAACACCTTATTATTCTGTAGGTCCACACGGTTAAAATGATACCCTACTCATATAGGTTTGATTTTGTCGTACTGCTGGAAAAAATCATAACTACATGCAGGAAAATTTATACTTTTAAAAATGTCATCTTCTGACCCCTATAACTTTTTTATTTTTCCACGATAAAAAAGTTTTTATCGGTATGATTTTTGTTTTGATCGGACTTTTTGATAACTTTTTATTCATTTTTTAATGGTATAAAAAGTGACCAAAATACGCTTTTTTGGACTTTGGAATTTTTGTACGTGTACGCCATTGACCGTGCGGTTTAATTAATTATATATTTTTATAGTTTGGACATTTACGCACTTGGCGATACCACATATGTTTATTTTCATTTACACTGTTTTTTTATGGGAAAAGGGGGTGATTTAAACTTTTATTAGGGAAGGGGTTAAATGACCTTTATTAACACTTTTTTTAAACTTTATTTTGCAGTGTTATAGGTCCCATAGGGACCTATAACACTGCACACACTGATCTCTCATGCTGATCACTGGTGTGTATTAGCACGCCTGTGATCAGTGTTATCGGTGCTTGACTGCTCCTGACTGGATCTCAGGCACGGAGCAGTCATTCGCCGATCGGACACCGAGGAGGCAGGTAAGGGCCCTCCCAGTGTCCTGTAAGCTGTTCGGGATGCCGCGATTTCACCGTGGCGGTCCCGAACAGCCCGACTGACTAGCCGGGATAGTTTCACTTTCACTTTAGAAGCGGCGGTCAAAGCGATCGGCGATGTGTGGTATTAGCCGCGGGTCCCGGCCGTTGATGAGTGCCCGGACCGACGCGATGTGATGCGGGGACCGACGCGATGTGAACTGGGAGTTGTAGTTGCCCCCCCCTTCTAAGATTTTTTAATACAAATCTGTTTAACTTTTTGGCACCAGTTGAATTATAAAGACCTAGAAAAAAAAAAATTCCACTGGAGTACCCCTTTAAGACTTTAACAGGAACAAAATAGTACACCACTTAGATGTACGCACAGGTTACACTTAATAGAGGACAGTATGCTTTTAGTGCTCTGCTCACCCTAACTGGCTGGCTTCTATTTTTTCAGTTGTTGTACACACCAGTGCTGCAGCACACAGTCGCTGTGTACTACAACCAAAATTGCACTCTCTCTCTCAATCTCATTCCCTTCCCTATCAGTGCTTCTATGCTGGCTTTGGGCTTGGGGTAAATCGCTGCTGTAAAAAAGCTTTTCTGTGCAACACACTGCTCTCTGTCCCTCGCTGCAATAGAACGCTGATGTGTCTGGGAGGTGAATCGCTGCTGTAAAAATGCTTTTCTGTGCAACACACACTGCTCTCTGTCCCTCTCTCTCTCTCTGCAATAGAACGCTGATGTGACTGGCCGCAAGATGGCTGCCGATTATATAGGGCTGTAACATCACAGGAGTGGCTGGCTGGCTGCTGATAGGCTGCATGCTGCATGTGATTCAGGGTCATTCCGCCGACCCTTGTTCCCGCCTTCCCTAGATTCCTTGCCCCATGGCCTCACATGTGGATCTGTCATTTTAGATGCCCAGCCCCTGAGCCTGAACCTCACTAAATGGAGTTTAATGAAGCGATTTGCACGTTCGAATCCTGGCGATATTCACATTAGTTAGAAATCTAATTTTTCCTAAGCAATTTGCTCATCCCTAATTATTGTTGAGGATGAGGATCTACTAACAAAGTGATGAACCAATGATGTCTGAGCATCAGACTCTGCAGAAGAAGATGTAGATGGAAGAAGTCACAGCGATCAGGACCAGATGAAGAAGAAAAGTAAAGAAACAACAACAGAGAAGATGAAACTCAGGTCACTGATATCATTGAGTATTCTCCTGACTGTCCCATCAGATCTAGTCACTTGTATGTTCTGCAGTTAAGATGGGAGAATCTGTGCCCAACCTGTGGCTCTCCAGCTATTACAAAACTACAACTCCCATAATGCCTGAGGCTCTTCAGGCATGATAAAAGTTGTAGCTTTGTAACAGCTGGACAGTCACTTAAACTGAGATGATCAGTGGAGGTCCCGGCAGTCTGACCCCTACCAAAAAAATGGGATGCTTAGTCTCAAATGGCCAGACCTATTTCTGGTCCCAGTCTGCTCTTGCTGTGTTTACTGTTAAACGTATGCCCATAAAGTAAACATGGTCTTTAGGGGTGGACTGGCAAACAGCTCAGCATGTGTCATTGTTATAAAGGCGGAAATACTTAGGCTAGGAATTTACAGTTTATTTGTTAAGCAAATGCTTCTTATGGGGGAAATGCAATTATTTGGAACACTATTTTATCTGAAATAAACAATTCACATTAACTTAGTTTTGATGAACACATAATTAACAATTCTTTACATGTTACCATCGAAGAACTCTATTTAGCTTATGCTTAAAGGGGTAGTCCGCCCCTAGCATCTTATCCCCTATCCAGAGTATAGAGGACAAGATGTCAGAGCGTGGGGGGGCCCGGCGCTGGGGACTCCCGGGATGTCCGCTGCAGCACCCCGTTATTATTACTGCACACAGCAAACTCATTATGTGCGTAATGACCGGCGATACAGGGGCCGGAGCATAGTGATGTAATGGTTCCACCCCCTCATGATGTCACGGTCCACCCCCTCAATACAAGTCTATGGCAGGGGGCATGGCGGCCCCTCCCATAGACTTGCATTTAGGTGGCGGGCCGTGACGTCACGAAGGGCGGAGCCGTGGAAATTCCGGTCCCCGCCGAACACCATGGTTGACTGTGATGACTGTTGAAATCATTCAGCAGGCACACTGTGGAAAACACTGGGGACGGTCCTGAGACCGGCGATCTGCGGCAATTCCGGGTCATATGTCTCTGGTGACTTTAGTCTCTGTCCAAGACTCCCACGATCCCCCTGAAGGGATACGAGTGAGGCAGCAGGGGTGCCACCCTGCCTATCCCTGCTATTAATCGGTCAGAAGGGACCGACCAAAAGCAGATCGGGGCAGGGGGTTAAAGTTCAGTTCCTCCGCTCTGCCCACCCACGGTAGTACTGGCAGAACGGGGGAACTGGTGCGGTGTCTGTCCGTCAGCAATCGGCGGAAGCAGGCGGCGATGAGGTGCGGCTCCCTGATGCAGACTACGGAAGCCAGGTGGTCTCTAAACATAAGTCCTCCAGATGTTGCAAAACTACAACTTCCAGCATGCCCAGACAGCTGTTTGCTGTTTGGGCATGCTGGGATATGTAGTTTTGCAATATTTGGAGGGCTACCCTTTGGAGAGCATTGTGCGGTGGTTTCTAAACCGTGGCCCTCTAAATCTTGCAAAACTACAACTCCCAGCATGCACGAACAGCAAACAGCTGTCTCGCCATGCTGGGAGTTGTAGATGTGTTCCTCCAGTTGTTGCATAACTAAATCTCCCAGCATGCCCTTCGGTGATGTACATGCTGGGAGTTGTAGTTTTGCAACAGCTAGAGGCACACTGGTTGGAGAATATTCTAAGTTAGGTAACAGAACCTAACAAGGTTTTCCAACTAGTGTGCCTCCAGCTGTTGCAAAAGTACTACTCCCAGCATGAACAGTATGTCAGTGCATGCTGGGAGTTGTACTTTTGCAACAGCTGGAGGTTTGCCATTCCCCCCCCCCCCATGTGAATGTACAGGGTACATTCAAACGGGCGGGCTTACAGTGAGTTTCCTGCCTCAAGTTTGAGCTGCAGCAAGTTTTCTGCCACAGCGCAAACTCCTAATGGGAAACTCCCCATAAACCCCTGCCGGTGCCAATGTACCCTAAAAACACTACACTACCACATAATAAAGGGTAAAACACAACATATACACCCCCTTACACTGCCCCCCCCTCCACCCCCCCAATAAAAATGAAAAATGTATTGTACGGCAGTGTTCCCAAAACGGAGCCTCCACAAAACAACAACTACCAGCATTTCTGGACAGCCACTGACTGTCCAGGCATGCTAGGAGTTTAGCAACAGCTGGAGGCACCCCATTTGGGAGTCACTGGCATAGAATACCCCTATGTCCACCCCTATGCCATCCCTAATTTAGTCCTCAAATGCGCCTGGCGCTCTCTCACTTCAGAGCCCTGTCGTATTTCAAGGAAACAGTTTAGGGCCACATATTGGGTATTTTCACACAAGAGTAATTGTTTTACAAATTTTGGGGGTCTTTTTCTCTTTTATCATCTTATGAAAAGGAAAAGTTGGGTTCTACACCAGCCTGTTAGTGTACATTTTTTTTTATTTTTTTTTTATTTTTTTTACACTAACATGCTGGTGTTGCCCCATACTTTTTATTTTCACAAGAGGTAAAAGGTAAATAAATTATAATTTTGTAACGCAATTTCTTTTAATACGGAAATACCCATTATGGGGGGCGTAAAACGCTCTGTAAAATGCTATGTACATTTGAGGCCTAAATTGGTTATTTGCACAGGGGTGGCTGATTTTACAGCAGTTCTGACAAACAATAAAATAGATAGCTTCTTGTGACCCCATTTTGAAAACTACACAGGTGTTTGACAAATTTTCCGGAAAGTTTGATGAGAAAATGAAAAAAAATTTTTTTTTAATAAAATGCTGGTGTTACCTTAAATTTTTCATTTTATCAGAGGAAAATAGGAAGAAAAATTTATTTTCTACTTTGTGCACATCTATGTGAATACCAGGGAGTGATCGCATAAGTGCTGAAATAGCAGAACACACAGTGTGCTTTCCATTGTTTGGAACACCTACTCTCTTGTTGAGAAAAAAAAAAATTTGTAACCCCATTTCTTCTGAATAAGAACATACCCCATATGTGGATGTAAAGTGCTCTGTGGCCACACTACAATGCTCAGAAGAGAAGAAGGAGTGCCATTGGGCTTTTGTAGAGAAAATTTGTCCGGAATTGAAGGCCACATGTGTTTACAAAGTCCCCATGGTGCCAGAACAATGCATCCCCCCCCATTCCACATGTGACCCCATTTTGGAAACTACACCCCTCACGTAATGTAATAATGGGTACAGTAAGCATTTACGCCCCACAGGTGTCTGACAGATTTTTGGAGCAGTGGTCCATGAAAATGAAAAATGTAATTTTTCATTTGCTCAGCCCACTCTTCCAAAGATCTGTCAAACGCTAGTGGAATGTAAGTGCTTACTGCACCCCTTATTACATTCTGTGAGGGTTGTAGTTTCCAAAATGGGGTCACGTGTCGGGGGGGGGGGGGGGGTTCCACTCTTCTGGCACCATGGGGGTTTTGTAAACCCACATGGCCCCCGACTTCCATTCCAAACAAATTCTCTCTCCAAAAGCTCAATGGCGCTCCTTCTCTTCTGAGCATTGTAGTGCGCCAGCAGACCACTTGACGTCCTAACATGGGGTATTTCCATACTCCGAAGAAATGGGGTTACAAACTTTGGGGGGCATTTTCTCCCATTACCCTTTGTAAAAATGGTAAAATTCGGGAAAAACTAACTGCACTTTGATGGAAAAAAAAAAATGTTCATTTCCACAACCGACTTGAACGAAAAGTAATCAATCACCTGTGGGGTGTTAAGGCTCACTGTACCCTTTGTTACGTTCCTTGAGGGGTGAAGTTTCCCAAATAGTATGCCATGTGTGTGTGTTTTCTTTTTTTTTTTTTGCTGTTATGGCACCATAGGGGCTTCCTAAATGTTACATGCCCCCCAAAAACCATTTCAGCAAAATTCACTCTCCAAAATCCCATCGTCGCTCCTTCCCTTCTGAGCCCTCTAGTGCGCCCGCCGAACACTTGACATACACATATGAGGTATTTCCTTACTCGAGAGAAATTGGGTTACAAATTTTGGGGGGCTATTTCTCCTATTATCCCGTGTAAAAATTCAGAAACTGGGTCTACAAGAACATGCAAGTGTAAAAAAAATGAAGATTTTGAATTTCCTCCTTCACATTGCTGTTATTCCTGTGAAACACCTAAAAGGGTAAACACACTTTTTGAATATCATTTTGTATACTTTGAGGGGTGCAGTTTATATAAAAGGGTCATTTGTGGGGTATTTCTAATATGAAGGCCCCTCAAATCCACTGAAAAATTCCGATTTTGAAAATTTTGAAAACTATTTTAAAACTGCTGCTGAAATTTGAAGCCCTCTTAGGTCTTCCAAAAGTAAAAACATATCAACTTTATGATGCAAACATAAAGTAGACATATTGTATATTTTAATCAATATAACATTTATTTAGAATGTCTATTTACCTTCCAAGCAGAGAGTTTCAAAGTTAGAAAAATGTAAAATTTTAAATTTCATGAATTTTTTGAATTTTTCACAAAGAAATGATGCAAGTGTCGACAAAAAATTACCACTATGTTAAAGTAGAATATGTCATGAAAAAACAATCTCTGAATCAAATTTCTAAGTAAAAGCATTCCAGAGTTATTAATGCTTAAAGTGGCAGTGGTCAGATGTGCAAAAAAAATGCTCTGGTCCGTAAGGTGAAAAGGGGCTTGGTCCTTAAGGGGTTAAATGTGTTAGTAACTGAATGGATTTCTGAATATTTTAAATGGTATTTATTTACCAGCTTTTTACTGTGATTCACCAGTTTCATTACAATTTTCAATGTCTATTGTCATTCATTTTTAAGGGATGCCTTTTAATTTTTTTTAATTTTTTTTAGTATTCAGACTCTGTTTTCTACTGGAGTATCCCTTAGGCTAGGTTCAGACTACGGAATCTCCAGGCAGAAAATTTCCGCCCGGAGATTCCGAGTGCGGCCAGCACTGACTGAATCAGTCGGCGCTAGGACCACGCGGACACTGCAGTCTCCAATAGACTGCAATGTGTTCCACGTGGATTTCTGCCTGAAGAAAGAGCAACACCTTTCTTCAGGTGGAAATTTCCACGCGGATTTTCCGTTCACAAATTCCGCTTCACAAATTCCGAAGTGTGAATTTGTGAACGGAAAACCATTCACTACACTATACATTTTAGCAAGCGAAATTCTGTAGTCTGAACCTAGCCTAAAGATTCAGGTTTTTTTCATATCAACTGGTGCCAGAAAGTTAAACAGATTTGTAAATTACTTCTATGAAAAAAAATCTTAATTCTTTCAGTACTTATGAACTGCTGTATGCTCCACAAGAAGCTCAGTAGTTAATTTTATTCTGACCACAGTGCTCTTTGCCATGTCAGGAACTGTCCAGAGATGGATAGGTTTGCTATAGGGATTTGTTCCTGCTCTGGACGGTTCCTGACATAACAGAGGTGTCAGCAGAGAGCACTGTGGTCATAGGGAAAAGAACAACTTAACTTCCTCTGTAGCATACAGCAGCTGCTAAGTACTGGAAGGATTAAGATTTTTTTAATAGAAGTATGAATTAAAATTCCGCACTCACTGCTACTATTATACAGTGGGGCAAAAAAGTATTTAGTCAGCCACCAATTGTGCAAGTTTCCCCCCTGCCTTGTTTCCCAGCCTACCTTGTTTATTTCACTGCATATGATCACTGCATACCATATCTGTTGTCTGTATTGCGTTGAGCATCATCCATTCTTGTGTCCCTGCAGATGCGGTAGGACTGTGCATTGATAGTCTGTGAAGGGGTTATTGTATTGTATGCATCCATCACACAGTGTCTTTATCCTGTCAGCATTTAATGTTATCTCTTTGCTAGTGTAGAGCGGCATAGGCCATATTCGAATTCGCGAATATTCGCGAATATATGGACGAATATTCGTCATATATTCGCGAATATTCGCATATTCGTTATATCCTCGTTTTATTTTCGCATATGCGAAAATTCGCGTATGCGAAAATTAACATATGTGAAAATTAGCATATACAAAATTAACATACGCGAACATTCGCATATGCGAATAGTAGCATATGCTAATGTTCGCATATGCGAATTTTCGCACGCCAGTCTCACACAGTAGTATTACAGCCTTCTTTACACCACACAAGCTGGAAGCAGAGAGGGGTGATCACTGTGATGTGTACTGTGAAGAAAAAAAAACCAAAAAAAAAACGAATATTCGTAATTACGAATATATAGCGCTATATTCGCAAAATTCGCGAATTCGCGAATATGCGATATTCGCGAATAATATTCGATTTGCGAATATTCGCGAGCAACACTACTCTTTGCTAGGAATGTAGCCGCAAAGGTTAATTAACCATATTAGGACTTCCTATTCTTACATGTGTTATGGCTTTCTCGATCATCTGTCTCTCCCATGAATTCTCTCAGAAACCTCCATATACCTAATATTATAGGCTAGAGATTATACCAAATATTTGAGTGACGGAAGAAGGGGTGCAACCCCCCCCCCCCCCCCTATATTATGTGCTTACGGACTACTGAATAAACTAGAGTGAATTTGACCAGACAAACTGTTGTTACATGTAATTTCTGGTAGATTCATTCTCCTGGATCCAGATAAAGACTTAAATCAAGCTAACCACCGAAGTTCGGTACCAGGGGTACCTAGATAAGATCAGATCTCCTTACAGTCTGCACCTGTGCCTTAGACTTTACGCAATTTCTTTTCTTTTTCTGTGTATGCACTTGCTGTTCATGCCATCTGATAATCCATTTGGTTTGTTGTATCGGCCCACAAGGCCGTCATTTTTTCTGTTATCCCTGTACTTTACTCTGTCTATGATGTTTCAATAAACTTCTCGTTGAATTGAAAAAAAAAGGATGAGAGAGGCCTGTAATTGTCATCATAGGTATACCTCAACTATGAGAGACATAATGAGAAAAAAAAACGGACCGGGGTGACTGCTGATATTGATCAGCAGGCACCCACGCAAATGCCCAGGGGGGTCATCAGATCCCCCCCCCCCCCCTCCATGTCGGCGATCGGCACAAATCGCAAGTGAATTCACACTTGCGATTTGCGCCGATTCTGGGTCATTACGGGTCTATGGTGACCCGGAATATAAGGGGGATCGTGGTTGTCTAAGACACCTATGATCCCTCTGAAGGGATAGGTGTGAGGTGGCAGAGGTGCCACCCCTCATATCCCTGCTATTGGTGGTCTAGACGCGACCACCAATAGCAGATCAGGGGGTGGGGCAGAACGGGGAAACGAAGGGGACCAAACGCCGACGTCCACTTACCCGTCCGGAGGCTGCGGGCGACGGTGATGGGCGGGCAGCGATGTCGTGCGGCAGAAGAGGACGGCTCCCTGGATCCTACGGAAGCCGGTAAGTTGCCTAGCAACATCTGGAGGGCTACAGTCTGAGACTGTAGCCCTCCAGATGTTGCAAAACTACAACTCCCAGCATGCCCAGAGAGCTGTTTGCTGTTTGGGCATGCTGGAATATGTAGTTTTGCAACAGCTGGAGGACTGCAGTTTGAGACCACTATACAGTGGTCTCTAAACTGTATCCCTCCAGATCTTACAAAACAACATATTCCAGCATGCCCAAACAGCAAACAGCTCTCTGGGCATGCTGGGAGTTGTAGTTTTGCAACATCTGGAGGGTCACAGTTTGGAGATCACTGGGCAGTGGTTTCTAAACTGTAGCCCTCCAGATGTTGCAAAACTACAAATCCCAGCATGCCGAAACAGCAAACAGCTGTCTCGGTATGCTGGAAGTTGTAGTTGCGTACCTCCAGCTATTGCATAACTACATCTCCCAGCATGCCCTTCGGCAATCAGTAGATGCTGGGAGTTGTAGTTTTGCAACAGCTGGAGGCACACAGGTTGGAAAATACTGAGTTAGGTAACATAACCTAACTGAAGGTTTTCCAACCAGTGTGCCTCCAGCTGTTGCAAAAGTACAAGTCAGTTTATGCTGGGAGTTGTAGTTTTGAAACAGCTGGAGGTTTGCCACCCATGTGAACGTACAGGGTACATTCACACGGGCAGGTTTACAATCAGTTTCCTGCTTCAAGTTTGGGCTGCAGTAAATTTTTCGTCGCAGCGCAGACTCCTAGCGGGAAACTCTCCGTAACACGCCAGTGCGAATGTACCCTAAAAACACTACACTAACACATAATAAAGGGTAAAACACTAAATATACACCCCCTTACAATGTCCCCCCCCCCCCCAATAAAAATGAAAAACATATTGTACTGCAGCGTTTCCAAAGCTAAGCCTCCAGCTGTTGCAAAACAACAACTCCCAGTATTTCTGGACAGCCACTGACTGACCAGGCATGCTGGGAATTTAGCAACAGCTGGAGGCACCCTGTTTGTGAATCACTGGCCTAGAATACACTTATGTCCACCCCTATACACATGGCGCTCTCTTACTTCAGAGCCCTGTCGTATTTCAAGGAAACAGTTTAGGGCCACATATGGGGTATTTTCGTACTCAGGAGAAATTGCACTACAAATTTTGGGGGGATTTTTCTCCTATTACCCCTTATGAAAAGGAAAAGTTGGGGGCTACATCAGCCTGTTAGTGTAAAAAAAAATTTTTTTTTTACACTAACATGCTGGTGTTGCCCCATACTTTTTGTTTTCACAAGCAGTAAAAGGAAAAAAAAGACCCCCAAAATTTGTAACGCAATTTCTCCTGAGTACGGAAATACCCCATATGTGGGTGTAAAATGTTCTGTGGGCGCACAACAAGGCTCAGGAGTGAGAGCGCACAGGAATGGCCGATTTTACAGCGGTTCTGACATAAACGCAAAAACATAAATACCCACATGTGACCCCATTTTGGAAACTACACCCCACACGGAACGTAGCAAGGGGTATAGTGAGCCTTAACACCCCACAGGTGTTTGATGAATTTTCATTAAATTTGGATGGGAAAATGAAAAAATTTAAGTTTTCACTAAAATGCTGGTGTTACCCTAAATTCTTCATTTTCACAAGGGAAAATAGGAAAAAAGCCCCCCCAAAATTTGTAACCCCATTTCTTCTGAGTAAGAAAATGCCCCATATGTGGAGGTAAAATGCTCTGCTGGCGCACTACAATGCTCAGAAGAGAAGGAGCGCCATTGGGCTTTTGAAGAGAAAATTTGTCCGGAATTGAAGGCCACATTTGTTTACAAAGCCCCCATAGTGCAAGAACAATGGACCCCCCACATGTGACCTCATTTTGGAAACTACACCCCTCATGTAATGTATTAAGGGGTGCAGTGAGCATTTATACCCCACAGGTGTCTGACAGATTTTTGGAACAGTGGTCCGTGAAAATGAAAAATTACATTTTTCATTTGCACAGCCCACTGTTCCAAAGATCTGTCTAACGCCAGTGGGGTGTAAATACTCACTGCACCCCTTTTTAAATTCTGTGAGGGGTGTAGTTTCCAAAATGAGGTCACATGTGGGGGGTCCACTGTTCTGGCACCACGGGGGGGATTTGTAAACGCACATGGCCCCTGACTACCATTCCAAATGAATTCGCTTTCCAAAAGCTCAATGGCGCTCCTTCTCTTATGAGCATTGTAGTGCGCCAGCAGAGCATTTTATGTCCTAACATAGGGTATTTCCATACTCAGAAGAGATGTGGCTACAAATGTTGGGGGGCATTTTCTCCCATTACCTTTTGTAAAAATGGTAAATTTGGGGGGGAAAACTGCACTTTACTGAAAATTTTTATTTTTGTATTTTTTTTAACACATCCAAATTTAACGAAAAGTCGTAAAACACCTGTGAGGTGTTAAGGCTCACTGGACCCCTTGTTACGTACCTTGAGGGGTGTAGTTTCCAAAAATTGTATGCCATGTGGTTTTTTTTCTGCTGTTCTGGCACCATAGGGGCTTCCTAAATGTGACATGCCCCCCAAAAACCATTTCTGCAAAATTCACTCTCAAAAATCCCATTGTTGTTCCTTCCCTTCTGAGTCCTCTACTGTGCCCTTCTTGACATACACATGAGGTATTTCCTTAATCAAGACAAATTGGGTTACAAATTTTGGGGCGCTTTTTCTCCTATTACCACTTGTAAAAATTAAATAGCTGGGTCTACAAGAACATGCGAGTGTAAAAAAATGACGATTTAGAATTTTCTTCAATTTGCTGCTATTCCTGTGAAACGCCTAAAGGGTTAAACTTACTGAATGTCATTTTGGATACTTTGAGGGGTGCAGTTTTTATAATGGGGTCATATTTGGGGTATTTCTAATTTGAAGGCCCTTCAAATCCACTTCAAAACTGAACTGGTCCCTGAAAAATTCCGATTTTGAAAATTTTGTGAAAAATTGGAAAATTGCTGCTGAACTTTGAAGCCCTCTGATATCTTCCAAAAGTAAAAACACATCAAATTTATGATGCAAACATAAAGTAGACATATTGTATATGTGAATCAATATATAATTTATTTGGAATGTCTATTTTCCTTACATGCAGAGAGCTTCAAAGTTAGAAAAATGCAAAATTTTCACATTTTTCATAAAATTTTTGCATTTTTCACCAAGAAATGATGCAAGTATTGCCGAAAATTTACCACTACCATAAAGTAGAATATGTCATGAAAAAACTGTCTCAGAATCAAGTTTATAAGTAAAAGCATCCCAGAGTTATTAATGCTTTAAGTGTTCAGATTTGCAAAAAATGCTCCCGTCCTTAGGGTCATAATGGGCTCCGTCCCCAAGGGGTTAAGACTTCTTTAAGAATGCTGAGTTGCATCCAAAGAACACCATATCTGCTGTGAAGCATGGTGGTGGAAACATCATGCTTTGGGGCTGTTTTTCTGCTATGGGACCAGGACGACTGATCCATGTAAAGGAAAGAATGATTGGGGCCACGTATAGTAAAAAAACTACTTCCATCAGCAAATGTGGCTGGGTCTTTCAGCATGACAATGATCCCAAACACACGGCCCGGGCAACAAAGGAGGGGCTTCGTAAGAAGCATTTTAAGGTCCTGGAGGGGCCTAGCCAGTCTCCAGATCTCAACCCCATCGAAAACCTTTGGAGGGAGTTGAAAGTCTGTGTTGTCCAGTGACAGCCCCAAAACATCACTGCTCTAGAGGAGATCTGCATGGAGGAATGGGCCAAAATACCAGCAAAAGTGTGTGAAAACCTTGAAAAGACTTACAGAAAACATTTGACCTCAGTTATTGCCAACAAATGGTATATAACAAAGTATTGAGATAAACTTTTGTTATTGATTAAATACTTATTTTCCACCCTACTTTGCAAATTATTTAAAAATCAGACAATGTGATTTTATGGATTTTTTTTCTCATGTCTCTCATAGTTGAGGTATACCTATGATGAAAATTACCGGCCTCTCTCATCTTTTTAAGTGGGAGAACTTGCACAATTGGTGGCTCACTAAATACTTTTTTGCCCCACTGTGCTGCTTACATGTTCACTGCAGTTGGACTGAAAGCCAGGGAGACAGCGGACATCACGGGGCGCTCAGAAGCAAACACTGGTGGTATCATGTGATCAGCACACTTCATCTGGCCTGTGGTGTCCACCATCGGCTACTGATAACAAGTGTGCAGTGATGTGCATGAAGCAGCTCGCTACAGCAGCATGTATGGTGCATGTCTTTAAGGAGTAAAAGTAGACTTTAACCCAAAATATAAAATTAGCAATGTATGAGTAATCTAAAGTTGGGAGTGTTGGGAAAACTCTGCTTTATGTTATACTTCTTTACAGAGATATTGTCATTTCTGTATTGTTACAATTTTCCAAATATGACAATAGGAAATGCAAGTTTGTTGTCACCTTGGGCTTCTCGTCAACTGGTGGTAAAACTGCTGCTATGTTTTTGAAAGAATATGCTAATACAACTGCCAAAAAACACTCAATTCATGTGACATTACCCCAACCTAGGTATCAGCTCAATGGAAAATAACCATTTATCTTTTTTCCACAATACAGAATGTAGATTAAACATTGGCTCTTTATTTAAAATGCTTCTTGATGATGTTTCTTGTTGCTATTCTATGGTGTTGATTTTTAGGTTTGCTTTTATTGAGTCCTCAGTCACATGTTATCTCTGGGTAGGCATTTTTGTGGATTTAGAAATGTAAAAAAAACATGTGTCTTACATTCCATGCTTTGTGACATTTAAAGGGCTTTCTTCTTTACAAGCGTCAGAATATGTGCTTTCCCATGTGCCTAATCCCCGACTGCAATAAACCCTGTGCTATGGTATTCCCAGCAGAAATTCTAATCCTTGAAGAAACATTACTAACAGGCTGTAAATATCATTATTTATAGATCTTCTCTAATAAGAATGGGTATATTTATCTTTGTTCTCTAATTTGTGACTGTATTATTAGAAATAACTGATTACGATTATTGTAATTTTGCCGGAGCTCCACTGTCGGGGGGAAAAGGCTGCACGGAATTTTTCCCTGCTGATATTCGCCCTTGTGAACATAACCTGAGTTTCAATAAATGATCCCAAAAAACAAAACAAAAAAAAAAAAACGGTCTTAAAAGGTTTATTTATTTCATTACATTTCCAAAATCATGTCTATATATTGTTCATTTTAGAAAACGTTGCTTTTCTTAAATTGATATTGAGTTAGGCTGCGTTCACATATATCAGGCGTCCGGCATAGTTTCCCTCCGTCGATACTAGAACTGATCCCATTCATTTGAATGGGACAGTTCACAATCTTCCAGCGTCTCAATTTTGACACTGGATGGTTGGACATTCTGCACGGCACCAGACGGGGGAACACAGCTTGCTGTCTGCCCGTTGGCCCTCCAGAAACAATGGACGCCGGATGTCATACAACTGATAACTTGTCATCAGTTGCGGCATCAGTTGCGTCGAGGTCTAGGCCGAGTTTCCTTATGCCGGACATATGTGAACCCAGCCTCACATGTCAATGCAATATATTTGATGCCTCCTCTGAACTAGGTCCTGTACTAGTGTACTAGGGATATAAAAACCTTGGATTGAAAGGAAGAATATACAGGTAAAACTCAAAAAATTTGAAACTCAAAGTTCATTTATTTCAGTAATGCAACTTAAAAGATGAAACTAAAGCAAAAAATAAAAATGACGACAAAAGCCTTCTAATATACGCAACTATTCATAAATTCCCCTCAGAGTCACAGGGTACGTTTACATGTGCATATTTTTGCTGTAGATTTGCTGCTGCAGATTTTGCTGTCCATTGACTTGAACCTAGTGTTGGATATGTACAGTAGACTGCTAAATCTCCTCCTTACCGGTAAGAGATCACAATAATGGAGCATTGTGCATGACAAAACATGCAGATTCTACTACTACTCTCCTCATCTCTCATTGAGGGCTGAGAGGCTAGGGTACAGTACTTGTGTTTTGCATCAAGAAAAATCCTACGTTGGATATACACATTAGACTACTACTCTCCTAAGGGTTCCTCCTCATATGTTAAGGTCACAGTCATAGGTCAGTAGTACTGTGGCTTGCCAAATGGCTACACACCAGATTCCACAGATTCCACCATTAGGGCTCATTCACACAAGCAGATTTTTGTGCGGATTTTCCACAGCTGATCTGCTGCATATTTTCAGCTGCTAATTTTCTGCTGCTTATATTATCACTGACTTTCCAGCAAAAATAAATAAAAAAAAAAGGCAGAAAAAAAGCTGTAGAAAATAAACAGCTGAAAATTCACAGCAAAATCTGTTTGTATGAATGAACCCTCAGAAAGGCAAATTGAACCACAAGCAGTACACAGGGCTGCTGTCAGGGGGAGTACAGCCAATACCCCAGCATAGAAGCAGAAGACTGCTTAAACAGTAGTCTCCTGCTTCTGTACGTTTGCCGACCACATCACATTCTGTATGTCTGTGGCACAAGAGGTATGATTAGGCACAGGGGTAATAAAGTGGCAAAAGGGGTGGTAAAGAGGGGTTGATGAAGAGGGTAATAAAGGGGCAATGAAATGGCACAGGGGGGGTATCAGGGGCAAATGATGTGGCACAGGGGGTAAGGGAAGGATGATTTGGAACAGGGCACAGGATAAAAAGGGGAAATTAAATGGCACAGAAAGGTTCAAATGGGGAAGAATGAAGTAACATTGGAGGAATCAAGAGGGGACATTAAATATCACTGGGAGATTCTACTGTAATATTGCTTTATATCAGGTTTTATAGGTAATTACACTCTGGAGTGAGTTCAGTATAGTATTTGGTCATTTTTGAGCCTTTTTTTTTCCTATAGGGGACATCTTTCAATAGCTCAAAAATTCCAGTGCTGCAAAGTTCTAATGCTGTCAGTAGGATTATGCTGCATTGTGCATTTCAGCAGCAGAGCTTTCTGTTGCTGAAATTTCTCCACTAAAAGAATGAACATGTTGTTTCTTTCAGCAGAATACCATGTGGAATACATTGCTGTCGATGGAGACCAGCATTGCCCGTGTGGTCCTAGCGCCAACTAGCTCAGTTAGCACCAGCCACCATCTGAATCTCTGCTTAGGAGCTTCTGTTGGTGGAGTTTCTGCAGTTTAAAATCACCCGACTGTTAACTCAGGTCTGTGTGAGAATGGTCTATATGCCTGCAATATAAAAAGCAAACATTTCTCAGAACATCCTACACAACTATTACAAACTAACTACAAACAAAAGAATTACAGCAGCACACTGCTAGTGCTAAGATATATGTGTAATATAACACTTTTTCCATACTACTACAAAGAAACAGAGGTTCTTAGCTTACCATTTGGCCAAATAGTGTGTACCATCCCACCACGATAATATAGATATACCTCTCTTGGGCTAGCACTGAGCCTACAATTTCTGGCCATGTAAGATCCAGCCATTTCCTATTTAAAAACACCTAGTGGAATTTGCCTGTAATATACTTAGGCTAAGTTTCTACTTGAAAAAACACTGTGGCCAGATGCTAGCTGTAAATCAATGAGAAATCGCAAAATTCTTTTCCCACTTTGGGTTTTTCAATTTGGCCTTTTTTTTTGCAGTTGTTTTCCTTTTGGCGTTTTTTCACTCTTTTTTCGTCTCCTTGGCAGTTTTGCAAAGTCACAGCATGTTGAGCTAATGGCATTTTTTCCCCTGAAACTGTGGTGTTTTTCTCCCATAAAAGTCTATGGGAGTAAAGAAAAACGCCAAGAAAAACGACATGTGGGTTTTATCTTTTGCATTTTTGCAGGTGGTTTTTATTCGTTTTTGGACATTAGCAATCCAAAAAAGTGATGGAGATACCTTTTCTAATAACATTTTGTAGGGTACCATTAAAAAAAAATTATAAAAAAAGATTGGGAAGTGAAAACATTTTTGTATAAAAAAAAAAAATGTATCTTATCTTATACCTTTTATAATGAAATTTTTATACATTTTTTTTTAACAGGGATCAATTTATGTGGTCGGGCAGTGCTCTAAAAATGTAGCCAATAATAAAAATGTAGTGTGTGTGTGTTTTTCACTTTTTTTTCTTAATTTTTTAAATTTTTTAGGTAATACTACTACTCCCAGCATGGAACAGTGTTCCATGATGGGAGTAGTAATACCTGTACTAATTGAAAGATTCCCCCGGGTCCGTTGCAATTCTTATGCATAATTTATAGATGGCCGCTCTTCTATGGTCCCCTGCCCTGCCATATATATACACAACAATTCAAATTTCCGTCCGAGAGCTGTGATTGGCCAAATGGTTCCAGCCAATCACAACTCTCTGTGGGAAATATAATTAGGTGTACATATACATCAGTGCAGGGGACCAGAGAGGAGCGCCAACTGCATCTATATATTATACAGGAACATCACAGTGGGTGTCAGGAGTGATATCTGCTGGGATCTTTCCTTAACCCCTTAAGGACGCAGGACGTAAATGTACGTCCTGGTGCGGTGGTACTTAACGCACCAGGACGTACATTTACGTCCTGTGCATAACCGCGGGCATCGGAGCGATGCCCGTGTCATGCACGGCTGATCCCGGCTGCTGATCGCATCCAGGGACCCGCCGGCAATGGCCGATGCCCGCGATCTCGCGGGCGTCTGCCATTAACCCCTCAGGTGCCGGGATCAATACAGATCCCGGCATCTGCGGCAGTGCGCGATTTCAATGAACGATCGGATTGCCCGCAGCGCTGCTGCGGGGATCCGATCATACAGAACGCCGCACGGTGGTCCCCTCACCTTCCTCCTTCCGGCTCCCGGCGTCTCCTGCTCTGGTCTGTGATCGAGCAGACCAGAGCAGAAGATGACCGATAACACTGATCTGTTCTATGTCCTATACATAGAACAGATCAGTATTAGCAATCATGGTATTGCTATGAATAGTCCCCTATGGGGACTATTCAAGTGTAAAAAAAAAAATGTAAAAAAATGTAAAAGTAAAAAAAAAGTGAAAAATCCCCTCCCCCAATAAAAAAGTAAAATGTCCGTTTCTTCCTATTTTACCCCCAAAAAGCGTTAAAAAATAATTTAATAGACATATTTGGTATCACCGCGTGCGTAAATGTCCAAACCAATAAAATAAAATGTTAATGATCCCGTATGGTGAACGGCGTGAACGTAAAAAAAAAAGTCCAAAATTGCTACTTTTTAAATACATTTTATTTAAAAAAAATTATAAAACATTTATTAAAAGTTTTTTATATGCAAATGTGGTATCAAAAAAAATGAGCCCTCATACCGCCGCTTATACGGAAAAATAAAAAAGTTAGAGGTCATCAAAATAAAGGAATTATAAACGTACTAATTTGGTTAAAAAGTTTGTGATTTTTTTTTAAGTGCAACAATAATATAAAAGTATGTAATAATGGGTATCATTTTAATCTTATTGACCCTCAGAATAAAGAACACATGTCATTTTTACCGTAAATTGTACGGCGTGAAAACGAAACCTTCCAAAATTAGCAAAATTGCGTTTTTCTTTTTAATTTCCCAACAAAAGTAGTGTTTTTTGGTTGCGCCATACATTTTATGATATAATGAGTTATGCCATTACAAAGAACAACTGGTCGCGCAAAAAACAAGCCCACATACTAGTCTGTGGATGAAAATATAAAAGAGTTATGAATTTTAGAAGGCGAGGAGGAAAAAATTTAAACGTAAAAATTCAATTGTCTGAGTCCTTAAGGCCAAAATGGGCTGAGTCCTTATGGGGTACTCCGGTGAAAACCTTTTTTCTTTTAAATCAACTGGTGGCAGAAAGTTAAACATATTTGTAAATTACTTCTATTAAAAAATCTTAATCCTTCCAGTACTTATTAGCTGCTGAATGCTACAGAGGAAATTCCTTTCTTTATGGAACACTGATGACATCACGAGCACAGTGCTCTCTGCTGACATATCTGTCCATTTTAGCAACCATGCATAGCAGATGTATGCTAAGGGCAGCATGGTGGTTCAGTGGTTAGCACTGCTGCCTTGCAGTGCTGGGGACTTGGGTTCAAATCCCACTAAGGACAAGAATAAATAAAGAGTTATTATTATTATAATAACATCAGCAGAGAGAACTGTGCTTGTGATGTCATCAGAGAGCATTCCAAAAAGAAAAGAATTTCCTCTGTAGTATTCAGCAGCTAATAAGTACAGGAAGGATTAAGATTTTTTAATAGAAGTAATTTACAAATCTATTTAACTTTCTGGCACCAGATGGAGTACCCCTTTAACTACAGGTACTACGACTCCCAACATGGAGCACACACTGCTCCATGCTGGGAGCTGTAGTACCTGCATTAATAAACAGATCGCAGGAGGTGTCAGAAGTTACATTCGCTGCAATCTGTCTATTAATGCAGGTACTACAGCTCCCAGCATGGAGCAGAGTGTGCTCCATGATGGGAGTAGTAGTACCTGCAGTTAAGGACAGATCACATCAGGTGTCACTCCTGACACCCGCTGCAATCCTCCTATCTATAGCAGAGATGCGGAGAGTCTCTCTCCACAGCCAGTGATATGAATAGAACATCACTCATTCATATTTCCCTCTGAGAGCGGTAATTGGCTGCAACCATCCAACCAATCACCACTCTGGGCGGAAAGTATGAATGAGTGATGTGAATATCTATTCACATCACTGGCCGGCCCGGAGTATAGTGCAGAGATGCGAGCGTTGTGTAGAGCCGCTCCACATCTCTGCTATATTATGGACGATCACATCGGGTGTCAGAAGTGACACCCAGGGCGATAGGTCTATTATTACAGATACTACTACTCCCATCATGGAACAGTCTGTTCCATGCTGGGAGTAGCAGTACTACCTAAAAAATAAAAAAAAATAGAGAGAAAAAAGTGAAACACACTTTATTAAAAATGTATTAAAATTTTGTTATAAAAATGTTGTAAATTTTTTTTTCATCACTACTGCATCTTTATTTATTTATTGTTGGTACCCAACAAATTTTGAAAAAACATCAAAGGGGTAAAAGATGCCAGAAAAAAAACGCAAGAAAAAAAAAAAAAAACGCCAAACACAGGAACATGCTGTGGCGTATTTTCTGGTGTTTTTTGGGGCCACAAAAAAAAAAAAAAAACACATAGAAACTTAGCCTTTGAAATAACAGGGTAGGGTGTGGCTCACTGTACTATCCAGATAAGGCTTGGTTCACATCACGTTTTCTCCCGTACAGGAGCGCGTACCTCACGAGAAAACCTTGCGGTCCCGTATGCCTTTCTATGCGCTCCCATATGTAATTCATTTCAATGAGCCGGCCGGAGTGTATGCACTTTTCCCCCGGACCTAAAACTGTGGTCAACCACGATTTTAGGTCTGGTTGTAAAAGCGCATACGGCGCAAAAATGAGCCGACGGGACCGAACGTTTCACTCCGGCTGGCACATTGAAATGAAATATATACAGGAGCGCATAGAAAGGCATACGGGTGCGCGAGGTTTCAGCTCCCCCTGCCGTGTGCGCTCCCGTATGGGAGAAAACGTCATGTGAACCCTACCTAACTGAGCTTATTGCTGTAATCCTATACCCAAGGAATAAAAAGTAAACAAAAATAACTAAGATAGCAGTCCTTAAAGTGATATGGAAAAATATTTATTAATAATTCTTACCTCAATAGTAAGAGAAAAGAACCGCAGGGTCCTTGCAGTTTATTCACAATTAAAGATAAATACACAGATACAATTTGGTATACAAGATAGTATATATAGCAACAATGTAACCTGCAAAGTAAAAATGGCATATATGATAAAATAGCAAAAATATATCAACACTTCCCGAATATGTATGTCTCTCACTCAACACGTGGGGGATTAGTATAGCAGAAGTGTTTCCCAGATAAAGATAAAAGACAAAAACATAAGATACAAAAATAAAAATTCTATATTGCACTAGAATAGATAGAGGACTACAAGTCTCATAATGCCCGTTAATAATCAGCAAAGTCTTTCCATTTAGTTTAAAATGGTAAATGCAAATAGAGCTACCAGGAAGGAAAAAATATTAGTGCAGTATAAAATGGAGTCCTGTAAAGCCCTGAAGAAAGGGCCTTGCCCTATAACGCATCCAGTGTCTTTAATATATTTATACATATCAGAAAACATTACCACATCACTATTATGTATATCTGGATGCCTGCTTTCTAACTAAAGGAACTATTGTCCTACCTGCCCGGAATCAGCTTTACACACCTTCTTCCCGGATCTGATTCATCCCCGATCTGCACAGGAACCACAGACCCCACTAAGGCTAAAGCTTTCACACAACTTTTGCAACTTCTGCTGCAGTTTTTGAGCCAAAGCCAGAAGTGGATTCAAAAGGAATAGGACATATAACGGAAGGACTTACACATCTCCCTCCCCATGGATCCACTTCTTACTTCAGTTCAATAAGAAACCTGTGTGGAAATCTATCCTAAGACGTGAACTCGGTACCTGCTGCCCGATCCAGCACCAGCTGCATAAAGCTAACAGTAAGTTAATATTCACACCAACAAACACTACGGGACTTACAGCCCACATACTTGTGATGTTATTTCACTAAAGCAGCAGCAAGTTACTGTGCATTATGGGACTCACAGCCTCTCACCAGTTACACATTCACCTGTTTTATCAAACAGAGGGATTTTGGTGACTACCAAGAGGGCATTATGGGACTTATAGTCCTCCATTTCATGCTCTATTTGCATTTACCATCTAAACTAAATGGAGAGACTTTGCTGATTATTAACGGGCATTATGAGACTTGTAGTCCTCTATCTATTCCAGTGCGATATAGAATTTTAATTTTTGTATTTTTATATCTTTTTGTCTTTTATCTCTATCTGGGAAACACTTTTGCTATACTAATTCCTCACTTGTTGAGTCGGAGACATACGTATTAGAGAAATGTTGATATATTTTTATCATATATGCCATATTTACTTTGCAGGTTACATTGTAGCAAAATATATCTAGGTATACCAAATTATATCTCTATTTTTATATTTATTTGTGAATGGACCACAAGGACCCTGCATTTTTTTTAATCTCTATCTATTGTGGTATGAATTATTAATAAATATTTTCCATATAACTTTAGCTAAGTTTCCACTTGTTTGATTAATTTTTTTTTTTTGGCGTTTTGCACAGAAAAAATGCCAAAACGGCCCCATGGAGTTTTCATTGAAAAATGCTGTGGCCAGATGTTAGCTGTAAATTAATGAAAAAATGCAAAATTATTTTTCCTCTTTGCGTTTTTCTATTTTTTTTTTTCATGCTTTTGGCGTTTTTTTTTCTTACTCTTTTTCCCGCTCCTTGGCGGTTTTGCAAAATCGCAGCATGTTGAGCCTATGGTGTTTTTTTTCCTAAAATTATGGTGTTTTTCTCCCATAGAAGTCTATGGTAGTAAAAAAAAAAAAAAAAAACATTTTTACAGGAGGTTTTTATTCTTTTTTTGGACTTTATTGATCCAAAAAAGTGATGGAGATACATTTTTTTAATAAAATTTTGTAGGCTACCATTAAAAAAAATAATAATAAAAAGATACAGTAGTGATGGAATAAATTGTATTTAACGAAATGTATCTTTTTTATAACAAATTTTTTTAATACATTTTTAAACAAGGATCAATTTATGTGTGCGGGCAGGGCACTAAAAATGTAGCCGACAGTAATAAAAATGTTCTATGATGGGAGTAGTAGTAACTGTACTAATTGACAGATCACCCTAATTGACGCGATCCTTCTGTATAATTTATAGATGCAACCGGCCACCATTCTATGGTCCCCTGCACTGCTGAATATATTCACCTATTTCCCACAGAGAGCGTCCAGCTGCATTTATACATTATACAGGAGCATCATAGCGGGTTTCAGGAGGGACATCTGCTGTGATCTTTCCTTAACTGCAGGTACTACTGCTCCCAACATGACGCACATTCTGCTCCATGCTGGGAGCTGTAGTACCTGCATTAATAGACAGATTGCAATAGGTGTCAGAAGTTACACTCGCTGCGATCTATCTATTAATGCAGTTCACAGCAAGTGTCACTCCTGACACTCGATGCGATCATCCTATCTATTGCTGAGATGCGGAGCGGCTCTATACATCGCTCGCATCTCTACACTATACTCAGGCCGGCCAGTGATATGAATAGAACATGAACATGAATATGAATAGAACTCATTTATATTTCAGAGGGCAGGGATTGGCTATAGCCATCCGGCCAATCAACACTCTGGGCGGAAAATATGAATGAGTGATGTGAATTTCTATTCAGATCACTGACTGGCCGGAGTATAGTGCAGAGATGCGAGCGTAGTATAGAGCCGAACTGTACTGCGCACCTAATGTGGGGGAACTGTTCTGCGCACCTAATATGGGGGAACTGTACTGCGCACCTAATGTGGGGGAACTGTACTGCGCACCTAATGTGGGGGAACTGTACTGCGCACCTAATGTGGGGGAACTGTACTGCGCACCTAATGTGGGGGAACTGTACTGCGCACCTAATGTGGGGGAACTGTACTGCGCACCTAATGTGGGGGAACTGTACTGCGCACCTAATGTGGGGGAACTGTACTGCGCACCTAATGTGGGGGAACTGTACTGCGCACCTAATGTGGGGGAACTGTACTGCGCACCTAATGTGGGGGAACTGTACTGCGCACCTAATGTGGGGGAACTGTACTGCGCACCTAATGTGGGGGAACTGTACTGCACAGCTAATGTGGGGGAACTGTACTGCACAGCTAATGTGGGGGAACTGTACTGCACACCTAATGTGGGGGAACTATACTGCCAACCTGAGTGTATTTGTGTATGTATATACGCACACGTGCGGTGTGAGTTGGTGCTTTAGGGTGCACACCCTAATGCAATAGACTGCGCATGCCTATGATACTAACCTACCACTGTGTTCCATGCCTTCGGGGCTGGTTCAAGGATTTTTGCCACCCTAGATAAAATCTAATTTTGCCACCCCCTTGACCCTGCCCATTGGCTCCACCCTTTGACATGCCCCACCTTACTAAGGGGGTGACACACTGTAGAAAACCCCCTCCTCGTGTAATCTCCTCACTACTGGGCTGACACACTGCAACAAACCTCCTCCTCATATATTATCCTTACTACTGGGGTGACACACTGTAACAAACCGCCTCCTCATGTAATCTCCTCACTACAGGGGTGACAAACTGCAACAAACCTCCTCTTCATGTTATCTCCTTACTACTGGGGTAGCACACTGCTACAAACCCCCTCCTCACATAATCTCCTTCTGAGGTGACACACTGGGGGCTGGGGTAAGGGGAACAGTGGCGTGGGGGTGGGGTGGCGTATCCAGAGTCTAGTCTCGGAAGGGGCACTATGAGAGTATTTTGTGTTGATGGACAGAAAATAGGATATTGCTTACAGAACTTACAGATAGGTAATGCCCACAGGGAGGTAGTGCCCCATATAGGTGATGTCTCCAGTAGGTAGTGGCCCCTAGTAGGTCATGCCACCAGGAGGTAATTTCTCCCAGGTAGGTAGTCATGCCCCCTGTAGGCAAATTCCCCAGACAGTTATCCCCTGTATGAAACCCCCCATATAAGCTATGTAGGTAGTAGTTAGTCCCCATATTAGCTAGGCAAGAACGTAGTAGATACTCCCCCACATTATGAAGGTAGCAGAAGTCCCCCACATTAAGTAGGCAGCAGTTGAGCACCAGGGCCAGACTGGGACTAATAATAGCCCGGGCATTTTTGGTAGGAGTCCGACTGCTGGGACCCCTCCAATCACCACATTGCAATTGGCTCTCCAGCTGTTCCATCATATATGGAGAGTTTTGTAACTGCTGGAGAGCCACAGACTGGGGCGGTACGGTTTCACCCATTATCCCCGCTGAACTTACAAGTTACTGCTGCACTGATGGGACAGTCAGGAGAATACACAATGAAATTAGTGACCTGAGTGACGTCTTCTCTGTTGTCTTTCCTTTTCTTCTTCATCTGGTCCAGATGCCAGGTCTTCTTCCAGCTACATCGTCCTCTACAGAGTTTGAGGCTAGGACATTGATTTCTCACTTGTCAGTAATAGTGATGAGCGGCATTGGCCATATTCGAATTCGCAATTTTTCACGAATATATAGACGAATATTCATCCTATATTGGTGAGAATTCGGTTAGAAGAAAACAGACATGGTGCACATCTACAATCTTGTATAATGATCTGATTGCTTCTCAGCATAATATCAAAAACCAACAGGTTGTTAGTATACATTTTTGATCAAAAAGTACAAGCCCACTCGCCACGTCAAGGCCACCCATCCAGAGTGGGTCCCCAACGTCCCTAGCTTAAAATGGCGTAGCACCGGATGGCGACCACCACCGCTGCGACACCAGTGCCCACAGGGGGAACGACCCACTGGCAGAGCAGCCCCAATGCCACTCAAACCAGTCTATGGGTCGCACCTCTCCACAGACACAGCGCCACGGCAGCAACGGATGCCGCACAGCACCACACCAGTGTGAACAAGGTGTAATAGCTCACTTACCATGCTCTCTCAGTCAGACTGGGAGGCTGCTAGGAAAGCAATGGCCCATGTGTAGCTAACTACTGCTTAAATAGGGTTGGGCTGAGGGGGTGGGGAAGAGTGCAGCACATGTTCAAAAAAATAATAATCTTCGTAATTTCAAATATATAGCAAAGAATATATTCGCAATATTCGAGAATTCACAAATTTGCGATATTCACAATAAAAATTTGAAATGCGAATATTCGTGCCCAACACTAGTCAGTAGATCCTAATCCTCTATATGATGACAATAATTATTATATCATTATAAATCATTATATCATTATATCTAGATGTGTGTATGCATGATAGAGGTGTGTGTGTATTTATGATGGTAGTATGTATGATAGATGTGTGTGTATGATGGATGCATGATATATGTGTGTACAGTGTGTATAATGTATGATAGATGTGTGTATGTATGATAGATGTTTGTGTATGTATCATAGATGTATGATCTATCATACATACCCACATCTAACATACACACATCTATCATGCACATACATCATACACACATCTATTATACATAGACTCATCTATCATACACGCGCGCACACACATACACACATCTATCAAACATCCACCATACACACAATTTACACACATTTATCATACATACATAAGATATCATACATACACCCATATAGCAAACATACACCCATCTATCATGCAAACACCCATCAATCATACACACACATCTATCAAACATAAACACCCATCTTTCATATATACAGCCATCTTTTTCATACATACCCACATGTACTATATCCGATCATCAACAGCCGCCCCCCCACCCCATCTCCTTCTCCCTGAGCAGTAATTTGCAGCAGGCAGGTGCAGGGAAGAGCTGTGCCCCCATCAAGAAGGCACTCTAGTCGCCTGCCTCATTTACCTATAGGGGGCACCAGCTATGACAGCACAGCCCGGGTCCGTTAATGGAGCTCTCTGGCCCACACCAAATTTTTAAAGGGCCAGCATGGGCCAACAGGGGCAGAGCTGTGCTGTTATGAGGCAGAGGAGTCATGCCTGTCTGCCTTGCCATGCTACGCGCTCCCATACTATGAGCGGTACCGGGGGGAGGGGAGTGATTGTGTTGTGCGATCAGGTTTAGAGTGACAGTGAGCAGTAACAGTGGTGCTGGTCCTGCACGCCACCGATCATGTCCATACGCCCTGCTTCTTCTGACACTTCTTCTGGCAAAAGTGTCACTCCAGAGTCATGGTTGCCACTTGCCAGTCTCTCTGCCAGTGGGGTATTAAGCCAATTATAGAACAAGGATGCCAGAACAAGCAATACACTGTTTCAATGTCTCTAGCTCTAACAGCCAGGCTATTTAAAACAAACCTATGCCCACAACAGAATGCTGATTCTGCATAGACATGACCTCATGACCGACCTCTGGGCTGTTATGCTTATTCTCCTTCCTCTCGAAATTGTCCCTTTGAGTCCTCGTGATATTGAGGTGGCTAGTCAATCATGTCAACCCTTACTTGGGCTCCTGCGATAGTTTGCGGCCCATTTAACAGTGTCATTGCTCTATCTTAGTGCTGTGCAGATGCAACCTGAGTCCTTGGAAGCCAAGTCTTTCTAACCTTGCGGAAGTCATAAGTGAAGTCATGGGGGTAGCATTAGACTCTGCTACCAAGAGTCGAGTAAAGTTTTGGCTTCTTGTTTTTAATCTAAGGCTACACTCAGGATCAGACCCAGTTATCCCTTCTCTAAATGTAAGTTATGCTTGTAACAACTTCTCCAAGTTCTCTTTTTCACAAGTATTGATGTCCATACGTGACTCACAAGAGCCATTGCTAGGTACCGCTCAGAATAAAAACGTTTTCAAAATATGGCTTTCTATAGGAGAAATACATTGATGCAAAAGAGAAAATGGGGTGGTCCAGCACTTACAAAACTAAGGCAATCTGGAAAGGTGCAGTAGTGGAGTGCGTTGGTGACACCAGGATGAGGTTGACTGCGGTGGTGCAAAATCCAATAAGTGTACATGGCAATGCAAATATAGAAGACAGGACTGCACTCACCATTCAACGAGGCTTTATTGAAGCCTTCCAGACATGGCAAGCAGGTGCGGTGGTGGAGATGGGGGGCGTAACCGGTATGACCCCCGCCTCCACCACCGCGCCTGCTTACCATGTCTGGAAGACTTCATTAAAGCCTCTTTGAATGGTGAGAGCAGTCCTGTCTTGTATATTTGCATATTCATTAATACATTATCATCTTATTTTCAAACTGCTACTCATGAAAACTTAACTTTTAGTCATTAACACAATGGCCCTCATTTACTAAGAAAATCGGGTTGTAAGTCTATGTTGCTTTCTTACCCGACTGCTTTTTTCCCCTGGTATTTATTATTATGTCGCATCCTGTTTGTCGCACGTGGGTTTTGTTGGTTTTGGTTTCCAACTCCTCTGAGCTGTCGGGAAAAAATCCACAACAATTCAACTAATTCGGGTTGGAAACCTTAATAAATATGTGGGAAAGCTAAGAAATGTCGGGTAACGCCCCTTTTTCGGGTTTGGGAGAATCCACATCGGGTCCGTCGGGAAAAAATGTCGCATCGTGTCGCAGACTGGCGCAGGATGTCTGCGACATGGCGCAGACAAAGATGCAACAAAAAAACCCGACAAAAGAGGTCGAGTTTAGAATAGTAAATGAGGGCCAATAATTGACAAAAGGCCATGATGATATCTACAGTAAATCAAAATTTTAAATTACATTAGAAGAAACAAATATAAACACCCAGTAATTTTAGGAATACATATTCTGTATGTTACCTTTGTCCAGCCTTTTTTTTTCTTTAAGAATATGGTGCAAGGGGAAATAAAAAAATAAAAATAAAAACAAAACATACATACCTCCATTCAAACCTATGTGCACGGAGCCAAATAGGAACTGGGAGGAGCCAGCGGAATACCTAGGCTAGGTAAGTGGGTTTTTATTTTATTTTTATTTAATATAAACAGCTGGTAATAAATTGTTTGGTATACAAGGAAATTTACCTGTGTTTAACAGCGGTCCTGATACAATGCTCTAGTCTTAAATAAATCTGGTCTATGGAATTCTATCAATGATCTCTAGCCTGATATAAAATGCCTCTGTGATCGTATATATGCAATATATTTCCCCATTTTGTGTTGTTGCTGCCTTGTGATAAAAATAAAAAAAAATTCTGCTATCATTCTACACTTGATACCTCTTAATGAGAATGTGAATATACAATATATAATATACGCTGCTCAAAAATACGCCCTCCATGTGCTTGCAAGAGGTAGCCTGACTGCCATTAGGTACCGAGATGAGATCCTCAGACCCCTTATGAGACCATATGCTGGTGCGGTTGGCCCTGGGTTTCTCCTAATGCAAGACAATGCTAGATCTCATGTGGCTGGAGTGTGTCAGCAGTTCCTGCAAGAAGAAGGCATTGATGCTATGGACTGGCCCGCCCGTTCCCCAGACCTGAATCTGATTGAGCACATCTGGGACATCATGTCTCACTCTATCCACCAATGCCTCGTTGCACCACAGACTGTCCAGGAGTTGGAGGATGCTTTAGTCCAGGTCTGGGAGGACATCCCTCAGGAGACTATCCGCTACCTCATCAGGAGCATGCCCATGCATTGTAGGGAGGTCATACGGGTGCGTGGAGGCCACACACACTATTGAGCCTCATTTTGACTTGTTTTAAGGACATTACATCAAAGTTGGATCAGCCTGTAGTGTGGTTTTCCACTTTGAATTTGAGTGTGACTCCATATCCAGACCTCCATGGGTTGATAAATTTGATTTCCATTGATAATTTTTTTGTGATTTTGTTGTCAGCACATTCAACTATATAAAGACGAAAGTATTTCATACGATTAGTTCATTCATTCAGATCTAGGATGTGTTATCTTAGTGTTTTTTCTTAATTTTTTTGAGCAGTGTAGAATGTTTCCAATTATATCAAAAAGGAAAAACTAAAATTTCTCATGGAAATAAGCATTTTAGTGAATCGAACATCTCTACAGAGCCATGAAAATGGCTGTCCACTGATGGTTACCAGCCAACCTGACAGAGTTCGAGAGGATCTAAAGAGAAGAAAGGCTAAACATCCCCGCATACAAGTGTGCAAACTTTGTGGTATCATTCCCAAGAAGACTGGAGACTGTAATCACTTCCAAAGATGCTTCAACTAAGAACTTAGAAATCTGAATACATAAGTATTCAGACCCTTCACTAACGTTCATTTCTCACTTTGTCATCCTATCACAAGAATGCAACATAAAGTGTGAAAAAGTAAAATTTTCTAAAGACTGTCTGAATGCATTGTGTATGTATGTCACTATCTGTATGTAAATAACCTAGAAAACACTGCTCACCATGTAATGAATGTAAACTTTATTAAACATATCAAAAAAGACACATTTAAAATTAGCACTAATAAATATATTAAACAGAATAGGTCAATATAAAGATCCTAACGGGCTACTTCGATGGGAAAACAATTATTTTCAAATCCCCTGGTGCCAGAAGGTTAAACAGATTTGTAAATTAAGAATGTAGTCCAGCGCTAGCAGGAGTAGTGATATAAAAGCTTTTTCTTTATTCCAAAGCAGTAAAATCAGCAAAATAGCAAATATAGGTACCAAGTGCAGGAATTTTGACACATTTTGTGGTAGCCCACTTTACCAAAATTTATAAATGACTTCTATTAAAAAAAAACGTAATCCTTCCAGTACTTATCAGCCGCTGTATGCTCCAGAGGAAATTGTATAGTTCTTTTGTCTGACCACAGTGCTCTCTGCTGACACCTCTGTCCATGTCAGGAACTGTCCAGAGCAGGAACAATTCCCCATAGAAAACCTCTCCTGCTCTGGACAGTTACTGACACTGACAGATGTGTCAGCAGAGAGCACTGTGGCCAGTCAAAAAATAACTATAAAACTTTCTCTGTAGTAAACAGCAGCTGAGATTTTTTAATATAAGTCATTTACAAATCTTTCTGGAGCCAGTTGATATGAAAAAAAGAATAGTTTTCCCCCAGAGTACCCCTTTAAGGTACCCCACTGGTTACAAGACATTGCTCTGAATATACTCCATTGCCTACCTCCCTATGTTGATGATCAAAGCTCACCCTCTTTTCCCCCTGCTCAATGACCTTTTAAAAGGTCACAATGCATGTCCAGAAAATACTCCCACAGAATTCAATGCAGTCTCCTCCAGTCTTTGGGGCTACTGTAAAGCATATCTTTAAATGCTCAGGCAACATGGATGCCCTCATAATAATGTACATAATAATGTCTCTAGGTCCTCTATATCATGCAATGAAACAAATAAACAACTAAAACTTATTGTCATTTTGAAAGCTGTCCATTTGAGGAATTATGCAAGAAACAGCAATGGGAAAACATGTATGAGGATTTGTTGTAATATTAGCTCAAATGAGATTTATAACGTAAGCAGAATCAAAACAATGGAAAGAATATACAATCTGGAAAGAATATATATGGAGAGTTGCATAAAGACATGTAGATCATATATTTAGTGACCCTCAAATATATCAATGCGCTAACTAATCGTTTTTATATTAAGCCCATGTATAGTTATCCCTATAATTCCCCTATCCCCTATATTTCTTTTATTGTGCAGAATACCACAATTCTTCTTTTTATTATTTGATTAAATTTGTAAATTACTTCTATTAGAAATCTTAATCCTCCAGTACTTATCAGGAAATTGTATAGTTCTTTTCTGTCTGACAACAGAGCTCTCTGCTGACACCTCTGTCTATGTCAGGGACTGTCCAGAGCAGGAACAAATTCCAAACCTCTCCTGTCTGGACAGTTCCTGACACTGACAGAGGTGTCAGCAGAGAGCACTGTGGTCAGACTGGAAAGAACTACACAACTTTCTCTGTAGTATACAGCAGCTGACGTGATGACGGCAATGAAGAGCGACGATACCGGGCAGCAGTAATGATCCGGAGTGGCGAGGATACCGGCGACAGCGATGGAGGGCGACATCCAGGGCAGCAGTGATGGTCCGGAGTGGCTGGGACAGGTGAGTATAACTTCCTATACTTATCATTGCACAAATCCCTCAATGTACGATGGTTTCAACTAACGATGGTTCATTTGGAACGAATTACCATCATATGTTGAGGGATCACTGTACTCCATTGCCTCCATTTCCTGTTTTCTCTAATTAAAAAAAAGCCAGAGAGCACTGTGGTCAGACTGGAAAGAACTACACAACTTTCACTGGAACATGCAACAGCTGATAAGTACTGGAAGGATTAAGATTTTTAAATAAAATGGCAATTTTGATAACATTTTTAGGTAAGTGTTGTCCATGGACTGAATTTATTACTTTGGTTACCCACCTCTGAAGTAGCTCAAGCTCAATTATCTACCCAAGACAGTAGCCAATATTCTATATGAGGTCTGAGTAGAGATTTGTACAGTAGTCCATGTCATCTGCATGTGCGTCAGGCCAGTATAGTGGCACATATAGAGGCATAACTTGTTCTCATACGTCCCATCCACCAAAATCCACATAAATCCTGTTTAAAACTCATACTTGTGTACAGTGGGTGACTAGTCATTTTCTCCATAATTTCATTTTTGCACTTTTGTTTTTTCCTCCTTACCTTCTAAAAGTCATAACGCTTTCAGTTTTCCACCTACAGACCCATATCAGGGCTTGTTATTGCGCTACCAATTTTACTTTGTAATGACATCAATCATTTCACCACAAAATCTATGGCAAAATCAGAAAAAAAAGCTGATAAAGCTGCCAGCTCATAAGTACTGGAAGGATTAAGATTTTTAAATAGAAGTAATTTACAAATCTGTTTAACTTTCTGGCACCAGTTTATTTATTTTCCCACAGGAGTACCCCTTTAACTAGCTACCAACTTGCCTATCTAACTACCTAGCTGGCTACCAACATACCTGGATACCTACCTAGCAAGCTAACTACATATCTGGCTCCTAACTACCTAGATACTTATCTGCCAGTGCATTTACTTACTTGAGAGGAGTATCAATCTACCTACCTAACTACACATGTATTTACCTATTAAGGGAGGGGGACTACCAATAAGATAACTTACTACTGTGGGACATAGAATTAAAACTTAACCTTTAATAAAGTAGCTAAAAGTACAAATATAACAAACCAGACATACTGTATACACACATAAAAATACAAATCAGAACAAACCACTACCACTACCAATGGTACATCAAATTATATCAAAACAGAGGAGAGAGAAGACATCCATAGCATTTCTTGTGAAGGTGAACTTATACTCTGCTATACTGTAGATGTTTTTGTCCCCCTCTGCCTTTTTTTTTTTGCACTAGAAATTAGGAGAGAGACCACAGTGGTTGGTGCCACTCTGATATACAGTCGGGTTCCCCAAAAGGCCAGGCTAGAGGGAAAGGAGGATAAAGAGAATAGTGGGCATTGTATTCCTATGCCTCCATATATGTAAGTAATAAGTTAATGCACCATCTCTACAACTGATATCTACCTTTTATATTGTCTTGTATATAACAATTTCACTAATATGGTATACAGATCCAATGTACAGCTGGTATCTACCTCTATATGGTCCTGTATATAATCACTTATAGGGTGTACAGATCATGTGTACAGTTGGTATCTACCTCTCTATGATCCTTTTATTCATTTATATAGTATATAGATCATATTCACAGCTGATATCTACCTCTATATGTTGATTGTATGTGGGAATATTGGTCTTTTGTATAGTGGATTTTATTAAGTTACAATATAGTTGCATTAGTCAGTGGTAATGGTAGTGGTGGTCATGTTGTGGCAGTATTATGTGTCCCTTACTTATAACACACAAAACTAGCAGTGTGCACCTGTGCAATTTTATTTGGAGGTAAGGAACATTTTTATTTTTCTGTACTGGCATTATTGGTCCCAGGATTTGCGTATATGTATATATACAAAGTAACAGTATGGTGGTAACATGTATGGTGATAATATTCCTCCTTGTATACTGGTAATATTGGTCCCAGTATAAAGGATTTGGTCAGTAACAATGTGGTGGTAACATGTATGGTGATAATATTCCTCCTTGTATACTGGTATTATTGGTAATATTGGTCTCAGTATACAGGATTTGGTCAGTAACTGTATGGTGGCAACATGTATGGTGATATTTGCTTCTGTATACTCTTGATATTTTGCAACTGTATGCCTACGTTTTAGAGGTACTATATAATGCATAGATGCTACATATATTATACCATGTTAACATTGCATATATATTCTTACTTTTTCTTTTTAGGGTATATTCAGACATACAGGATCCTGCGCAGATTTGAAACTGACGATTAGAAGCTATGCTCAGTCATTTATGTTACATCCTGTGCATCAAATCTGCATATGTGTGATGGTACCCTTACTTTAGAATTTTTTTTTTTCACTTTCTGTGATATACTGGCATGTACATGCTGCTAGAGGATAATAATAGTGCGGTTGTAGCAATCAAACTCCTATCATACTCAAATCTCAGCATGCATAGGCTATCTGAGTATGTACAGAGCATGTGAGGGTAAAAGCGGTGTGGTAGCAGCAAACACACCCCCTATTACTCTGAGGCAGTTTGTACATACAGAGATAAGGTTACAGGAGGGTGATTTCTGTGACCACATTGTACGGTTGCCTGTTGGCATTAGTGAGTATATTGAAAAAAGAGGCTGGGTGCAATCAGGGGCATGGACTATGGTGTGGTTAGGGGGTGTGGTTGGGGATGCGGTTGGGACATAATAGGGAGGTTGGCTAGGTTTTTAGGCTCCCGGTCTTTTAGAGCCCTAGCAACATCCCTGGAGGCAGGTATCATTTGGTGTATCTGTTTTATATATCAGCCATGGGACCATTTTTTCAGCTTTGGACATGATATAGAGCTGACAGATTCCCTTTAAGAATTTTTTTTGCTTTTGCAGCTTAAGGAGGTCTTGTTTTTATGCAGTGTACTTTATGGTAAACATGAAATGTTCTCTTTATTCTGTAGGTCAATGTAATTAAAATGATTCTCAATTTATATAGTTTTTCACCTACTGTACTGCTTAACCCCTTAAAGGGGTACTCCGCCCCTAGACATCTTATCCCCTATCCAAAGGATAGGGGATAAGATGTCAGATCGCTGCGGTCCCGCTGCTGGGGAGCCACGGGATCCCTGCTGCGGCACCCCGCTATCATTACAGCACAGAGCGAGTTCGCTCTGCACGTAATGATGGGCAATACAGGGGCCGGAGCATCGTTATGTCACGGCTCCGCCTCTTTCAATACAAGTCTATGGGTGGGGGCGTGGTGGTCATCACGCCCCCTGCCATAGACTTGCATTAAGGGGATGGGCCGTGATGTCACGAGGGGCGGAGCCATGACATCACGCTGCTCCGTCCCCTGTATCGCCCGTCATTATGCACAGAGCGAACTCGCTCTGTGCGTAATGACGGGCGATACAGGGGACGGAGCAGCGTGATGTCATGGCTCCGCCCCTCGTGACATCACGGCCCATCCCCTTAATGCAAGTCTATGGCAGGGGGCGTGATGACCACCACGCCCCCACCCATAGACTTGTATTGAAAGAGGCGGAGCCGTGACGTAACGATGCTCCGGCCCCTGTATTGCCCATCATTACGTGCAGAGCGAACTCGCTCTGTGCTGTAATGATAGTGGGGTGCCGCAGCGGGGATCCCGTGGCTCCCCAGCAGCAGGACCGCAGCGATCTGACATCTTATCCCCTATCCTTTGGATAGGGGATAAGATGTCTAGGGGGCGGAGTACCCCTTTAAGGACTCAGCGTTTTTCCGTTTTTTGCATTTTCACTTTTTTCCTAATCACCTTCCATAAATCATAAGGCTTTCAATTTTGCACATAAATTTCCATATGATGGCTTATTTTTTGCACCACCAATTCTACTTTGCAGTGACATTAGTCATTTTACCCCAAAAATCCACGGCGAAATGGAAAAAAAATTCATTGTGCGACAAAATTGAAGAAAAAATACAATT
Organism: Hyla sarda; assembly: GCF_029499605.1. Lineage (NCBI taxonomy): Eukaryota > Metazoa > Chordata > Amphibia > Anura > Hylidae > Hyla > Hyla sarda. The sequence goes on from NC_079192.1 coordinate 280,924,902, forward strand.
TTGTAAATTTTGGGGGCTTCCATTTCTACGCAGTGCATTTTTTGGTAAAAATGACACCTTATCTTTATTCTGTAGGTCCATACGGTTTAAATGATACCCTATTTATATAGGTTTGATTTTGTCGTACTTCTGAAAAAAATCATAACTACATGCAGGAAAATTTATAGGTTTAAAATTGTCAACTTTTTTTTTTTTTTCGCTTACGGGCCGGTATGAGGGCTAATTTTTTACTTGTTCTGAAGCTTTTATCGGTTCCATTTGTGCATTGATCGGACTTTTTGATCGCTTTTGATACATTTTTTTTATGATATAAAAAGTGACCAAAAATACGCTATGTTGGACTTTTTTTTTCACATACACCATTGACCTTGCGGTTTAATTAATTATATATTTTTATAGTTCGGACATTTACGCACGCGACGATAACACATGTTTATTTTTATTTACACAGTTTTTTTTATGGGAATAGGGGGGTGATTCAAACTTTTATTAGGGAAGGGGTTAAATGACCTTTTGTTAACTTTTTTTTCCCTTTTTTTTTTTTTTGCAGTGCTATAGCTCCCATAGGGACCTATAACACTGCACACACTGATCTTTTACCCTGAACCCTGCAAAGCCATAGCTTTGTATGGATCAGCGAGACAGGGGCTCAATTGCTCAGTCTTGGAGCAATTAAACCCAGATCGGACGTGACGGAGCAAGGTAAGGGGGTCTCCGCTCGCGTCTTAGCTGATCAGAACATCGCGTTTACTTTCACTGCTGGGAAGCGTTTACTTTCACTTTCAGACGCGGCGGTCTGATCGCCACGTCTGAAGGGTTAATAACACGCGGCACAACGATCGGTGCTGCACTCTATTAGCCCAGGGTCCCGGCTATGACTAGCAGACTGGACCGACCCGGTGTGATGCGGAGTCACGGCGTGACCCCGTTTTAAACTCCGGTACCGGACTTAAGAGGTTAAAAAATGCAAATTTCTTTTAAATAAAATCAATGGCCCTGATTTACTATTATAAACCCGACATTTTTTGTCGGGTTGTGCGCCAGTTTCTGGCGCATTGTGCCAGATATTCTGTCTGTGCCAGAATGTGCGCCAGAAATGAAAAAATCTGAAAATCTGACTAACTCTCCATTTCACTTAGAATACCCGTAAAAGAAGTGTGGTCATCTACAAAAGTGGGCGTGGCCATTTGAAAGTTGGTGTGCCCCTGACATTTTCACAAAAAAACAGCAGATTTAGTAAGGTTTCCACAGAAAATGTGGTGGATTTCATCTGAGGAAAACCCGACAGATCAGAGCATGTGTAAAATAAGTAAAACGTAGAGAAAAGTGCAAAAGGTAGGGAAACCTTAGTTAATACTGTGGGTAAAAAAATTGAAGGGAATTAAAACCTTTCAAAGAAAACTACACAACAATCTTAGTAAATAAGGGCCAATATATAGTATACATTTTTTTTCCATATAGAAGATTGTTTGAGGGTTAATTTTTTTTGTGCCGTGATCTGTAGTGATGCGACTGGTATCAGAAGTTGAATCGTATTGGCCCAACCATGGAGGTGTCACTCCAATTTCCTGGCCTTGTTGTGGTGGAGCCTCATTCTGCAGAATGTTGAGCCAGTGGGCCCATAGCTACTAAGTATAAACATCACATGCACTGTGCTGCACACCGGTAATTGTGGGTAGTGGCCAACCCTCTCTGCCACATTATTTTACATAGCGAGGACAGCTTTCTTGGAAAAATAATGGTGACTTGATATGCACCATCTTGGCTGGGCACACCCCATTAGATGCCTAAAAAATTGTAAAGTCAACAAGTGCTACAGGAGCACCTGCACCACCAACAGCTTGGCCACGTGCAAATTAAGGTGCACTACAACAGGGTGACTGGGCAAATATTGTTGACCGTATGAGATATATATTCCTCAATAGATAACTGACAGAATTGAGGAGGACACAACACTGATAGGGACAAGACAGAATGCGCTGCCTGTGGATGAGCCTTGGCTGCTTGATAGTTGGGAGGGATCTGGAGGAGGAGGAGCAAGGTTTTCGTCACAATGTATCGACTATCCCATGTGACCTTGTGATGCTGCTCCCTATGTGTAGTTCTTATACTTGTACCTTGGCCACAGTTTATTTTCTGCTTGCAGAGAAGGCACAGTGCTACATTTCCTACATATTGTAATGTAGAAAAGAATTTCCACACTGCAGAATACCGAACAAGGATTAAACCCCTCTTTATTTGATTAATGCATGTTTTATTTAACTGCTTGTAATTGTGTTATGTTACAATCAGCTAGAAATACTTTATGTGTGAATAATCCCCCAAAACGCACATATATGCGCTTTAGATGGCTATGCTGCATTTACAGCGATTTAAATACGTTCTGCTAAAATACAAGTCAGCCCACAGGTTTGCTCAATTGTTTAGATATTTGTTTGTGATACTATTTATGGGCTGGAACACTGTTGGCTGGGACTTGTAGTGTACAATCAGACACAACCTGCTGTGGCGGTTAGAATATGACGGGGCTTTCTGTATTCTGCAGGCTTGCTTTCACTTTCACTGTCTCTTTCTCCAGAATGCTGGCAGTGCAGCAGTACATGGGGTTTTAACTGTGTATAATCCCTTTACTGTCTCCTATTGGCCTGGGGGTTGAATGACACATACATAAGCAAATCATTGGATAACTTAGGGTCATCATCTGATATTCGCAAGAAATGCTGGTCTAACTTGACGTATTGCCCACATTGCCTGGTTCATGTGAGCAAAACCGAGAAGTGCTTGAAAGTCCAGCACGACATGGCCACCCTGAAATTAGTGTCAAATCCAGGTTCCCGGGGCTTGGCTCGCTCTTCTCTACTAAACATGAATGACATGGATGAGCATAAGCAGGGCAACCATCAACACATAAAATGTGAAAAATAGGTCCCCTGATGTAAGACACTACAGCAAAAATAGCTATATTCAGGGTGGGCCATTTATATGGATACACCTTAATAAAATGGGAATGGTTGGTGATATGAACTTCCTGTTTGTGGCACATTAGTATATGTGAGGGGGGAAACTTTTCAAGATGGGTGGTGACCATGGCAGCCATTTTGAAGTCAGCCATTTTGAATCCAACTTTAGTTTTTGACACATCAAAATTATTGGGAATTTCACAAGAAAAACAATGATGTGCTTGGTTTTAAGGTAACTTTATTCTTTCATGAGTTATTTACAAGTTTCTGACCACTTATAAAATGTGTTCAATGTGCTGTCAATTGTGTTGGATTGTCAATGCAACCCTCTTCTCCCACTCTTCACACACTGATAGCAACACCGCAGGAGGAATGCTAGCACAGGCCTCCAGTATCTGTAGTTTCAGGTGCTACACATCTCGTCTCTTCACAGCATAGACAATTGCCTTCAGATGATCCCAAAGATAAAAGTCTAAGGGGGTCAGATCGGGAGACCTTGGGGGCCATCCAACTGGCCCACGACAACCAATCCACTTTCCAGCAAACTGTTCATCTAGGAATGCTCGGACCTGACCCCCATAATGTGGTGGTGCACCATCTTGCTGGAAAAACTCAGGGAACATGCCAGCTTCAGTGCATAAAGAGGGAAACACATCATCATGTAGCAATTTTGCATATCCAGTGGCCTTGAGGTTTCCATTGATGAAGAATGGCTCCACTATCTTTGTACCCCATATACCACACCATATCATCAATTTTTGTATTCTTGGAGGGATCTATCCAATGTGGGTTAGTGTCAGACCAATAGAGATGGTTTTATTTGTTAACTTCACCATTTACATAAAAGTTTGCCTCATCACTGAACAAAATCTTCTGTGTAAACTGAGGGTCCTGTTCCAATTTTTGTTTTGCCCATTCTGCAGCATCTGAAACTAAGGATACTGGAAGCCTGTGCTAGCATTTCTCCTGAGGTGTTGCTATCAGTGTGTGAAGAGTGGGAGAAGAGGGTTGCATTGGCAATCCAACACAATGGTCAGAAACTTGTAAATAACTCATGATAGAATAAAGTTACGTTAAAACCAAGTACATCATTGTTTTTCTTGTGAAATTCCCAATAAGTTTGATGTGTCACATGACCCTCTTCCTATTGAAAAAACTAAAGTTGGATTCAAAATGGCCGACTTCAAAATGGCCGCCATGGTCACCACCCATCTTGAAAAGTTTCCCCCTCCCATATAATAATGTGCCACAAACAGGAAGTTAATATCACTAACCATTACCATTTTATTAAGGTGTATCCATGTACATGGCCCACCCTGTACATACCATATAGATCCCTGTTAGCAGCAAGAAATGTGCATTATAGATGCTACAACACAGAGACGTACACATAGATATGATCATGTCACTCAGATGTACAGGAATGTCCCAGTAGTGTATGCTGCGATAACAGCAATCATAAATCTTAGATACACAGGCACCAGTATTGACAAAGAATTATGTAAAGCAAACATCATTGCTGTCAGTATTAGTGCAGTACATGAGAGAAGTCAGATAATATTGGCACTCTAATTAAGCACTCTACTATTGAGTCCTTGCTCAGAAGTATAGACGTCCATGCATAGCTACAAACACAAAGTAATAGATGCCCCATGCCTGATACACTGCTCAAATAAATAAAGGGAACACTTAAACAACACAATGTAACTCCAAGTCAATCACACTTCTGTGAAATCACACTGTCCACTCAGGAAGCAACACTGACAATCAATTTGACATGATGTTGTGCAGATGGAACAGACAACAGGTGGAAATTATAGGCAATTAGTAAGACACACCCAATAAAGGAGTGGTTCTTCAGGTGGTGACCACAGACCACTTCTCAGTTCCTATGCTTCCTGGCTGATGTTTTGGTCACTTTTGAATGCTGGAGATGCTTTCACTCTAGTGGTAGCATGAGACAGAGTCTACAACCCACACAAGTGGCTCAGGTAGTGCAGCTAATCCAGAATGGCACATCAATGCGAGCTGTGGTAAGAAGGTTTGCTGTGTCTGTCAGCGTAGTGTCCAGAGCATGGAGACGCTACCAGGAGACAGGCCAGTACATCAGGAGACGTGGAGGAGGCCGTAGGAGGGCAACAACCTGGCAGCAGGACCGCTACCTCTGCTTTTGTGCAAGGAGGAGCAGGAGGAGCCCTGCCAGAGCCCTGCAAAATGTCCTCCAGCAGGCCACATATGTGCATTTGTCCACTCAAATGGTCAGAAACAGACTCTATGAGGGTGGTATGGGGGCCCGACGTCCACAGGTGGGGGTTGTGCTTACAGACCAACACCGTGCAGGACGTTTGGCATTTGCCAGAGAACACCAATGTTTGCACAATTGCCACTGGTGCCCTGTGATCTTTACAGATGAAAGCAGGTTCACACTGAGAACATGTGATAGACGTGACGAAGTCTGGAGACGCCATGGAGAATGTTCTGCTGCCTGCAACATCCTCCAGCATGACCAGTTTGGCAGTGGGTCAGTAAGGGTGTGGGGTGGCATTTCTTTGGGGGGGCCACATAGCCCTCCATGTGCTTGCCAGAGGTAGCCTGACTGCCATTAGGTACCGAGATGAGATCCTCAGACCCCTTGTGAGACCATATGCTGGTATGGTTGGCCCTGGGTTCCTCCTAATGCAAGACAATGGTAGACCTCATGTGGCTGGAGTGTGTCTGCAGTTCCTGCAAGAGGAAGGCATTGATGCTATGGACTGGCCTGCCCATTCCCCAGACCTGAATCCGATTGAGCACATCTGGGACATCATGTCTCGCTCCATCCACCAATGCCATGTTGCACCACAGACTGTCCAGGAGTTGGTGGATGCTTTAGCCCAGGTCTGGGAGGACATCCCTCAGGAGACCATCCGCCACCTCATCGGGAGCATGCCAGGGCATTGTAGGGATGTCATATGGACACTAGGAGGCCACACACACTACTGAGCCTCATTTTGACTTGTTTTAAGGACATTACATCAAAGTTGGATCAGCCTGTAGTGTGGTTTTCCATTTTGATTTTGTGTGACTCAATATCCAGACCTCCATGGGTTGATAAATTTGATTTCCATTGATACATTTTTATGTGATTTTGTTGTCATGTAAACACTAAAGTATTTCATACGATTAGTTCATTCATTCAGATCTAGGATGTGTTATCTTAGTGTTCCCTTAATTTTTTTGAGAAGTGTAGCTACAGATCAGTAGCTCAGCACAGCAGAAATAGCAAAATATGCCTCAATTATGGCTGTAGTGAAAGGGGTTACTTAGCTCTCCAAGCTGTTGCGTTGCTAGAGTTGGTGTCTCCCGATGCGGTAGAAAATGGTGTCACCCCATACAACTCCTCCAAAGTCAAGGACGCCGGTGGTGTAGCGCATTGCTAAAAAAATTATTTCCAGTATAATAATCAAATGTGCCAATTGCCACGTAATGGGAAAGTGCTAAAGATGTTTTTTACCATGTAAAATTACATCCCCTACGATGACCTTAGCAGTGGTATGGGTATGCTGGGAGTTGTTTTTGTTTCAACCATCATCACTGCAGAACTCACAAGTGACTTCAGCATTGATGGAACATAGTGAGGCAGAATATACAATGATATCAGTGACTACAGGTGATGTCTTTTCTTTAGTCTTTCCTTATCTAATTCAGATAGTAAATCTTCTCTTGACGCCCAGATGGCAATAGCTCCTTACTTTGTCAGTGGAGTCTGATCCTGTATATGAAAATAAAATTAATATAATGCTGCCAGGCACTGTATCTTCTGATTATTATACTGCCTGACACTTTATCCTGTAAATATAATACTGACACACACTACTCTCTCTGAATATAAACCTGCCACACACTGTACCCTCTGAATATAATTCTACCACACACTGTGCTCTCTGAATATAATACTACTGCACACTGCACTCTCTAAGTATGATGCTACCGAACACTGAACCCACTGAATATAATACTACCACTAGAGATGAGTGAACTTTTGAAAAATTTGATTTGGCCAATTTGCCGAATTTTCAGAAAAAATTCAGTTTGATCCGAATTTATTCATGGCAAATCTATATTAACCTGTTAAGGACCCAGGGCATACCTGTACTTCCTGAGTCCGCTCCCGTTCTATTTTTCATGAAAAAATTAATAAAAAGCGATCAATAAGTCCTATCAATGCAAAAAGGCTACTGCTAAATACTTCAGATCACGGCGCAAAAAATGAGCCCTCATACCGCCCCATATGCGGAAAAATTTTAAAGTTATAGGGGTCAGAAGATTACAATTTTAAACGTATAAATTTTCCTACATGTAGTTTTGATTTTTTTTCAGAAGTACGACAAAATCAAACCTACATAAGGCTGGGTTCACACTACGTTTTGTCCCATACGGGAGCGCATACGGCAGGAGGGAGCTAAAACCTCGCGCTCCCGTATGTCACCGTATGCGCTCCCGTATGCCATTCACTTCAATGAGCCGACCGGAGTGAAACGTTCGGTCCGGTCGGCTCATTTTTGCGCCGTATGCGCTTTTACAACCGGACCTAAAACCGTGGTCAACCACGGTTTTAGGTCCGGTTGTAAAAGCGCATACGGCGCAAAAATGAGCCGACCGGACCGAACGTTTCACTCCGGTCGGCTCATTGAAGTGAATGGCATACAGGAGCGCATACGGTTACATACGGGAGCGCGAGCTTTTAGCTCCCTCCTGCCGTATGCGCTCCCGTATGGGACAAAACGTAGTGTGAACCCACCCTTAGTAGGGTATCCTTTTAACCGTATGGACCTACAGAATAAAGAGAAGGTGTCATTTTTACTGAAAAATGTACTGTGTAGAAACGGAAGCCCCCAAAATTACAAAATGGCGTTTTTTTTTTTCAATTTTGTCTCACAATGATTTTTTTTTCCGTTTCGCCGTAGTTTTTTGGGTAAAATGACTGACGTCATTACAAAGTAGAATTGGTGGCGCAAAAAATAAGCCATCATATGGATTTTTAGGTGAAACATTTAAAGAGTAATGATTTTTTAAAGGTAAGTAGGAAAAAACTAAAAGGCAAAAACGGAAAAACCCTGGGTCCTTGAGGGGTTAAAAACAGCTATTTCTGGCCAACAGAGAGCCTCAATAGGGGTTTAGAACATTTAGCTTTGTTCTAACATGCATATGGAGTGTGCTGGGGTAGTGAAATAATACTGTTATTCAGTATGACAAGCTGATTACAGTCATCACTATTGGAATCACTGCCGCAGAGTGGCACAATGACAGAGCCTGAAGGTGGCACCAGTAAGCGGAGACCATATAGTTGCTGAATGACACAGCCTGGAGTTGGCAGCAGCATGGGTAGACACAAGGGCTTCACAATCCCTAAGATTAAAAGATGAATTTTGACACCTCAATTGAAAATTTATGGTAGCTAGTGCTACCATAAAAAAAAATTGTAAACCATATATTGGCTGATTGACACAGCCTGGAGGTGGCTGAAGCATAAGGAGACCATATAGTGGCTGAATGACACAGCCAGGAATTTGTGGCAGCATGAAGAGACCATATAGTGGCTGAATGGCACAGCCTGGAGGTAGCTGAAGCATGAGGACACCATATAGTGGCAGAATGGCACAGCCTGAAGGTGGCTGAAGCATGAGGAGACCATATAGTGGCTGAATTGCACAGCCTGGAGGTGGCTGAAGCAAGAAAAGAGAACATATAGTGACTGAATGAGACAGCCTGAAGGTGGCTGAAGCATGAGACCAAATAGTGGCTGAATTGCACAGCCTGTAGGTGGCTGAAACATGAGGAGACCATATAGTGTCTGAATGGCACAGCCTGGAGGTGGCTGAAGAATGAGGAGACCATAACGTGGCTGAATGACACAGACTGGAGTTTGTGGCAGCATGAAGAGACCATATAGTGGATGAATGGCACAGCCTGGAGGTGGCTGAAGCATGAGGAGACCATATAGTGTCTGAATGAGACAGCCTGGAGGTGGCAGCAGCAGCAGCATTAGGAGTCCTGAAAGTGACCCAGTGACCGAATGCTGCGGTGGGTGGCAATACCAGTACCCGGTGACGAAGATGGGTGAAAAAGGTCTGATGCAGAGAAATGTCTGTGACTGGGGAGCAGTGCCTTAAATCTATTTGGCACTATCCATATTTGTGAAGTGTTGGTGTGGCACCATGGTCATTCTATTCTGTTACATCAGGCATTGGTGGTTTGAAATCCTGGCTGATCCATGCCTGATTCATCTTCACAAAGGTAAATCTCTCCACCTTTTTTCGTGGACAGACGAGTTCTCCTTGGGGTGACTATCGCCCCCGCCGCATTAAACACCGGCTCTGATGGCACACTACTGGCCGGGCAGGGCAGCTTTTCCAGGGCAAACTCTGCTAGTTGCGGCCTCAAATCAAGTTTGGTTGCCCAGAAGTCCAGCGGATCTTCAAGGTGTGTTGGGAGTGGCATATGCCCAAGGTATGCCACCACCTGCTGGTTCAGGTCCTGCTCCAGGTGTACCTGCTGCTGATGAGATGCTTCACTCTGCGGGTGTAGAAAGCTACTCATCAGCAACTCTAGACTCAGGCTGCTGCTAATGGAGCTGGTACTGCTCCTGCCACCCCACCCCTCCCCCAGCAGCCATGGCAGTGGAAGGTGAGCGCAGGGCCCCCCCACCCCGATTCAGACCTGCGAGAGCATGGACGATGGGTCCGATAGGCATCGGCCAACTGACTTCATAGGATGCCTCTGTAGTAGGTCACTTTATCCTCCCTCTCAGTGGATGTAAATAAGACCCCTATTTTGTGGCGGTAGCGAGGGTCCAATAATGTGGAGATCCAGAAGTCATCCCGCTGCCACATGGTGACAATTCGGCTGTCACTACGCAAGCAAGTGAGCATGCATCGTGTCAAGTGACTCGGAGGGACTCCCTGCCTCCATCTCCACTGCATACTGCAACGGTGTGTCTGGTTCCTCTGTCTCTCCTTCCTCATAACCCTCTAGCTCCTCTGGCTGCTCCTGTCAGATTACTAGAAAAACTGCCCATTTGGCGAAACCTAAACTGTGTTCCACTGTGCCCCTCTTCCTCCTCCTCCTCCTCCTCCTCCTCTTCCTTATGTTCAGCCCCCACAGGGCTCATGTGGCCATGAGATGAAGGCGCCACGTCTCCAGTGCCCTCGCCAGTAATCGTTTCCAAGACGTGTTGTAAGAAATGAAGCAGTGGAATGACGTCGTTCATCCCGTAATCCTGTCTACTTACTAAAAATGTGGCTTCCTCAAGGGGCCTGAGCAAATGGCAGGAGTCAAAATGAGCTGCCACTGGTTCACATTGAAGTTACACAGGGGAGTACCCCTATTTGCTTGGATCATCAAGAAATCGGTGATGGCTTTTCTGTTCGTACAGTCAGTCCAACACATGGAGGGTGGAATTCCAAAGTGTGGTAACGTCACAAATAAGACTATGTTGGGGGATACTGTTCTGATGTGCAACTCAAGGAGGGTGTGCTTTGCGGTGTACACACTTTGGCTCAGGTGGTGGAGCCTTGGCTGGTTGAAAGAGGGAGCGGTGTACCACTGGGTGATGCAGCAGGCTGGACCACTACATCAAAGCCACGGTTCTCCCAGGCTGCTTTATGGTGGCATAGCATATGTTGATGCAGGGCCGCTGTGCCAACATTGGGACCCTGGCCACGCTTCACCTTCTGCCGACATATCTTGCATGTGGCTATGTGATGCTCCTCCGGGTGCTTGATGAAAAACTGCCACACCACCGAGGTAGCTGATTTTCTCACCAACATTCCACACTAATTGAATACTACTGTCGCCGTCTCCACAAACCCATGTTCCACTACCTCCTGGGAAGGTAGGCTGCCGGGAAACAGGTGGTATCTCCTGGGCACGTTTGGCTCCAGAATTTCCACTTCTGCCACCATGTTGACTGCCAACCATGCTACCACCTTGCTGGCTCAGCTGCTGCCTCACGGGCAACCTGCAACTCTTTTTTTCTCCTGATGATGATGAAGCCCCTTTTGCACCTAGCTCCCAATTCCGGTCGGCTTCATCAGTCTGTGTGAGGGATCCTAGAGTCACCCTACCTACTTGGATGGACTTTAGGACATCACTATTTGTACCCTTCAGTTTATGTTGTCCAGTGACATAAAGCTCAGAGTTAAAATACTTATATTTACTGTTTTCATACACTTTCTGTGCACAATGCACCTTTTGCACTCAATGCACTGTATAGGGAGAGCTAATTACCTTTGTTGGATTATCTCCCAGACTACCTGTCACCTGTATTGCCTTTATTGGATTATTTCACAGACTACCTGTCACCTGTATTGTCTTTACTGACCCTTCCCCCTGTGATGTCTTCAACTGGTGACAGATGGAGCTTTCCTTTGGGAAAGGTTGCTTGGGAGGGGCTCGGAAGCTAGCCTCCTTCCCACAGACTATGGCCGAGAAGGGGGGGGGGGGGAAAGCAGAAACATTTTCTGAGGGGAGCCCCAGTAAGCTTCATACAGGTTTTGCTGGTGTTGGATTACATTGTTGCTGCACACCCCAACCAAGAGGAGGACCAGGACAGCTGCGTCTGGTGGTTGAAGCCCGGACAGCCCCAAGTGGATCCGTTGGGATTGCACCGGGTATGTCGTTTTAAAAGGGGGAGCACTGTGACGGATCCTAGAGTCACCCTACCTACTTGGATGGACTTTAGGACATCACTATTTGTACCCCTCAGTTTATGTTGTCCAGTGACATAAAGCTCAGAGTTAAAATACTTTTATTTACTGATTTCATACACTTTCTGTGCACAATGCACCTTTTGCACTCAAGGCACTGTATAGGGAGCGCTAATTACCTTTGTTGGATTATCTCCCAGACTACCTGTCACCTGTATTGCCTTTATTGGATTATCTCCAAGACTACCTGTCACCTGTATTGTCTTTACTGACCCTTCCCCCTGAAATGTCCTTCCTATAAAAGGAGACACTTGTTCCCAATAAAGAGTTCTGAATTTATACCTGAAGACTGGTGTTGCCTGGTTCTCTGGGTACAAGGATGCAATAATCTCTAGTTCTGCCTGGGGATATTGCCTGTGATATGTTGGGGCTTGTCATCCGGAAGGAGAAGTCACTTTTGACGGAGTCAGTCCGTCACAGTCTGCATGTCACTGATGTCCTTCCCACGTTCCTCTCCTCAACAGTGTCTGCTTCAGGACACTGAACCTTGGCAACATCGCCTCTCACGTCACTCTCCTCATCACTACTTGCCCGCCTAGCGGGGGAAGCGGCAAATGTCTCCTCCACTTCTTGGCTGGGCAGTAGCTGCTGACTGTCCTCTATTAGATCATCCTCACTGAATAGTGGAGCTGAACCCACAGCATTAGATACTTCTTTAGGGGAGGGAACAGCATAGGACAGAGGCAATGGGAGTACAGGGACTGCTCCCGGGCCATGCCAACTGAGGGTTGTGTCTGAGGAACCCACCGACTGTTGACTGGGGGTGTCAGATATCACTTGCGATGAAGTGGATGACCATGTTAACCAATCGATGATGGCAGATGGGTTGCTGGTCAAGACACGACCTAGCTCAGGCCTCTCACTGCGACTGCTGCTGCCACTCGCCCCTAGTCTGCTGCGACCTCTGCCTGATGAAGTTAGGCCTCTGCCACTCCTCTGTGCACGTCCTGGCATGTCTCTGCCTGACATCCTTAGTGCGTATATGAGGGGAGTACAATAAGCTTAAAAAAGTATTTTTCTAGAACACCAGCCGGTGATTACTTTTGGCTGTCCTTTCACAGTATGTAGGCCCTTGACAGACTAACGGGTACAAAATGGTACACTACTTGGATGTAGGTATGTGGTATGCACTTATGAGAGAAAAAAAATGCACTACAGTACGCTTAAAAAAACGTATTTTAGCAAAACACCAGCAGTACACAACAGTGCTGCAGCACACAGTCGCTGTGTACTAGTACAGGGTTATATGCAGTTGCAGAACACTACAGGGTTAGAATAAACAATGGGTCGGGGGTAGTGAGAAATGGCAGGGGTCAGGGGACAGTGTTTATAGTGTTACCTATGTAACCTGCCAGCCATGCCATCATCCACTGTTCTCCTGCAATCTGGTCCTTCCTCTGACCCCAGCAGGCCTCTATATAAGTCTGTAATCACTTGAAAAGCAGGGGAAGGAGCTGAGCAGGAGGCCAAGATTGCTGTGTGTATGGCAGGGTTTCCCATGCAGGGTGCCTACAGATATAGTGAAACTACAACTCCCAGCATGTCCAGACAGCTTTTGGCTGTCTGGGCATGCTGGGAGCTGTGGTTTTTAAAAGTTGGATGCACGCTACTTGGGAAACACTGTTGTATGGAGGCAGTGAAGGGTGGATGGGGTTACACCATTGTGGGATTGCTTCCACTAGGTGGTATCACCCCATATATGGGTGTCCCCCGTGAATCTCGAGCCTTGTAGTGCACTGAACATGACCCAGACCCCAGACTTTAATTTTCGGTATTAAAGGGGTTATCCAGGGGGAAAAAAACTTTTTTTTATATATCAACTGGCTCCCGAAACAGATTTGTAAATTACTTCTATTAAGTCATTTAGGCCCTAGTGCCCAGGATTTTTGTGCTGGTAGGGGGTTTGAAGTGTGTTGAGTTTGCTGTGGACACATAATGGCTATGAATTAGGCGATCTTCTAAATTATGCTCCTTTCTATAGGTTCATGACCTACCGGTTCTGCCACAACTAGGTTGGGCAAGAGGATCGGCAAAAATTGATTCCAGGCTCCCCTAATCTGTTCTGCGACTGTGTCATATGCCCACTATCCGAATAGGTTGTGTTGTGGGTTCTCTTTGTCCAGGTACTAGAAGTTGCTACCTTTCATCATGTATGGCATTGTTGTATGCTTTTATGAGTGTATAGTCTGGATATCCTCATGATTTAAACCAGTTACTCAGATCATTGGCCTCACGCTTAACCCCTTAAGGACCGGGGTTTTTTCCGTTTTTGCATTTTCGTTTTTTGCTCCTTGCCTTTAAAAAATCATAACTCTTTCAATTTTGCACCTAAAAATCCATATGATGGCTTATTTTTTGCGCCACCAATTCTACTTTGTAATGACGTCAGTCATTTTGCCCACAAATCTATGGTGAAACGGAAAAAAAATCATTGTGCGACAAAATTGAAAAAAAAACGCAGTTTTGTAACTTTTGGGGGCTTCCGTTTCTACGTAGTACATTTTTCGGTAAAAATGACACCTTATCTTTATTCTGTAGGTCCATACGATTAAAATGATACCCTACTTATATAGGTTTGATATTGTCGGACTTCTGGAAAAAATCATAACTAAATTCAGGAAAATTAATACGTTTAAAATTGTCATCTTCTGACCCCTATAACTTTTTTATTTTTCCGTGTATGGGGCGGTATGAGGGCTCATTTTTTGCGCCGTGATCTGAAGTTTTTAAAGGTACCTTTTTGCATTGATAGGACTTATTGATCGCTTTTTATTCATTTTTAAATGATATAAAAAGTGACCAAAAATGCACTATTTTGGACTTTGGAATTTTTTTTGCGCGCACGCCATTGACCGAGCGGTTTAATTAATGATATATTTTTATAATTCGGACACTTCCGCACGCGGTGATAACACATATGTTTATTTTTATTTACACTGTGTTTTTTTATTGGAAAAGGGGGGTGATTCAAACTTTTAATAGGGGAGGAGTTAAATGATCTTTATTCACTTTTTTTTCCACTTTTTTTTGCAGTGTTATAGGTCCCATAGGGACCTATAACACTGCACACACTGATCTTCTATGCTGATCACTGGTTTCTCATAAGAAACCAGTGATCAACGATTCTGCCGCATGACTGCTCAGGCCTGGATCTCAGGCACTGAGCAGTCATTCGGCGATCGGACAGCGAGGAGGCAGGTAGGGGCCCTCCCGCTGTCCTGTCAGCTGTTCGGGATGCCGCGATTAGCCGCGGCTATCCCGAACAGCCCGACTGAGCTAGCCGGCCACTTTCGGTTTCACTTTTAGCCGCGCGGCTCAGCTCTGAGCGCGCGGCTAAAGGGTTAATAGCGCGCGGCGCCGCGATCGGCGCTGCGCGCTATTAGAGGCGGGTCCCGGCTTCACTATGACGCCGGACCCGCCGCGATATGACGCGGGGTTACTGTGTAACCCCGCGTTATATCAGGAGAGCAGGACCAAGGGCGTACCTGTACGCCCTTGGTCCTTAAGAGGTTAAACAGGTCCCTAGAGGCACAGGTATTCTCCTTGCGGGATTTCACACTTTACCAGGGTTGGGTGTTGACTGTTTGACACTGCTCTGTGCTCTCTCCTGTCTGATAGCACTCATCTGTGCTCTCTCTTGTCTGATAGCACTCCTCTGTGCTCTCTACTGTCTGATAGTACTCCTCTGTGCCCTCTCCTGTCTGATAGTACTCCTCTGTGCTCTCTCCTGTCTGATAGTACTCCTCTGTGCTCTCTCCTGTCTGATAGTACTCCTCTGTGCTCTCTCCTGTCTGATAGTACTCCTCTGTGCTCTCTCCTGTCTGATAGTACTCCTCTGTGCTCTCTCCTATCTGATAGGACTCCTCTGTGCTCTCTCCTGTCTGATAGCACTCCTCTGTGCCCTCTCCTGTCTAATAGGACTCCTCTGTGCCCTCTCCTGTCTGATAGGACTCCTCTGTGCTCTCTCCTGTCTGATAGGACTCCTCTGTGCTCTCTCCTGTCTGATAGGACTCCTCTGTGCTCTCTCCTGTCTGATAGGACTCCTCTGTGCTCTCTCCTGTCTGATAGGACTCCTCTGTGCTCTCTCCTGTCTGATAGGACTCCTCTGTGCCCTCTCCTGTCTGATAGGACTCCTCTGTGCTCTCTCCTGTGTGATAGGACTCCTCTGTGCTCTCTCCTGTCTGATAGGACTCCTCTGTGCTCTCTCCTGTCTGATAGGACTCCTTTGTGCTCTCTCCTGTCTGATAGTACTTCTCTGTGCCCTATCCTGTCCGACAGTACTCCTCTGTGCTCTCTCGTCTGAAAGGACTCCTCTGTGCTCTCTCCTGTCTGAAAGGACTCCTCTGTGTTCTCTCCTCTGTACTCTCTCCTGTCTGATAGCTCTCCTCTGTGCTCTCTCCTGTCTGATAGCACTCCTCTGTGCTCTCTCCTGTCTGATAGCACTCCTCTGTGCTCTCTCCTGTCTGATAGCACTCCTCTGTGCTCTCTCCTGTCTGATAGGACTCCTCTGTGCCCTCTCCTGTCTGATAGGACTCCTCTGTGCTCTCTCCTGTCTGATAGGACTCCTCTGTGCTCTCTCCTGTCTGATAGGACTCCTCTGTGCCCTCTCCTGTCTGATAGGACTCCTCTGTGCCCTCTCCTGTCTGATAGCACTCCTCTGTGCCCTCTCCTGTCTGATAGTACTCCTCTGTGCCCTCTCCTGTCTGATAGGACTCCTCTGTGCTCTCTCCTGTCTGATAGGACTCCTCTGTGCCCTCTCCTGTCTGATAGCACTCCTCTGTGCCCTCTCCTGTCTGATAGGACTCCTCTGTGCTCTCTCCTGTCTGATAGGACTCCTCTGTGCTCTCTCCTGTCTTATAGTACTTCTCTGTGCCCTATCCTGTCAGACAGTACTCCTCTGTGCTCTCTCATCTGAAAGGACTCCTCTGTGCTCTCTCCTGTCTGAAAGGACTCCTCTGTGTTCTCTCCTCTGTACTCTCTCCTGTCTGATAGCTCTCCTCTGTGCTCTCTCCTGTCTGATAGCACTCCTCTGTGCTCTCTCCTGTCTGATAGCACTCCTCTGTGCTCTCTCCTGTCTGATAGCACTCCTCTGTGCTCTCTCCTGTCTGATAGGACTCCTCTGTGCCCTCTCCTGTCTGATAGGACTCCTCTGTGCCCTCTCCTGTCTGATAGGACTCCTCTGTGCTCTCTCCTGTCTGATAGCACTCCTCTGTGCCCTCTCCTGTCTGATAGCACTCCTCTGTGCCCTCTCCTGTCTGATAGGACTCCTCTGTGCTCTCTCCTGTCTGATGGGACTCCTCTGTGCCCTCTCCTGTCTGATAGGACTCCTCTGTGCTCTCTCCTGTCTGATAGGACTCCTCTGTGCTCTCTCCTGTGTGATAGGACTCCTCTGTGCTCTCTCCTGTGTGATAGGACTCCTCTGTGCTTTCTCCTGTCTGATAGGACTCCTCTGTGCTCTCTCCTGTCTGATAGGACTACTCTATGCTTTCTCCTGTCTGATAGGACTCCTCTGTGCTCTCTCCTGTCTGATAGGACTACTCTGTGCTCTCTCCTGTCTGATTGTACTCCTCTGTGCTCTCTCCTGTCTGATAGTACTCCTCTGTGCTCTCTCCTGTCTGATAGGACTACTCTATGCTTTCTCCTGTCTGATAGGACTCCTCTCTGCTCTCTCCTGTCTGATAGGACTCCTCTGTGCTCTCTCCTGTCTGATAGCACTCCTCTGCGCTTTCCGCTGTTAGATAGGACTCCTCTGTGTTCTCTCCTGTCCTATCAGACACAGAGGAGTGCTAGCCCTCCCTTTTTTACTAGAATTTGTCCATTTCCGTGCTTCAGCTTGGACAAAGCCGTGATTTTATAAGCCATGATTTCTATAAAAAGGTAATAACATTTCTTATAAAGTATATTAGAAAGGTTAATGTTTTGCCAAGATGTACAACATATAAAAAGTTTTTGAACCTGACAGTGACCATTTAAGGCCAAAATGTGCTGTGTCTTTAAGGGGTTAATAACATATGTATCATGGCCAAGTCCCTATAAAAAAATAAAATAAAGAAAAAGCAGTGATATCTACTGAATGTTTATGAAAAGTTAGTCAACAGCTTGGAAGTACAGCCTTGTCATACTATGATTTGTATATCAATTATAATACTTGTTCTTTCTCAGTTTTGTTTCCTGACTGAACAAGCTATAGCCTAAAGTTATATCAGTATGAAACAAGACACATACATTTGGCAAAAAAGCAGTTTGTAGACTCAAGTTAGGAGCTGTTCCCACCACTTCTTCAATGTTAATTTCTTTTCAATGTCATCCAACTATTTGTATTTTAATTCAACCTGTCATTTACAAAGTGTGAAAGTGATAGATTAAATTTCAATCTTTGCTCTTCATATAAAAGTACTATTAGCAATACAATATAATTGCAATGTATAAATGTATAAAGTTCCTGCACTATGAAGTTCTTATAAAATGCTCTATTTCTTTATTCAAAGTTGGAAAAAAAAATGGCTGAGCTAAATTGAAAAACGTAAAAGATGTTTATTTTTGTACTGGACAATCTTTTATTGCAAACTTTGAATAAAAAGCACAGCATTTTATAAGGGCCTCATGATGTTAGAACTTTGTTTCTCTATCTTGATGTGCTACCTGCATGGCGTGCAGGCTGACCATGCATGAGAAACACTTTAGGACCGATGAGCTGGCATTGTAGCTGCATTAGTAGTATTCTTTTTCAGATCACCTATCCTGGTGCTATATTTTAGTGCATAAGCATTTGGTTTATAATGGGACTCTGCTGCAATGGAATTTCCAAGCAAAAAATGTCCACTTAATTCCTCTCAAAGGTTCTGTCATGTAAACTGGTGGTCCCTGGATGGGAGAGGACCCATTATTCTTTGTAAGGTAATGTATTGTCAAGAACTGATTCGAAACAGACATCAACCTCTTGCATATGTCTTCGTCTAGGTCAAGAATAAGAAGCAGAATGTCAAAAATGCATTACTTTTTTTTTTATCAGTGGTGCAATTTTCACAGTGGGGTACAGTAGAGACATGCACATATTGTGTAGAAAGGGGGCTCAAGTCCCTGCAATTTTGTTGCCTCCTCTTTCAGATGCCCTGGTGCCACAGAGGAGGCATCTGATCACATAGACAGTGATGAGGGCTGCTTTAACAATATTGAAAAAGGTCCCCTTAGAATATTCTAGCATAGCAGAGAACCATCATTTTCCTGCTCCCCTTAACAGGGATCCAGATTGCCGTTTCGCTCTGCATTATGATTGGGAAAAAATAATACAGTAGTAGTAAACTTGGGGAAAAAAATGCTGCTGTTAAAGGGGTACTCCGGTGAAAACCTTTTTTCTTTTAACCCCTTAAGGACGCAGGACGTAAATGTACGTCCTGGTGAGGTGGTACTTAACACACCAGGACGTACATTTACGTCCTAAGCATAACCGCGGGCATCGGAGCGATGCCCGTGTCATGCGCGGCTGATCCCGGCTGCTGATCGCAGCCAGGGACCCGCCGGCAATGGCCGACGCCCGCGATCACGCGGGCATCCGCCATTAACCCCTCAGGTGCCGGGATCAATACAGATCCCGGCATCTGCGGCAGTTCGCGATTAAAATGAACGATCGGATCGCCCTCAGCGCAGGGATCCGATCATTCATAACGCCGCACGGAGGTCCCCTCACCTTCCTCCGTGCGGCTCCCGGCGTCTCCTGCTCTGGTCTGTGATCGAGCAGACCAGAGCAGGAGATGACCGATAATACTGATCTGTTCTATGTCCTATACATAGAACAGATCAGTATTAGCAATCATCGTATTGCTATGAATAGTCCCCTATGGGGACTATTCAAGTGTAAAAAAATGTAAAAGTAAAAGTAAAAAAAAAGTGAAAAATCCCCTCCCCCAATAAAAAAGTAAAACGTCAGTTTTTTCCTATTTTACCCCCAAAAAGCGTAAAAAACATTTTTTATAGACATATTTGGTATCGCCGCGTGCGTAAATGTCCGAACTATTAAAATAAAATGTTAATGATCCCGTACGGTGAACGGCGTGAACGAAAAAAAAATTAAAAAGTCCAAAATTCCTACTTTTTTAATGCATTTTATTAAAAAAAAATATAAAAAATGTATTAAAAGTTTTTTATATGCAAATGTGGTATCAAAAAAAAGTACAGATCATGGCGCAAAAAATGAGCCCCCATACCGCCGCTTATACGGAAAAATAAAAAAGTTATAGGTCATCAAAATAAAGGGATTATAAACGTACTAATTTGGTTAAAAAGTTTGTGATTTTTTTTAAGCACAACAATAATATAAAAGTATATAATAATGGGTATCATTTTAATCGTATTGACCCTCAGAATAAAGAACACACGTCATTTTTACCAGAAATTGTACGGCGTGAAAACAAAACCTTCCAAAATTAGCAAAATTGCGTTTTTCATTTTAATTTCCCCACAAAAATAGTGTTTTTTGGTTGCGCCATACATTTTATGATATAATGAGTGATGTCATTACAAAGGACAACTGGTCATGCAAAAAACAAGCCCTCATACTAGTCTGTGGATGAAAATATAAAAGAGTTATGATTTTTAGAAGGCGAGGAGGAAAAAATGAAAACGTAAAAATTAAATTGTCTGAGTCCTTAAGGCCAAAATGGGCTGAGTCCTTAAGGGGTTAAATCAACTGGTGGCAGAAAGTTAAACATATTTGTAAATTACTTCTATTAAAAAATCTTAATCCTTCCAGGACTTATTAGCTGCTGAATGCTACAGAGGAAATTCCTTTCTTTTTGGAACACTGATGACATCAAGAACACAGTGCACTCTGCTGACATCTCTGTCCATTTTAGCAACCATGCATAGCAGATGCATAGCAGATGCATAGCAGATGCATAGCAGATGCATGCTAAGGGCAGCATGGTGGCTCAGTGGTTAGCACTGCTGCCTTGCAGTGCTGGAGACTTGGGTTCCAATCCCACTAAGGACAACAATAAATAAAGCATTATTCTTATTATAATAACGTCAACAGAGAGAACTGTGCTTGTGATGTCATCAGAGAGCATTCCAAAAAGAAAAGAATTTCCTCTGTAGTATTCAGCAGCTAATAAGTACAGGAAGGATTAAGATTTTTTAATAGAAGTAATTTACAAATATGTTTAACTTTCTGTTACCAGTTGATTTAAAAGAAAAAAGGTTTTCAGCAGAGTACCCCTTTAACTTTAAACATTTTAAGATTCCTAAATTATTTGTATTTGTCATTGAGAATTGCAACAAAAGCCAAAAGAATGAATGCACATAGCCAAAAAGCTGAAAAAAATGTGTGCCTATGGATGCAAGCACAGCTGCAAGTTGTTTCTTAGTACTCAAAAAGGTCAATATGAGACTATGATGTGATTTTATTTGAAGCCTTTTTTGTTAACATGCTCAGGATTAAGAATTTATGAGGTGTAATCCTACCACAGACTGCTTATTTGAGCACTTTTTCATTATGATGTTAATGGATCATAATGTACATACACAATGGGAGAAAAAATTGTTGAACCAAATGTTGCAGCCCGTTTCCACCCGACTTTTCTGCGACTTTTCACTTAAAGCATTTTAGAACCATAGCCACGTTGTGGACTGCTTTAGAAGAGTTTTTGCAATGGTTACCGATTTATCAAGTGCAACTTTTTTGAAAAAGTCGCACATTTGTCCCACATAAGCTCTTTTCCATGGTAACGCAGACTAACTCCCACCAGCCCTTCAATGGCATCTAAACTGGCAACATGATTTGGCCGTGCAAAAAACGTATCCAGTGTCATGTAACATTTGATGAATTTGACGCACATGCACATCAAACTCCCAACAACATTGTTGTTCTAAACCAATACAGAGAGTAGACCATAAATAAAAAAAAATCCTCCCATAGAATAATGGTTTATTCTATGATTGATGTTTGATTATGTAGAGTAAATGACTTTTTTGATAATCAGTGGCATAAAAAAAAAACACAGCCTTTAAACGATGATATCATTATAAATTACAAAAGCCAAAGCTAGATGTGGATAAAAAAAGTGGTCCCATAAGAATGGTTAAAACTTATAGTGCAAAAAGTCTATTGTGAAACTTAATTTTTGGTACAAAAATTGCACTAATAATACAACAATCAATACTACAACTGCCCAACAGGTGTAAAAAAAATAAAAAAACAAACTAAAGAGTGCAGCCTCATAATATAGTCTCATGACGCATCAAGGAAGATAAGATCAGTGTTTGATAAAGTTTAGTTTTTCCATACTGATGCATTTCTCACACCTTTACATCCTTTAGATTAATATATCCTTTGCCAGAGGGAGCTATATAACAACATTATAAACCACAGATAGAAGACATATGAGTTCAATTCACTTTCATCAGTGAACATTCCGAATGTCAAACTCACAGAAAATTCTTTTTGAAGTGATAGTTGTTTTTTTTATGAGAAATCTATCTGTCATCTATTACACAACCGCTTCATCAAGTACACTGATTTTTATTCCACGTTTAAGGCAGATGGAATCCAGTTACTGTAGGATTTACTTGGTGAAAAGAGAACAGGGAAATGTATGGATGAAAGACAAAGTATAGGTTAATATCGCCAGAATAAAAAAATGCAAATAACTTTGCAGATACATTTTCTTCTTTTATGATTTAGATTGCAGTTATATGTACATATTTCTAAAACAGTATAATTTATTATTGCTTAGACTGATAGGACTGGATTTATCTGTTACAAAAATGTGTGTATGATGGCATTCTGGGGTTTTCTATTGGAATGTAGTTAAAGGGGTTATCCGGCCAAAGAGCTGCACCCGCATTCTATGCGGGGTCTCAGAAAGCTCTTGTTTCCAGGACTGGGGACGCAATGTAACGCCAATGCCCCCCGTTACATCACGCCACGCTCCCTCCATTCATGTCTATGGGAGGGGGCGTGACAGCCACCACACCCCCTCCCATAGACATGAATTGAGAAGGCGTGGCGTTAAATCATGAGGGGGCGTGGCGTTACGTCACATCCCCAGTCCCGGAAACAAAGAGCTTTCTGAGACTGGAGACGCAGCCCTGCATAGAATGCTGGTGCTTCACGGAGATCTTGGGGGTCCTAGCAGCGGGCCCCCACGATCCGACATCGTATCCTTTGGAAAAGGGACAAGATGTCTTTGGGAGGATAACCCCTTTAACCCCTTAAGGACGCAGGGCGTAAATGTACATCCTGGTGCGGTGGTGCTTAACGCACCAGGACGTACATTTACGTCCTGTGCATAATCGCGGGCATCGGAGCGATGCCCGTGTCATGTGCAGCTGATCCAGGCTGCTGATCACAGCCAGGGACCCGCCGGCAATGGCCGACGCCCGCGATCTCGCGGGCGTCCGCCATTAACCCCTCAGGTGCCGGGATCAATACAGATCCCGGCATCTGCGGCAGTACGCGATTTCAATGAATGATCGGATAGCCTGCCGTGCTGCTGCGGGGATCCGATCATTCAGAACGCCGCACGGAGGTCCCCTCTCCTTCCTCCGTCCGGCTCCCGGCGTCTCCTGCTCTGGTCTGAGATCGAGCAGACCAGAGCAGAAGATGACCGATAACACTGATCTGTTCTATGTCCTATACATAGAACAGATCAGTATTAGCAATCATGGTATTGCTATGAATAGTTCCCTATGGGGACTATTCAAGTGTAAAAAATAAATAAATAAAAATGTAAAAGTAAAAGTAAAAAAAAAGTGAAAAATCCCCTCCCCCAATAAAAAAAGTAAAACTTCATTTTTTTCCTATTTTACCCCCAAAAAGCGTAAAAAAATAATTTAATATACATATTTGGTATCGCCGCGTGCGTAAATGTCCGAACTATTAAAATAAAATGTTAATGATCCTGTACGGTTAACGGCGTGAACGTAAAAAAAAAAGTCCAAAATTGCTACTTTTTTAATACATTTTATTTAAAAAAAAATATAAAAAATGTATTAAAAGTAAAAGTATCAAAAAAAAGTAGAGATCATGGCGCAAAAAATGAGCCCTCATACCGCCGCTTATAAGGAAAAATAAAAAAGTTAGGTCATCAAAATAAAGGGATTATAAACGTACTAATTTGGTTAAAAAGTTTGTGATTTTTTTTAAGCACAACAATAATAGAAAAGTATGTAATAATGGGTATCATTTTAATCGTATATTAAAAAAAATATGGGAGCTCAACGTAAAAAGAGAAAACCTATACCGAGGATACTGCGTTGCACATACCCATGTGCCAAGAAAGAGTACTAATAGTGTAAAAAGGGGAGGCAGTCCTGCTAGGCTAGGTCAGAGTAAAAGATATAAAATCAAAAATTAGAAGAAAGAGAGAGAGAAAAAAGAAAATGTGTCTAAAATAGCATAAAATGATAACATTTATTTGGAAAAATGATGTGAGGTCTGCGGCAGGGCTCTTGTCGCAGACTGGTCACTAGATAAAATGGTTACAATGGTATAAAATGCTAAAAATATAAAATATACACAGTGGTATTGCACTTCCCTAATTGGACAATGAGACAATGAAAGTGGGGCAATGGGACAGTGCAAACCATAGGCGTGCGCACGGGGTGTGCCGGGTGTGCCCAGGCACACCCTAATCCAGTGGCGTTGCCACCCTGGTGCGGGGGGTGCGGCCCGCACCGAGTGACACAAAGACGCTCCGCAGCACCCTCCATCTGTGCCCGACCGTCCTTCACCAGCCGAGACCCCCGCGCTGTGCGGTGCGCCTGTCCGTCAGGCGCACCACACAGCGCTGCCTCCTGCTCCTTTTTGTGCCCCTCCCCGCTATGCTCTGGCTCACCTTCAGTTGGTCCGGGATTTGTATTTCCGCGCATCACTGCCGTCACATGACCATCAGGATGTCACGGTGTATTCAAGGACGCCGGCCCCAGAGAGTGACGTGACGGTACGCGGCTCGCAGGATTACCGCGCTGAGTGAGTGAATGTTATTTCAACCTGCCTACTGGGTCTGGGGGGAGGGGGTTAATCTGGGGCACCGTGCTATCTTCCTACGGGGGGGGAGGGGGTCATCAGGGGGGTACTACCTTCTAACAGGGTGGGGGGATAGGGTTAATCTGGGGGGTACTGCATTCCTACAGGGGGGAGAGGGGGTTAAACTGGGGGGTACTACCATCATCCTGGGGGGGGGTTAATCTGGGGGTTCTACCTGCCTGCTGGAGGGAGGGGGTTAATCTGGGGGTTACTACCTGCCTGCTGAGGGGAGAGGGTTAATCTGGGGGTACTACCTGCCTGCTGGGGGGAGGGGGTTAATCTTGGGTACTACCGGCCTACCGGGGGGGGGGTTAATTTGGGGCCCTGAGTAGGCAGGTAGTACCCCCAGATTAACCCCCTCCCCCCAGATGGATGGTAGTACCCCCAGATTAATCCCCCCCAGTAAGAAGGTAGTACCCTCAAATTAGCATCCTCTTCCCCCCAGTAAGAAGGTAGTACCCTCAAATTAACCCCCTCTTCCTGCCAGTAGGAAGGTAGCACCCCCAGATGCTGGTGGCCTCCATGTCTATTTTGCTTTTGTAGGGAACTGCACCTAATGTGGGGGAACTATACTGCACCTAATGTGGGAACTATACTGCACCTAATGTGGGAACTATACTGCCAACCTAATGTGGGGGAACTGTACTGCACCTAATGTGGGGGACTATATTGCACCTAATGTGGGGGAACTATACTGCACCTAATGTGGGGGAACTGTACTGCACCTAATGTGGGGGAACTGTACTGCACCTAATGTGGGGGAACTATACTGCACCTAATGTGGGGGAACTGTACTGTAGCTAAAGTGGGGAACTGTACTGCACCTAATGTGGGGCAACTATACTGCACCTAATGTGGAGGAACTATACTGCAACTAATGTGGGGGAACTATACTGCACCTAATGTGGGGAACTATACTGCACCTAATGTGGGGAACTATACTGCACCTAATGTGGGGAACTATACTGCACCTAATGTGGGGGAACTATACTGCCAACCTAATGTGGGGGAACTGTACTGCCAACCTAATGTGGGGGAACTTGTACTGCCAACCTAATGTGGGGGAACTATACTGCACCTAAAGTGGGGGGAACTATACTGCACCTAATGTGGGGGGAACTATACTGCACCTAATGTGGGGAACTATACTGCACCTAATGTGGGGAACTATACTGCACCTAATGTGGGGGAACTATACTGCACCTAATGTGGGGAACTATACTGCCAACCTAATGTGGGGGAACTATACTGCACCTAATGTGGGGGAACTATACTGCACCTAATGTGGGGAACTATACTGCACCTAATGTGGGGGAACTATACTGCACCTAATGTGGGGGAACTATCATGCACCTAATGTGAGGGAACTATACTGCACCTAATGTGAGGGAACTATACTGCACCTAATGTCGGGGAACTATACTGCACCTAATGTCGGGGAACTATACTGCACCTAATGTGGGGGAACTATACTGCACCTAATGTGGGGGAACTATACTACACCTAATGTTGGGGAACTGTACTGCACCTAATGTGGGGGAACTGTACTGCCAACCTAATGTGCAGGGACTTATACTGCCAACCTAATGTGCGGGGACTTA
The DNA here is from genome assembly GCF_029499605.1 of Hyla sarda. Lineage (NCBI taxonomy): Eukaryota > Metazoa > Chordata > Amphibia > Anura > Hylidae > Hyla > Hyla sarda. Next base: position 280,951,234 of record NC_079192.1, read on the forward strand.
TACTGCACCTAATGTGGGGGAACTATACTGCACCTAATGTGGCGGGACTTATACTGCACCTAATGTGGGGGAACTATACTGCACCTAATGTGGGGGAACTATACTAACTGTGTGTATGTGTGCGTATATATACACATATATATATGCACGTGCGCGGCGTGAGTTTGTGCTTTAGGGTGCACACCCTAATGCAATAGGCTGCGCACGCCTATGGTGCAAACAGTATCTGTTTAGTTATACTGTAAAGTCATATTATAAGAGCCAGGATTAATCCAGATGAAAGTACATAGCAAAAAAGTTGATAATCCAATAAGGCAAATTTTCGGTAGCTCTGGAGCCTCCCAGATTGGGGCCCACTATAAACGTTTATTGGTGTAGAGATACAGGCGATGCCCCCTCTACCCCGACGGCACGGGGACTGAATGCAAGAGGGCAATCGCTATACAGTTCAGGCACTTTGTGCACACTGTAGCTGGTAAGAGGCACTATCAGGTGAGTGCAGCTGTGCTTGCGATCCGGATACACGTCCCTCTGTCCCGGCGGCACGGGAGAAATGTAGCACCCCGGTGCTGGGGGTTGGAGATGATGGCTGGGAAGCAGCGTGTGGCAGCGCTGTGAAGCCTAGCGGTCGTAGCAGCGTATGGCAACGCTGGAGGTATCCTCTCTACCCCGACGGCACGGGGAGCAGGTGAGAGAGTAGGTGAGGACGGGCAATGCGGTAACGATTGTCTCAGATGATGTGCAGGGTTGTCTTAACCTCAGACGCGTTTCGGGGAACTGCGTCCCCTTTTTCAATGGTGGAGGTTCAGGAAGACTGTTTCAGCTGTTGCAAAACTACAACTCCCAGCATGCCCAGACAGCTATTTGGACATGCTGGGATTTGCAGTTTTGCAACAGCTGGAGGGCTACAGTTTGGAGATCACTGTGCGTTGGTCTCTAAACTGTGGCCCTCTAGATCTTGCAAAACTACAACTCCGAGCATGCCCACACAGCAGTTTGCTGTCTTGGCATGCTGGGACTTGTAGTTTTGTAACATCTGGAGGGCCAAAGTTTGGAGATCACTGTGCAGTGGTCTCTAAACTGTGGCCCTTCAGATCTCAGCATGCTGGGAGTTGTAGTTGTGTGCCCCCAGCTGCTGCATAACTACATCTCCCAGCATGCCCTACGGTGATCAGTACATGCTGGGAATTGTAGTTTTACAACAGCTGTACAGGGTACATTCACATGGGCAGGTTTACAGTGAGTTTTCTGCTTCAAGTTTGAGCTGCTTCAAATTTTCTGCCGCAGCGCAAACTCCTAGCGGGAACCCCTGCCAGTGCGAATGTATCCTTAAAACACTACACTAGTACATAATAAAGGGTAAAGCACTACATATACATCCTTTTACACTGCCCCCCCCCAATAAAAATGAAAACGTATCGTACGGAAGTGTTTCCAATACGAAGCTTCCAGCTGTTGCAAAACTACAACTGCCAGCATTTACGAACAGCCACTGATTGTCCAGGCATGCTGGGAGTTTAGCAACAGCTTGTGGCACCCTGTTTGGGAATCACTGGCGTAAAATACCCCTATGTCCACCCCTATGCAATTCCTAATTTACTCCTCAAATACCCACGTGTGACCCCGCTTTGGAAACTACACCCCTCACGGAACGTAACAAGGAGTATAGAGAGCCTTAACACCCCAGAGGTGTTTGACAAAAAAAAAAATTTCACAAAAATGCTGGTGTTACCCTAAATTTTTCATTTTCACAAGGGAAAATAGAAAAAAAAATTGTAACCCCATTTTTTCTGAATAAGAACATACCCCATATGTGGATGTAAAGTGCTCTACTGGTGCACTACAATGCTCAGAAGAGAAGGAGCACCATTGTGCTTCTGGAGAGAAAATTTGTCCGGAATTGAAGGCCATGTGTGTTTACAAAGCCCCCATAAACACACATGGCCCCTGACTTCCATTACAAACAAATTCTCTCTTCAAAAGCTCAATGGCGTTCCTCCACTTCTGAGCATTGTAGTGCGCCAGCAGAGCACTTGATGGTATTTCCATACTCAGAAGAATTACACATTTAGGGGGCATTTTCTCTTAACCCTCGTAAAAATGTAAAATTTGGGGAAAAACAGCATTTTAGTGAAAATTTTTTTTTTTTTCATTTAGATACCCAACTTTAACAAAAGGTCATCAAACACCTGTGAGGTGTTAAGGCTCACTGTACCCCTTGTTAAGTTCCTTGAGGGGTGTAGTTTCTAAAATAGTAGGCCATGTGTTTTTTGTTTTTTGTTTTTTTTTGCTGTTCTGGTACCATAGGGGCTTCCTAAATGTGACATTCCCCCCAAAAACCATTTCAGCAAAATTTGCTTTCCAAAAACCATATTTGACTCCTTCTCTTCTGAGCATTGAAGTTCGCCTGCAGAGCATTTTACGTCCTAACATTTTCTCCCATTACCCTTTGTAAAAATGGTAAATTTGGGAAAAAACTGCACTTTAGTGAAAAATTTTTTTTTCATTTACACATCCTACTTTAAGTAAAAAGCACCTGTCTGGCCTTCCCTGCACTCCTCCTCCCTTTCCTTACATTAGCAGATACCCCCTGACCGTCAGAGACTGTGTCTTGCGCAGCATTGCAAACTCCAAACTGACAGGCTATATAAATTCTACACTCTCTTTTACCTTGAATATCAATTTTGACTGTCTTGCAACCATTCTTCACAGGGAAAAAAGAAAAAAGCCCAAATAGCGTAGACAATACAAATTCAGAGTGGCCAGAAAAAAATAAGTATATCAGCACACACAGCATCCAGTCACAAAAAAATAAAAAATTGCTTTGTCTGGCTAAAATATTTCTTGGACAATGGGTTCACACAGGGTAGTTTGGTGCAGCTTTTTTTTAGGTCTTTTTTAGCCCTCACTTTGGTGGTATAGAGTTTTGTTTAGTTTTATTTTTTTTGCATAAATACTGTACGGTGTTGACCTGGTCCATTGTTTACTTGACATTAGATACATCTGGAAGACACACTGTAGAGTAGAAGTTATACTAGGTAGAGAGGTGGAGGTATTCTTGTGTTAGTATATGGAGAAAAATTACTGCATATCTACAAAACATATAGGGTTGGCTTGACTAAATGAATAATCCTTTCCAGAGGTCAAACTATTTCATTTTGTTGACTTGGTCATGAGAATGTTTGGCAGATGTGCTTTGAACAGTTATGCAACTGAAAATGTAAAACACATCTTATTGAGAAGTTCACACACTATAGACTCCTTTACCTGAATGAGGAGGGTGGTAACATCTAAAACAGTATGTTGCCCTTTTCCACTCATTTATGCATACAGAAAAAAAAGTCTTAATGTGTCATCCAAGGAAAATGTGACCCTACAAAATGAAGATTAAAGATGCAAAAGTAATATGAACAGATGAAAATCAATTGGCTATAAAGAATGTCCAAACTTGTCTTTGCATGTCTCATTTTCCTTTAATAATATATTTTCTCTCCTGTATTTAGTTATTATACTTCACACTGGGGGAGATTTATCAAAACCTGTCCAGAGGAAAAGTTGCCCAGTTGCCCATAGCAACCAATCAGATCGCTTCTTTCAATTTTAACAAGGCCTCTGCAAAATGAAAGAAGCTGATTGGTTGCTATGGGCAACTGGTCAACTTTTCCTTTGCACAGGTTTTGATAAATCTCCCCCACTATGATTAGTGTTGAGCGGCATAGGCCATATTCGAATTTGCGATATTTTGCGAATATATGGACGAATATTCGTCATATATTCACAAAATTCGCATATTCATAATATTCGTGTTTTATTTTTGAATATGCGTAAATTTGCATATGCAAACATTAGCATAAACGGAAATTTGCATATGCAAAAAATTAGCATGTGCGACAATTCGTACGCCAGTCTCACACAGTAGTATTAGAGCCTTCTTTACACCACACAAGCTGGAAGCAGAGAGGGATGATCACTGTGATGTGTACTGTGAAGAAGAAAAAACAAAAAAAAAAACGAATATTCCTAATTACGAATATATAGTGCTATATTCGCGAATATTCGCGAATATGCGATATTCGCAAATAAAATTTGCATTGCGAATATTCGCGAGCAACACTAACTATGATTATGCCATATAGCTGCTGAATACAGCGGGGATACAGCAGCGGCCGGTTGTACATTTTTTCCGTACGTCTGCCGTTTTGCATAATCGTAGTGTGAATGATGCTTTAGACTTTTCAAGAGATCCTGTTCTCCTGAATATTGAAGAGTCCACATTTTGTGTTTGACAAATTCACATTGAGGAAAGTATAATAACTAAATACAGGAGAGAAAATATATTACTAAATAAGAAATGGAGACATACAAAGACAAGTTTGGATATTCTTTATATCCTATTGATTTTCATATGTTCATATTACATTTGCATCTTTCATCTCCATGTAATAGGATCTTATTTTCATTCAATGACATATAGACACTATTTTCTACATGCATTAATGAGGGGAAAAGGGCAACATGCTTTTTTAGATATTTCCACCCTCCCTATTCAGGTAAAACAGATAGTGACTCTGGTAGGCTCATTTTGCAACCGTATCAGTTTTTATTGCCGGACTAATAACCTTGGCAGGCCATGCTTTTTAGTCTGGCAATAAAACTGATATGATTCCAGCGATCCGGCAGCCGTATTGCATTATCATAGTGTGAATGTAGCCTAAAAATAAAATTGAAAAAACAACAACAATATTTATGCAATTTTCTGGGAGTTTTTACCAGTTTCTTTTCTATTTAAAACTTTGGAGTCAAATGCAATCTGAAAGTCAAAGGTGAATATAAAGCACAAGTACAATGCTTTATTTCCAAATTTACATGGCTTCCCCTTCAGCTTATAGTCATTTTGCATTTCCATAGGCTAAAGAAGAAGTACAAAGCACTGTATTTGGGTGCCGCTATCTCTGTTCTTGTAATTCTGTGAGGCCTTTTTATGGTATAATTATTAGCTGCTCCTCACTTAACTGTAATTGCTGCTTTATAGACTATACTGTTGGAGATGTATATTGTAAAACTCTCTTAAATACTTAGTTTAAAAGACTTACTTTATAAAGCACACTACATATGATATTTTTTCTTTTGGAGTGTTTTTTTCATTTGTGGTTGTTCACTTCTGGTACATGACCTAGATGTGGTGTTTTTTCAGTTTGTGATGGTTTTCTCCCATAGACCTTCATAGGTTTGTTAAATTTGATATATAATTTTTTTTTTTTGCATGTTTTTCTTTTTTTCACTTTCTTAAAATGGAATCCTTGAATCACATAAATAATGACACATTTGTGATGGGGTGAAGCACAGAAATAAATGCACAAAGCACTAAACAAAATACTACCGCTTTAAATTTACTTTTAAAGGGAAACTGACAGCAGGTTCACCAACACTACACTCAATACACAGGGTTAAATTGAGGGTTAACTGGATTAAAACGAGGTACAAGTTACTCTGAATGGTGCCTCTGTTAGGGAGATACAAGGGGGGACATTTATCAATGTTTGCTTATGTATTCCTTTTTTTAGTTATTTTTTTCTTACAATTTTTTTGCTTATGTGCGACTTATTTTTCAACGGCTTTCAGCCTGTTGATAAATTTCTTTCACTTAAGCACTTTTTCTTTTTTTGCTTTGGTAGTGGCTTTTTATGCTCCATGTCTGAGCTGGAGTAAATTTAGTAGGTTTTTTCATGCAATGCGACTTTTTTGCGACTTGATAAATCTCTGACCACTGCAAGTCAAAAATCCCTTTTTGCTTTGGTAAACAAGATTTTTATTTTTTGCTTAGGACACTGAAAATGCAAAAAGTCGCAGAAAAAAGAGCGTAGTCGCACGTGTGACTTTTTTGCAACAATTTTAAGCAAAAAAAAAAAACTACTAAATGCTTTGATAAATGTCCCCCAAGAAGTTTTAGGGTCCGTTGCTAATAAGCTAATTCGATGCTTTGAGCAATGGAAGCGGGAGCAGCATACAGAGCTTTCCTGCCTTGTTCCCCTCTGATACACAGTGCTGCCTCCTTAATGTAATCACATCTTTCTCTCTGGCCTTTAGCTTGTCACCATCATAAGCAGCACTTGAGTGCTTGGAGTAACCTCTTCCTTGCACTGCTTCTATTTCTTTCCATTTTGCCCATATAGTACCTTGCAAAGCTAGTGCATTGGTAACCTCTTCTCCATCCAGATTCTATCGGTCAATTGGCTCCTGAAAATCAGACCACTCGAGGTCCCCATACCTACTGGGCTACTAACCAGTCCTGCAGTAGCATCAGGCTTGTCCATAAGTCATGGACAAGAGATGAATCATGGACAAGGCTGTAAGAGCAGACACACCAACCACCTCCCACCACCACAAGGGAGGGACATGCCCCCTTCCTCTGAGGGGATTTCTAACACTGAGCTAATGGAAAGAGGTATTTATTATAATAAATATAGGTGATAGAGTAATATATCCATTTTTTTGTGGGATCTGACAGATACGCTTTAAGGGGTTACTATTTCTGGCCAGCTATATAATAGTAGAGAGAGTTAGCCACACATGTGAATAGTGTTGTAGTGATGTGATGCATATGTAGTGATGCAATGCATATTCCCTGTTTTGTACTGATCTGGTCATATCTTTTACTTGCTCAGAGAGAAGTCAGTCCTACACATACCACATGGAGTAGTGGCAACAACAAGCCATGCCTACGGTGTTGACTTGATTTAATATGAGTAATGCAATGTACATCAAGTAAAAGGGGTTATTCTTTAAAAAAAAAACAACAGCATGAATCTTCAGTGTGCTTAGGTCCACCCTGCAGCTCAGAGAGAGAGAACATGAATTTTCACTGTGCAAAGCTCTCAGCTGTGTATTTAACTATATGTATGATACTGCCTGCAGCCTATTATGTGCGATACTTACTGTAGAGCATTGTATATTATGGGGGACACTGCCTATAGAGCAATATCACACATAATGGGGGACATTTATCAATATATGTTGGTGTAAGGTAGTAAAGATTTAACCCCTGTTTGCTGCCTTAGTGTATTGTTTCCACAATTGCTCAATATGTACCAAAAAGACACACAGGACTTGCACAATTATAGAAACCAGTGAGCTACAGAGATAGATGCCAGAGCACAAAGCTTAAATTTAGTTTTTTTTTTTGCACAAAGCCTACTTTTTTTGCCCAAACCTACACAACCTAATAGGACACGTACAAAAGTGTCAGATGCCAGAACACAAAGCTTAAACCTGACACTTTTGTACGTGTCCTATTAGGTAGTGAAGGTTTGGGGGAAAATGTAGGCTTTGCACAAATAAAAGACTTCAAATGTAATTTGCGCAAATAATAAATATAGCTCCACTGCAAAAAGCGGTGTACGGTGTACCAAACAGTAGACAACTTTTGAAAGATGTTCCACTGAAAATTGTGCAAAAAAAAAAAAAAAATGGAGTAAAGCCAATTATAAATGTCCCCCAATATGTTTAGATACATTGTTCTACAGTCCGTATTACACATAATAGACTGCATGCAGTATCACACATAATATACTTAGGTACAATAGTCCACAGGCACCTATACTTAAATACAGTGGTCCCTCAACATACGATGGTAATTCGTTCCAAACGACCCATCGTTTGTCGAATCCATCGTATATTGAGGGATCCGTGCAATGTAAAGTATAGGAAGCTGTCCCCGTCACCTGTCCCCGTCGCTCCGGACCAGGTCCTCACCGCTCCCGTTGCTGTCCCAGGGGCTCCCAATGCTGTCCCGCTGCTCTGGTGTCTTCTTCGCGATCCTCCGGTGTCTTGCGCATCTTCTGCAGGGTCCGGACCTCGCTTTCTGGTGACGTTATTACGCTGCTGCGCCGGCGCGGCGTGCGTAGTGACGTAATAACGACACCGGAAAGCAAGGCCCGGACCCTGGAGAAGATGCGCAAGACACCGGAGGATCGCGAAGTGGACCCGGAGCAGCGGGAATAGGTATGCGAACCTGCCAGGGATGCTTAAACTGCTATCCGACAGCAGCTTAAGCATTTTGCGCTGTCGGATAGCAGTTAATGCGATGGCCCAGACATATAAAAACATTGTATGTCGATGCTGACATCGACATGCGATGGCCTCTGAGAGGCCATCGTATGTCGATTTTATCATATGTCGGGGCCATCGTAGGTCGGGGGGTTACTCTACAGAGCTGTGCACATTGAAGATTCATGCTTTCTCTGGAAACTGCTGGGCAGGGCTGAACACACTGAAGATTCATGCTGGCTTCAGTGCTGAGAGCTGAGGGAGGTATGTGGGGCCTTAACCAATCAAGGCCAATCACACACTACAGCTTTTCTGAGCAAAGGAGAGCTGAGAGGCAGAGGTCACATGATCATACTCCCTCACTTCACAGGGTCAGGGAAGCAGATGAATAAGGATAAGCAGGGCAGTGCGGACAGACCCTAGGTAGGGTGTCAGAAGTGCAGATTGTCTCCAAACATGCCCTAGTGTGATTAAGACTTCATTAGCATAAAACAAGTTTTACCTATAGCTCTTAACCCCTTAAGTACCACCTCACAGGACGTACATTTACGTCCTGCGTCGTTAAGGGGTTAAACCATGGAAGAATGAATTCTGGTAAGCAACTGTGGTAGTGTGGTTGATCCATCCGTCAGTTTACTTTTACCTTAAAACATATAGGGGGAAATTTAGCTAAACTTGTCCAGAGATAAAGTCGCTTTTTTTTATTTTTCACAGGCCTTTTCAAAAATGAAAGAAGCGATCTGATTGGTTGCTATGGGCAACTCAGCAACTTTTCCTCTGGACAGGTTTTGATAAATCTCACCCATATACTTTATACACAAAACTTTAAATAGAAAAAAATGAAGATAAACCTAAGAAATGCATAGTATACTTTTCCCTTTGTAAGTCATCTTTCCTTCAATCTGTGATTTAGATTATTTAAAAATATATTTTTTTATTACATCCTTCTATATTAGACAACTTTCTATACAGTGGATTTAATGGAAATACAGTTTCTTCTGCTTAACAGATGTTTTTTTTTTTCTTTAATTCGGGAAACATGTTGTTCATTCAATCATTGAGATAAAAGTACTTATAAAACATTGATGTGCACAAAGCATATCTAACGTAGGGTGAATTCCATCCTAATAGACTTTGATGTTCTTTAAAAGTGACCTTAAATGGGTTATCCAGGATTATTATTATTTTTATTTTCAAAAACACCTATCCACAGGTTGTGTATGGTATTGCAACACAGTTCCATTGAAGTGAAGGAGCCAAGTTGTAATATCACACACAGTCTAAGGCAAAGTTTCCACTTTGTGTGCGTTCTCCCCCCCCCCCCCCCAAAAAAAACAAAACAAAAAAAAAAAAAAAACCGACAAATAGGCCCCATGGCGTCTTCTCATTGAAAAAATGCTGCTGCCAAATGTTAGCTGTAAATCAATGAGAAATCGCTAAATTCTTTTTCCACTTTGCTTTTTTCAGTTTGGCTTTTTTGGCGTTCTTTCACTCTTTTATTTTTTTATTTTTATTTTTTAAGCTCCTTGTCGGTTTTGCAAAGTCACAGCATGTTGAGCTTATGGCATTTTCCCCCCTGAAATTGTGGCGTTTTTCTCCGATAGAAGTCTATGGGAGTAAAAAAAGCCAAGAAAAATGACATGTTGGTTTCAACTTTGGCTTTTTGCATGCTTTATATTATTATTTTTTTTTTTTTGGACTTTAGCAATCCAAAAAGTGATGGAGATATCTGTTTAATAACGTTTTGTAGGGTACCATTAAAAAACATATCAAAAAGATACAGTAGTGATGGAAAAAATTGTATTTAATGAAATTTTTTTTATATATATATATATATATATATATATATAACAAACTTTTTATACATTTTTAAACAGGGATCAATTTATGTGGGCAGGCAGGGCACAAAAAATTTTGCCAACCATAATAAAAATGTAGTGTGTGTTTTTCACTTTTTTTTTAATTTTAACCCCTTAAGGACCAAGCCCATTTTCACCTTAAGGACCTGGCCAATTTTATTTTTGTGTTTTTTGTTTTTTCCACCTCGCCTTCTAAAATCCATAACTCTTTTATATTTCCATCTAAAGACCCATATAAGGGCTTGTTTTTTGCATGACCAATTGTACTTTGTAACCAAACCTCTCATTTTACCATAAAATGTACGGTGAACCCCAAAAAATATTTTTTAGGGAGGAAATTTAAATGAAAACCACAATTTTGCGCATTTTGAAGGGTTTTGTTTTCACACTATACACTTTACGGTAAAAACTATGTGTTTTTTATTCTGTGGGTCAATATGATTAAAATTATACCCATGGCTACATACTTTTATATTATTGTACTGCTTAAAAAAAATCTAAAACTTTTTGTACAAAATCAGTAATCTAAAATCGCCCTACTTTGACCACCTATAACTTTTTCATTTTTCCGTATATAGGGCGGTATGAGGGCTCATTTTTTGCGGCATCATCTGTTCTTTTCTATCGATACCATTTGCATAGATAAAACTTTTAGATAATTTTTTATTAATTTTTTTTAGTAAAATGTGACAAAAAAAAGCTGCATTTTTGGACTTTCTAAATTTTTTTACGTTTACGCCATTCACCATACGGAATAATTAATATTAATATTTTGATAGTATGAACATTTATGCATACAAAATATGTTTATAAAAAAATTTAGGCTTTTTGGGGGTAAAATGGGAAAAACGAACAATTTTCATTTTTATTGGGGGAGGGGATTTAAAATTTTTTTTTTTTTTAACTTTTTATTTTTACATTTTTCAACTTTTATTTTACACTTTTTATGTCCCCATAGGGGATTATCTATAGCAATCCTTTGATTGCTAATACTGTTCCCTTCTATGTATAGGACACAGCACTGATCAGTATTATCGGTGATCTTCTGCTCTGGTCTGCTCTATCTCAGACCAGAACAGAAGACCCTGGGAGATGGCCGGAGCCAGGTGACGGGACCTCCGGCCGCCATGCTGGATGATTGGATCACCGCGGCAGCGTTGTGGGCGTTCCGATCATCCATTCAAAGTACCGCACTGCCTCAGATGCCGAAACCTGCTGTGTATGACACGAGCACCGTTCCGATGCTCGCGGTCATACACGGGACCTAAATGTACGTCCTGGTGCGGGAAGTCCTGCCAAACCAGGACGTAAATTTACGTCCATGGTCGTTAAGGGGTTAAAAGGTAGTACTACTACTCCCAGCATGGGGCACACTGTTCCGTGATGGGAGTAGTAGTATCTGTACTAATTGACAGATTGCCCCGGGTTCCGTTGCGATCCTAGTGTATAATGTATAGATGTGGCCAGCCGCTCTTCTATGGTCCCCTCTGCACTGCTATATATATATATATATATATATATATATATATATATATATATATATATATATATATACCTATTCATATTTCCCGCAGAGAACTGTGATTGACCAGATGGTTCTAGCCAATCACAGTTCCCTGTGGGAAATATGAATAGGTGTATATATACATCAGTGCAGGGGACCATAGAAGAGCGGCCGCCTGCATCTATACATTATACGGGCGGATCACAGCGGGTGCCAGGAGTGACACCCGGGGCGATCTGTCTATTAGTACAGGAACTACTACTCCCATCATGGAACAGTGTGTTCCATGCTGGGAGTAGTAGTACTACCTAAATAATATAAAAAAAAATTAAGGGGGGCGTGGCCTGGACGCGCTGGAGATGAGTCGCACCTAATGTGAGCTCCGTACAGGACAGGGATTTAAGGGCTTTATTCACCTGCTATGGGAGGCAATAAGCGGGGAAAGAAGAAGAGAACGACTCCTAACAACTCTGAGACCCTCCAGACGGACATTGCGAATTACTTTCAGCACCCGTCTGCTCAGGCGGTTCAGCTACGGACTCCGGCCTTGCTCCCGCCAGCGCTGCAAGCCGCCGCTCTCACAGTACAGCCGACTCCTCCTCCTCCTGCCTCGCAAGGCATAATGGCTGCTGCTCTGGGCTCCCGGGCTGACGGAGCTGCGCAAGACTACACTCAGCCACCCATCCAATCTAAGACTACTGGAGATATCACTGAAGGAGATTGCATGCCGCAACCTCGATCACACCATGCCTCGGAAGTGACCGCGACCAGGAGCACCGCGGGTAACCAGGGGCGCGTGACCTCCTCTCCGTCGCCGACACCTGCGGCGGGGAGTAGAGGCCCCCTTGATCCTGCTCCTCCATCCTCCGCACCGCTGGACCCAGCGACAACATGTGAAGATTTAGGCCGGGGGAGATCGTCCTCCTCTCTACTTGTTCCACCCATGGTAGGGAGTGGAGGCCCCCCTGACCCTTCGTGCAAGCTCCATCTGCAGACAGCGACCGGGACACCACGGTATGTCACAGCACAAGAGACTACAACCCCCTCCCCCCTACCTGTCTCACCTATGACAGTGACTGGGAGCCTCTCTGCTACATCTAACTATATCTCTGCTGTACCTAACTCCCGGATCATGGCCGACCCTTGTGCTCACCCTCCCTCCTCTTCAGGGCCCTGCGCCTATAACACTACCATGCTGGTAGAGCGCCCACCATCCCATCTCTTCCATATTGATCAAGGGAGCGTTCTGCCTTCTCCTCCTGCCTGTCCAAGTCACATAGGCCTCCACCCTGTGTCTGATGAGACCTCCTGTGCACAGAATGCTGTGATGCCTCCCCTGGAGAAAAGACAGAGAGACACTATATGCCGCATTTCTCCCAAAACTACTGCTAAGTTACAGTGCTCTCCTGCTCCCCTGAACCCTCCATTACTTGCATCTCCGCAGCCGGTCCCAGGTCCACCTCCTCAGGACGTCACAGATTGGTCTGTTGCCATGGACTCGGGTTCTGAAGGCGACCCTGAAAACTCTAATGTGGACAGCGACTCACCGGAATATTGGAGCGCCAGCCCACCGGCGAAAAAGACTCTTTTCAGAACACCACTTAAACAATCGGCTGGTGCTTCATTTAGGTCTGATCACTCCTCCTCTGATGACACCCTGACAGACTCTAAACGCCCCGTACGGCGTTCTCAAACGGCAGCCTTTGCTCCCTCCCTTACCCCGCCTCAGCTAACATCTAATCTACCTACACCCGAAGCGGCGGCAACTACATTGCAGAAGTTCCCAGAACTTCAGGCTCTACTCGCCCTGCTACCTACTAAACTGGACTTGCAATCGCTATCCTCTGACCTCAAAGCAGCCTGGAGACAGGACCTTAAACCTGTAAAAGCGGAGGTCGCACAGCTAAATGATCGTGTACAGAACCTTGAAGAATTCCGCACGTCAATTACCTCACAGGTACACGCCTTGAGAGACTCGATGACTACCCTACAATCACAACAACTGCGGGATATGGAGCATTTGGATGATTTGGACAACAGGAATCGGAGGAACAATATACGGGTCAAAGGCCTTCCAGAATCAGTCCTGCCTACAGACATCCCTGCTACCTTACAAAGACTTTTTAATGAGATTCTCCAGAAACCCAAGGACACCCCGCTAGAACTGGATAGAGCCCATCGTGCATTAAAAGCTAAACATCCTGACCCTAAAAAGCCACGTGATATCATCTGCAGAGTCCACCACTACCTAGTGAAAGATGAAATTATGAGAAAAGCAAGGGATCTCAAAAACATATCCTACAATGGCTCTCCAGTGTTTCTGTACCCAGATCTGTCATTACGCACACTCAGATTGAGAACTGCCCTGAAGCCTCTTCTTCATCTGCTGCAAAATGCCCGAATTGTCTATAGATGGAGCTTCCCTTTCTGCCTTCACGCCAAGCATGGCACCACCTCAGCTTCGATCAGACGCCCTGAGGACCTACAACCCTTTCTTCAGACTTTCAAATTACCCCGGGTGCCGCTCCCTGACTGGGAACAATTGTTTCATCCTCCACACCCGACTCCCGTGATGACACCTGCTCAGCGTCCTCGATCTGGAGATACCGGACGCACCCAGGAATCTGTACCACGTCCTCCTGCTGGCCGCCGCAAGACCTGAGATGACTCAATGTGACCTGTCCTCCCTACCCAGAGAAGCTATCCTGCTCCTTGATCTCCTGTCTCATCTTCTGACCTGATATCGCAGTGCTTTGCTGGATCTGGGATTACATCCCACATTGCTAATTACCGGTTATATGCCTTTTCATAGTTTTGCTGTTTGCCATTTACTGTTTATCTCTCTTCTGTGCTTCCGATATCTTCTCCCCATTGTACTTAGTCTACTCAGCTACATCTGCCTCCCTCATTTTTATTATTGGCCAGTCTCTCGACTGCCTCTGACTTGTTTTTGCCCTCACGTTTTAATGCTGGATCCCGATACCCCATGATTGGGCCTCGGCTTCACATAGCTTTCCATCCCTGCCCTGTACCTACCCTCTCACAAGACTTCTGATCCTTTATTCATGTCTGGTACTCCTACCACGTTTCCCCCCACTAGCTTGATGACTAGGCTGGTCCTAATCCTGATACTGACCCTTATGGTCGACTCTTCTAGTCCCCTTGCAGCCACTCACTTGTGGCGGCTACTCTCTCTTTTCTTCCACCTACTTTACCTATTCTCACTTCCTCCCCTCTTGCTTTTCTTTTACAGGTTTGTCGGCCTCTCCATTCACGCATCGCACGACCTGGGATTCCTTCTCCTCCGTAGCTCCGCTGGTAAGTGGACCATAACACATTCCTTCACTCATGGCGACTACCATTAAATTAGCCTCCCTTAATGTCAAGGGATTTAATACCCCAGAGAAACGAGCTAAAATTCTCTACTCTTTTCACAAACAGAGAGTACAGATCTTGTCCCTTCAGGAGACCCACTTTAAAGCGGGTCATCTACCCTCCATTTCCTTAAAATATTACTCGCACTGGATACATGGTGTCAACCAGGACTCCAGAACCAAAGGTGTCTCTTTAGCTTTCCATAGATCGCTGCCGATCACGGTTACAGCAACACAAATAGATCCTCAGGCCCGCTATGTATTTGCTAATTGTACTGTGGCTGGCCAACCGCTCACAATTGCATCGCTTTATGCTCCTAACCATAATCAGATCTCTTTCCTTCTCGGGGTCTTAGACGCCTTAGCATCCTTTTCCACTGGCCCGATACTCCTTGGTGGGGACTTTAATCTCCCCCTATTCCCAAGGGTAGATACATCCACTGGCTCCTCCCTCCTCTCACATAGCGGGCTCAGGGCCTTGAGAAGGAAACTTCACTCTATGCAACTCAGCGACACGTGGCGTTCTCTACACCCACAGGGCAGAGACTATACGTTTTACTCCCACCCACGTCAGATGTACAGTAGACTAGATTACATTTTCTGTCCACACCATCTCCTCCCGTCCATCTCCAATGCCCAGATAGGTACAATTACCCTCTCCGACCATGCACCGGTGTTCTGCTCGCTGACCCTTCCTGCTTTCTCCAAGCCTCATTCTACTTGGAGGTTGAATGATTCTCTCCTCCGTGACTCTCTATGTTTGCAAGATCTTAAATCTGCTATATCTCTTTTCCAACAAGACCATATCTCGTACTCCTCCTCCCCCATGATCAAATGGGAAGCATTAAAATGTGTACTTAGAGGTGTTCTGATGCAGCATGGGGCCCGGTTGAAGAGGGAACGGTCAGCCAAGTTTCAGACCCTGCATTCTAGACTTTCCGCGCTTGAATCCCTACACAAACAGTCTCAATTAGACAGCACATTCCGGGAACTAATCCGCACTCGTGGGGAACTTCTGGAACTTCTCTCTTCCCAACATAGATATTACTCACAGCTGACTGGGAGACGCTACTACGAGTGGGGTAACAAGACAGGGAAACTGCTTGCTCAGGCCCTGAAAGCTCGTAAATCTGCTCTGTTTATCCCGACTATCAAGAACCGCACGGGCTCACTCTGCTCCCTCACCCCTGAAATTTTGGAGGTTTTTAGGCAATACTACCATGACCTTTATAATCTTCCGAAACCTGATAGCGCCCCTCCCCAGACTTCTGAGACTATCTCCTTATCCCAATATCTAAACTCCACAGCCCTGCCCCGCTTACCTGACTCAGTAGTTCAGGATCTGGAGGGACTGTTTACAGCGGATGAGCTAGATTCCGTTATCTCCTCTATGTCATCGGGGAAGAGTCCGGGGCCGGATGGCTACACGGCTACCTTTTATAAAACTCTCCGCTCTGAACTGTCCACCCCCTTGCTTGAAGCTTTCAATAATATCTCCCAAGACTCTCCCCCTCCTTCGGATTTCCTACAGGCCTTTATCACTGTGATACCAAAGGAAAATAAGGATCCCCTCCTCTGTCCCAGTTACCGCCCAATCTCCCTCATCAACACTGATGCCAAACTCTTTACTAAGCTGATAGCCAATAGACTGGCGGTGCACATGCCCCTCCTGGTTCACCCGGACCAAGTTGGCTTCATACCTGGTCGCGAGGCCAGAGATAATACTCTTAAGACCTTCTCGGCTATCCACTTTGCCAAGAAACATAACTATCCTCTTATCCTCTTATCACTAGATGCCGAGAAGGCTTTTGACCGGGTGGACTGGGGGTTCATGTTCGCCTCCCTTTCTCAAATTGGGCTAGGGAACAAAATGCTTGCACGTATAATGGCCATGTATGGGAGTCCGCGAGCGCGGATCCGCATAAATGGTAACCTTTCTACACCGTTTATCATTAACAATGGCACAAGACAGGGCTGTCCCCTATCCCCCTTACTGTATGCCCTATGCATGGAACACTTACTAGCGGCAATCCGCAACAACCCGGATATCAAGGGCCTAACTACTTCCACTGCACATTACAAGTGCTCAGCCTATGCAGACGACTTACTGCTCTATATCTCCTCCCCATTCCTTTCCCTTCCCTCACTGATGTCCACTATACGCCAATACTCCTCTTTCAGTAACTATAAACTTAACCTAACTAAGTGCGAGGCTCTGAACATCTCCCTTCCCAAACTGTCTCTTCGCCCCCTCCTTGACTCTTACCCATTCAAATGGCAAACACAAGCACTCAAATACCTAGGCATTCAGGTCCCCGTAAATCTTGCAGACACCTTCAAACTCAACTTCCCTCCAATACTCCACTCTTTGAAGACAGACTTGGATAGATGGGTGACCAAAGACTTTTCCTGGTTAGGGAGGGTTAACATAATGAAAATGAACGCCCTACCAAAACTCTTATACCTATTCTCCAGCATCCCACTGCACCTCCCCCGTACCTTTTTGCAGAGACTCTCCAGACTTCAGTCTGGGTTTGTTTGGCAGCACAAACATCCTAGGTTGGCTAAACACGTCTTAACCAGACGAAAACTAGAGGGCGGCCTTGCCCTACCAGATTATATGTCTTACTATTTAGCGGCTGTTCTTAACAGGGTCTGTGATTGCTGTAACCGTGATACGACTAAACAATGGGTGCTCCTGGAGGAGAATACTATTGGCACACGCCTGGCGGCCTTCCTTTGGACACCCCAAACTTCTCCGCCTGCAATCCCCCCCTCCCAACTTCCACCAGTGCTACAATCGATATACTTGGCAAGGCGTAGATACATGTCAAACATACAATTGTTCTCTCCCGGTGGCCCACTGACGCCCCTTTTTGATAATCCGCTCTTCCCCCCGACCTCCTCCGGAGGTCCTTTCCTCTCACACACTAGAGACAGTCATATGGTTATTGGAGATCTCCTGTCCCCCACATCACTCAAACCATTATCTGAAATTGTAACGGGATCTCCTATAGCACCTATCCATCTCTTTCAATACCATCAGCTAACACATTTTTACAACATCTCTAAGATAGACTTGAACCTACACCGCCAACTCACTGAGTTTGAGCGAATATGCATACTTGACCGACCTCCACCCCGCACGATTAGTCTATTATACTCTCTTCTTTTAGGTAACGTGACCTCCATTCCACTACCCTTCCGGAAGGGTTGGGAATTGGACCTTGGCCACCAGATCTCTGACGACGACTGGCGAGCAGCCCTGCGCAATTGCCACAGATCCACTATATCCTGCAAAGCTCAGGAAACTAATTATAAAATCCTTACCAGATGGTATAGGGTGCCGACTCTATTGGCCACCTTTTATCCGGGGCTAGATGACTCGTGCTGGCGTTGCCATGCTTCTGAGGGCTCTATGTTACATATCTGGCTGACCTGCCCGTTGTTGTCGGACTTCTGGTCTAATGTTTTCACAATATCTTCCCACATCTCCTCGACCCCCTTACCTATGTCACCGGAGATAGCGCTATTGTCTATATTCCCACCAGGCTTGTTAAAATCCTGCTCCAGATTGATCTCCTACCTGCTCATTGCGGCTAGGACGGTGATACCTAGACTATGGAAGTGTTCTCAACCGCCCACTATCTCCTCATGGCTCATGGAAGTGACACGTATTCACAGGATGGAGGAACTCCTGGCAGACTCCCCCTCCAGGCTAGCGAAATACAGCTCTACCTGGTCCCCTTGGCTGTCTTTCCTCTCTTCAAAGGAATTCGAAACCATGGGATTATCTCAAACCCTCAATATCTCCTCTACGTCCACCATCCAACCCATCCCTCCCCTGCCAGATACCACTACATGAACCACACTCGCCATGCCTCCTATCACGTGTTCTTTTACTCGCACTGGTCCAGCTGGAGTCTGCGGAGGTCTGGATCCCAGAGTCGGTTGCGATGTGTGTGTGGAGCGGAGACCAACCTGTACTATACATTTCCTCCTCCTTGTCTTCCCCTCTCTGCCTCCTCCTTACCCTTCCTTTCTTTCTTCCTCTCTTTATACTTTGTACTTACACTTCTTATATTCACAGTATTGCCCAGCAGACAACTTTCTGTTGTTCTTCTTGTTGTTACTATTTCTCTTTGCATAATACAGGTACCTCGCTCATTGGTTTTCTCCCTTTTGTGGAACTAACCCCACTGTTTTGTCCATCAGCAACCTTTCTCTCGTATAAGTAGCAATTATACTCATATCAATAAACTGTTCTATGTATGTTCCCTAACCTGCTGAGAAATGCAAAGAATGATATAGCTGTTATTTGAAACTCCATATGTGGAGCCCATTTTTATGCTCTATCTTGTACTTATGTGCTTTGGGCCCTCCGGGCTTTGTTTGATTTCTTGTGTTAAAACCTTAATAAAATTTACTTTACAAAAAAAAAAAAAAAAAAAAAAAATTAAGAAGAAAATGTGAAAAACACACACTACATTTTTATTATTGTCGGCTACATTTTAGTGCCCTGCCCGCCCACATAAATTGATCCCTGTTTAAAAATGTAACAAAAATTTCGTTATAAAAAATATAAATTTCGGTAAATAATTTTTTTGCCATCACTACTGCATCCTATGTTTTTTTCTGGTACCTAACAAATTTTGAAAAAAACGTCAAATGGGCCACAAAAAAACCAAGTGGAAACCTAAGGACATGTGGGACTGTTTTAGAAGACATTAGCTCTGATTTTCTATTTCTGAATAACCCCTTTAAGCTGGGTTCACACACTGAAAAATTTTCAGTGCGTAGTTAACCACTTAAGGACCTAGGGCGTATGGATACGCCTTGACGTCCTGGTACTTAAGGACCCAGGGCGTATCCATACGCCCGTGGGAATTTCGGTCCCCGCCGCACGCCGGGCGGGGACCGGGCCGGGGTGACTGCTGATATCAATCAGCAGGCACCCCGTGCAAATGCCCAGGGGGGTCATCAGACCCCCCCCCCCCGTCGGCGATCGGCGCAAATCGCAAGTGAATTCACACTTGCGATTTGAGCCGATTCCGGGTCATACGGGTCTATTGTGACCCGGTGACCCGGAATAGATGGGGGATCTCGGTTGTCTAAGACACCCACGATCCCTCTGTAGGCATAGGAGTGAGGTGGCAGGGTTGCCACCCCTCCTATCCCTGCTATTGGTCTGCTATTGATTGTCAGAGGCGACGACCAATAGCAGACCGGGGGCGGGGGGGTTAACTTTCGTTTTCCCCGTCCTGCCCTCCCACAATAGGCGGGGCAGAACGGGGAACCGAAGGGGACCGGGCGCCGACGTCCACTTACCCGTCCGGAGGCTGCGGCGACGTTGATCGGCGGGCGGCGTCACGTGCGTCTGAAGAGGACGGCTGCCGGGATCCTACGGAAGCCGGTAAGTAGATCTGGAGGGCTACAGTCTTAGACCGTGGTCTCTAACTGTAGCCCTCCAGATGTTGCAAAACTACAACTCCCAGCATGCCCAGACAGCTGTTTGGGCATGCTGGAATATGTAGTTTTGCAACAGCTGGAGGGCTGCAGTTTGAGACCACTATACAGTGGTCTCTAAACTATATCCCTCCAGATGTTGCAAAACTACATCTCCTAGCATGCCCACATAGCTGTTTGTTGTCTGGACATGCTGGGAGTTGTAGTTTTGCAACATCTGGAGGTCCACAGTTTGGAGATCACTGTGCAGTGGTCTAAAAACTGTAGCTCTCCAGATGTTGCAAAACTGCAATTCCCAGCATGCCCAGAAAGCAAACAGCTGTCTCGGCATGCTGGGAGTTGTAGTTGGGTACCTCCAGCTATTGCATAACTACATCTCCCAGCATGCCCTTCGGTGATTAGTACATGCTGGGAGTTGTAGTTTTGCCACAGCTGGAGGCACACTGGTTGGAAAATATTGAGTTAGGTAACAGAACCTAACTGAAGGTTTTCCAACCAGTGTGCCTCCAGCTGTTGCAAAACTACAACTCCCAGCATGCACGGTCTGTCAGTACATGCTGGGAGTTGTAGTTTTGAAACAGCTGGAGGTTTGCCCCCCCATGTGAACGTACAGGGTACATTCACATAGGCGGGTTTACAGTAAATTTCCTGCTTCAAGTTTGGGCTGCGGCAAATTCTTTGCCGCAGTGCAAACTCCTAGCGGGAAATTCACCGTAACCCGCCAGTGTGAATGTACCCTAAAAACACTACACTACACTAACACCTAATAAAGGGTAAAACACTACATATACACCCCTTACACTGCCCCCCCCAATAAACAATTTAAAACGTCTTGTACGGCAGGGTTTCCAAAACGGAGCCTCCAGCTGTTGCAAAACAACAACTCCCAGCATTTCTGGACAGCCACTGACTGTCCAGGCATGCTGGGAGTTTAGCAACAGCTGGAGGCACCCTGTTTGGGAATCACTGGCGTAGATTACCCCTATGTCCACCCCTATGCAATCCCTAATTTAGTCCTCAGATGCGCATGGTGCTCTCTTACTTCGGAGCCCTGTCGTATTTCAAGGAAACAGTTTAGGGCCACATATGGGGTATCTCCGTACTCGGGAGAAATTACACTACAAATTTTGGGGGGCTTTTTTTCCTTTTACCGCTTGTGAAAAGGAAAAGTTGGGGGCTACACCAGCCTGTTAGTGTAATTTTTTTTTATTTTTTTACACTAACATGCTGGTGTTGCCCCATACTTTTTATTTCCACAAGC
Organism: Hyla sarda; assembly: GCF_029499605.1. Taxonomy (NCBI): domain Eukaryota; kingdom Metazoa; phylum Chordata; class Amphibia; order Anura; family Hylidae; genus Hyla; species Hyla sarda. The sequence continues at coordinate 280,972,744 of NC_079192.1, forward strand.
GGTAAAAGGAAAAAAAGACCCCCAAAATTTGTAACGCAATTTCTCCTGAGTACAGAAATACCCCAGATGTGGGCGTAAAATGCTCTGCGGGCACACAACAAGGCTCAGGAGTGAGAGTGCACCATGTACATTTGAGGCCTAAATTGGTGATTTGCACAGGGGTGTCTGATTTTACAGCGGTTCTGACAAACGCAAAAAAAAAAAATACCCACATGTGACCCCATTTTGGAAACTACACCCCTCACCGAACGTGACAAGGGGTATAGTGAGCCTGAACACCCCACAGGTGTTTGACGAATTTTCATTAAAGTTGGATGGGAAAATGAAAAAAATTTTATTTTTTCACTAAAATGCTGGTGTTACCCTAAATTTTTCATTTTCACATCGGGAAATAGGAAAAAAGCCCCCCCAAATTTGTAAACCCATCTCTTCTGAGTAAGAACATACCCCATATGTGAATTTAAAGTGCTTTGCGGGCGAACTACAATGCTCAGAAGAGAAGGAGCGCCATTGGGATTTTGTAGAGAAAATTTGTCCGGAATTGAAGGCCACATGTGTTTACAAAGCCCCCATAGTGCCAGAACAATGGACCCCCGACACATGTGACCCCATTTTGGAAACTACACCCCTCACGTAATGTAATAAGGGGTACACTGAGAATTTACGCCCCACAGATGTCTGACAGATTTTTGGAACAGTGGTCCGTAAAAATGAAAAATAAACTTTTTCATTTGCACAGCCCACTGTTCCAAAGTTCTGTGGGGTGTAAATACTCACTGCACCCCTTATTAAATTCTGTGAGGGGTGTAGTTTCCAAAATGGGGTCACGTGTCCGGGGGGGGGTTCCACTGTTCTGGCACCATGGGGGTTTTGTAAACCCACATGGCCCCCGACTTCCATTCCAAACAAATTCTAAATTCTCTCTCCAAAAGCTCAATGGCGCTCCTTCTCTTCTGAGCATTGTAGTGCGCCAGCAGAGCATTTTACGTCCTAACATGGGGTATTTCCATACTCAGAAGAAATGGGTTACACATTTTGGGGGTCATTTTCTCCTATTACCCCTTGTAAAAATGTAAAATTTTGGGGAAAAACTGCATTTTAGTAAAAAAAAAAAAATTTTTTCATTTACACATCCAACTTTAACGAAAAGTCGTCAAACACCTGTGGGGTGTTAAGGCTCAGCGGACCCCTTGTTACGTTCCTTGAGGGGTGTAGTTTCCAAAATAGTATGCCATGTGGGTATTTTTTGCTGTTCTGGCACCACAGGGGCTTCCTAAATGCGACATGCCCCCAAAAAACCATTTCAGCAAAAGTTGCTTTCAAAAAGCCAAATGTGACTCCTCTTCTGAGCATTGTAGTTTGCCCGCAAAGCATTTTACATCCTAACATGGGGTATTTCCATACTCAGAAGAGATGGGGTTACAAATTTGGGGGGGCATTTTCTCCCATTACCCTTTGTAAAAATTGTAAATTTGGGGGAAAAACTGCACTTTAGTGAAAAATCTTTTTTTTTCATTTACACATCCGACTTTAACGAAAAGTCGTCAAACACCTGTGGGGTGTTAAGGCTCATTGGACCCCTTGTTACGTGCCTTGAGGGGTCTAGTTTCCAAAATGGTATGCCATGTTGGGGTTTTCTGCTGTTCTGGCACCATAGGGGCTTCCTAAATGTGACATGCCCCCCAAAAACCATTTCAGCAAAATTCCCTCTCCAAAATCCTATTGTCGCTCCTTCCCTTCTGAGCCCTCTAGTGCACCCGCCGAACACTTAACATACACATGTGAGGTATTTCCTTACTCGAGAGAAATTGGGTTACAAATTTTGGGGGGATTTTTCATCTATTACCCCTTGTAAAAATTCAAAAACTGGGTCTACAAGAACATGCGAGTGTAAAAAATGAAGATTTTGAATTTTCTCCTTCACTTTGCTGCTATTCCTGTGAAACACCTAAAGGGTTAACACACTTACTGAATGTCATTTTGAATACTTTGAGGGGTGCAGTTTTTATAATGGGGTCATTTGTGGGGTATTTCTAATATGAAGGCCCTTCAAATCCACTTCAAAACTGAGCTCGTCCCTGAAAAATTCCGATTTTGAAAATTTTGTGAAAAATTGGAAAATTGCTGCTGAACTTTGAAGCCCTCTGATGTCTTCCAAAAGTAAAAACACGTCAATTTTATGATGCAAACATAAAGTAGACATATTGTATATGTGAATCAATGTATAATTTATTTGGAATATCCATTTTCCTTACAAGCAGTGAGCTTCAAAGTTAAAAAAATGCAAAATTTTCAATTTTTTCATCACATTTTGGAATTTTTCACCAAGAAATGATGCAAGTATCGACAAAATGTTACCACTAACATAAAGTAGAATATGTCACGAAAAAACAATCTCGGAATCAGAATGAAAGGTAAAAGCATCCCAGAGTTATTAATGTTTAAAGTGACAGTGGTCAGATGTTCAAAAAATGGCCGGGTCCTTAAGGTATATTTGGGCTGGGTCCTTAAGGGGTTAAAGGGGTATTCCAGGAAAAAACTTTTTTTATATATCAACTGGCTCCAGAAAGTTAAACAGATTTGTACATTACTTCTATTAAAAAATCTTAATCCTTCCAGTACTTATGAGCTTCTGAAGTTAAGGTTGTTCTTTTCTGTCTAAATCCTCTTTGATGACACCTGTCTCGGGAAGCGCCCATTTTAGAAGCAAATCCCCATAGCAAACCTCTTCTAAACTGGGTGTTTCCTGAGACAGGTGTCATCAGAGAGGATTTAGACAGAAAAAAACAACCTTAACTTCAGAAGCTCATAAGTACTGAAAAGAGTAAGATTTTTTAATAGAAGTAATTTACAAATCTGTTTAACTTTCTGGAGCCAGTTGATATATATAAAAAAGTTTTTTCCTGGAATACCCCTTTAAGTTTATGCAGCGATTTCACAGAAAATGTGACCGCGTTTTATTTTGCAGCCATATATACACTGATTGCACCCACCCCATTTTCCGAGATATTCTGAGCATCTTTTAAATAAAGCACTGGATTTTACACTGTGTGAACCCAGTCTTAAAGGAGTACTGCAGCCTAATAAAACTTATCCTCTATCCGCAGAATAGGGGATAAGTGTCACGAGGACCCCCAGTGATCTCCTGTACGGGGCTCTGGCTCTGCCACGGCTCTCACCATGTAGGAGACATGTCGGTCACAGCCTGACGCTGCAACCAACATGCCCCCTCCATATATCTTTATGGGAGAGACAGATGTAGCATTCGTGCATCCCTGCCTCTCCCATAGAATGGAGAGGGGGTTCAGTACTCCTTTTATGGTGAGTTCACACAGAGATTTTGGTTTTACTCAATGTAGATAGAACTGTTTAAATCATCTGACTTAAATTCCAGTTATCACTGAAATGGTAATATGAACACGTCGACCTCAAAGACAACACACATTATGTATTTATTTATTCATGTATTTTTTATTACATTTTAAACATGGATATAAAATAAAGTAAAAAATATAACTTCTATATGGCACTTTTAAAGGTCTTGCAGAGCACCATGGTTGAGATTTATCAAACTGTGTGAGAGAGAAAGTGGAGGGATTTCTCCACAGCAGCCAATCACAGCTCAGCTTTCACTTTACCACATCTTGTTAGCTGAGCTGTGATTGGTTGCTGTGGGTAAATCCCTCCCCTTTTTCTCTCACACAGTTTGATAAATCTGGGCCCATATGTCTACAGCTCATCAACATATGTAGCATGTTCTTGTAGCCTGATTCACATGAATCTTTCCAACCTCCATGTTTTTATTACATTTCTAATATTTCCATTTTCCATTAACATTTCCATATTACAATAATTCAAAACAAAACAAAAAATATTAACCCATTAACCTTGCAGACATTTTATTGTTTACCATCTGTGTAGTGATATGAAGAATTCCCATATTGTTTATTTAACATTGTTCACAGCCATGACACCTCCTCCCATAGACATGAATGGAGGGGGTGTGGCAGCTGTGGAGGGGGTGTGGTGTCATCTAGCACAGAGAGGAGTTTGCTCTGTGTGCTGGATGACTGGGGTGTCAGGCGGAGATCGCGGGGGTCCCCAGCGACCAGACCCTTGCGATCAGACAAGGGGATAACATGTCTAGTGGCGGCGTAACCCTTTAAGGACCCTATAGTGACAGTGTCTGTTCCTTAGGACTGGTACATAGGAAATGTGGTTCCAATATTCAATAAGGGGACAAAAGGTGACCCTGGGAATTATAGGCCTGTTCATTCAACCCCATCCTGACCTGGGGTTTTTCCGTTTTTGCACTTTCTTTTTTTCCTCCTTACCTTTAAAAAATCATAACTCTTTCAAATTTGCTCCTAAAAATCCATATGTTGGCTTATTTTTTGCTACACCAATTCTACTTTGTAATGACATCAGTCATGTTACCCAAAAATATACGGCGAAACAAAAAAAAAAATAATTGTGCGACAAAATGGAAGAAAAAACACCATTTTGCAATTTTGGGGGCTTTCGTTTCTACACGGTAAATTTTTTGGTAAAAATGATACCTTTTCTTTATTCTGTAGGTCCATACAATTAAAATGATATCCTATTTATATCGGTTTGATTTTGTCGTACTTCTGTAAAAAACTATAACTACATGCAGGAAAATTTATATGTTTAAAATTGTCATCTTCTGACCCCCATAACTTTTTTACTTTTCCGCGCACGGCCCAGTATGAGGGCTCATTTTTTGCGCCGTGATCTGAAGTTAGCATTTTTGTATTGATTTGACTATTTGATCGCTTTTTTATAAATGTTTTCATGATATAAAATTGACCAAAAATATGCCATTTTGGACTTTGGAATTTTTTTGCACATACACCATTGACTGTGCGGTTTAATTAACAATATATTTTTATAGTTCGGATACTTCCACATGCGGAAATACCACATATGTTTCTTTTTATTAACACAGTTTTTTATTAATGGGAAAAGGGGGGTGAATCATACTTTTATTAGGGAAGGGGTTAAATGATCTTTATTAACTTTTTTTTTAAACTTTTTATTTTGCAATGTTATAGCTCCCATAGGGGACTATAACATGCAGTTCATTGATCTATCTTACTGTTCAATGCTATGCCATAGCATAGAATTGATCAGTGTTTCTGTCACTTGACAGCTCATGCCGAGATCTCAGGCACAGAGCAGCCATTCGGTGATTGGACACAGAAGAGGAAGGTAAGGCACCTTCCTCGTGTCCTCCAGCAGTTCGGGCACCCCGATTTTGCCGCGGCAGTTCGTACAGCCCACTGAGCTAACCGGCACTTATTAGCTTTCACTTTAGACGTGGCAATCAACTTTGAACACCGCGTCTAAAGGGTTAGTAGCACGTGGCACAGCAAATCAATGCTGTGCACTACAGTGGGGATCAAAAGTTTGGGCACCCCAGGTAAAAAACATTTATTAATGTGCATAAAGAAGTCAAGGAAAGATGGGGAAAATCTCCAAAAGACATCACATTTTATTTCCATCATTTACACTTTCAAAATAACAGAAAACAAAAAAAAAATGGCATCTGCAAAAAGTTTGGGCACCCTGCAGAGATATCTTGTACTGCCCCCTTTGGCAAGTATCACAGCTTGTAAACACTTTTTGTAGCCAGCCAAGTCTTTAAATTCTTGTTTGAGGTATCTTTGCCCATTCTTCCTTACAAAAGTCTTACAGTTCTTTGAAATTTCTGGGCTGTTTTTCATGCACTGCTCTTTTAAGGTCTATCCATAGATTTTCAATTATGTTGAGGTCAGGTGTTTGTGAAGGCCATGGCAAAACCTTCAGTTTACGCCTCTTGATGTAATCCCCTGTAGATTTTGAGGTGTGTTTAGGATCATTATCCATTTGTAGAAGCCATCCTCTCTTTAACTTCAGCTTTTTCACAGATGGCATCAAGTTAGCATCCAAAATTTGCTGAAATTTTATTGAATCAATTTTTCCTTCTACTCGTGAGATGTTCCCTGTGCCACTGGCTGCAATACAACCCCAAAGCATGATTGACAGTTGGACAGAGGTTCTTTTCATTAAATTATGTTCCCCTTCTCCAAATGTACCTTTGCTCATTCCGGACAAAAAGTTAAATTTTTACCTCATCGGTCCACAGAACTTGTTTCCAAAATGCATCAGGCTTGTCTATATGTTCATTAGCAAAGTTCAAATGCTGATTTTTATCGTGATAACGTAGAAGAGGTTTTCTTCTGATGACCCTTCCATGAAGACCATATTTGTACAAGTATCTCTTTATAGTGGAATAATGTACCACAACTCCAGTGTCTGCCAGATCTTTCTGGAGGGATTGTGCAGTCAAACGTGGGTTTTGAAAAAATTTTCTCACAATCTTGTGAGCTGCTCGGTCTGGTATTTTTCTTGGTCTTCCAGATCATGCTTTAACTTCCACTGTTCCTGATGACTGCCATTTCTTAATTACATTCCGAACAGAGGATATTGTTATCTGAAAACATTTTGCTATTTTCTTATAGCCTTCTCCAGCTTTGTGAGCATCAACTATTTTCAGTTTCAGATTTCTAGACAACTGCTTAGAAGAACCCATGGTGCTGATTGTTCGGGCAAGGTCAGATGAGTCTGGGCATTTAAAACCTTTGAGACTGACATCACCTGGTCTTCCCAGATGATGATTGAGAACAATGCATGGCACTGGCAGGTCTCAGCTTTGCAAAGGGGGCAGTGCTATAAATTCTGCAGGTGCCCAAACTTTTGCAGACACCTTTTTTTTTTTGTTTTCTGTTATTTTGAAAGTGTAAATCATGGAAATAAAATCTAACTTTTGTTGACATATTATAACAATGCCTAATCTATAATTTGATGCCTTTTGGAGATTTTTCCATCCCTTGGCTTCTTTATGCACATTAATAAAATTTTTTACCTGGGGTGCCCAAACTTTTGATCCTCACTGTATTAGCCACGGGTCCCGGCCATTGTGCTGTGGCCCCGCATTATAGAAAGGGAAATGACCCAGGACATACGGGTGCATCCTGGGTCGGGAAAGGGTTAACCTCTGCTGTAAATATAAATTGTTTGAGATGCTATTTTGGAGTATCTTGATGAAAATAAACATGGGTTTATGAGGAATTGGTCCTGTCAAACTAACCTGATCAGCATTTATGAGGAGGTGAGCTCAAGACTGGACCTGGGTGAATTGCTGGATGTCGTGTATCTGGATTTTTCCAAAGCATCTAATTCAGTGTCACATAAATAAATTTTAGTCAACAGTAAATTTACCTGTAACAACCAGTGTCGGGCAGTTGCTGCCAAGGCAAATAAAATCCTGGGGTGCATCAAAAGGGGCATAGATCCACAAGATAAGGAAATAATTCTACCGCTGTACAAATCCCTTGCCAGACCACACATAGAATACTGTGTACAAGATTTTTCCTGGCTGGGAAGGATAAACATTCTAAAGATGAATGTTCTCCCTCAGCTCTAATAACTATTGTCCTGCATTCTGACACATTTGTCCCCCTCCTTCTTTCAAAAAGTGTCTCAGCTCCTCTCTGGCTTTAGCTTTGTCTGGGCCAACAGACACCCACTCATTGCGCGATTTATACTGACACGGATGAAGGCAGATTGGGGCCTGGCTCTCCTGGACTGTCGACTCTATTATTTGTCGGCAGTGCTTACAAGAGTCCTCGATGGTTTCCACAATAGAGACAGGAAATTATGGACTGCTCTCGAATCCACTGCGACCCAGTATGACCTCAGGGCCCTCCTGGCTCCCTGACACAGCTCTATCCAAGTCAGTTCTTGACTCAATGGCCTTAATTGCCAAGTTGAGAAAGTCATACCTACGTCGATCCCCCTTGATGTCCCCAGATGGCCCTTTGTCCCCTGTCTTTGGCAATACTGCTTTCCCCCCGGCTCTATCGGCCTCTTCCTTTTTAGGCAGAAACAGACTGTTGGGTGTGTCGTTCGGAGACTTCCTAGATGCCTCTAACCTGAAGCTGCTAGCTATGATCCTGGATGGTGCTACTCCTTCCTGTATGGATGGTTTCCAATATGCACAACTGCGCCACTTCTATAAGGCATCTGGGCAGTCTCTGAGGCTACATCTCCCACTGACTCCCTTCGAGCGACTTTGCTCCTCCATATCCCCCGTATGCCACCCGATCAAGGTGTTATATGGCCTTTGTCTGGATTCGCTCAGTGTCCCACAGCTCCCTTTTCGACGCTCCTGGGAGACGGCCATAGGTCGTTCGCTGACAGATGTGGAGTGGGCGGCAGCGGTTAGATGGTGTCACTCCAAGTCCATATCCTGTAGGGCCCAGGAAACGAATTATAAACTGCTTACGAGGAGGTACAGGGTACCAGAACTCCTTTCACGCTTTTATCCCTCAGTGCCCAATGTATGCTGGAGATGCGGGGCCCCAGGGGGGTCTATTACACATATCTGGATTGATTGCCCCTCTATGTCCTCCAACTGGTCACAAGTGTTGGACACTATCCATCGTGTAACAGCGATCCGCCTGACCCGTGACCCGGCCTCCCTGCTCCTCTCCATCCTGCTTAGCTCAGTCCCTAGGAGCACTAGGCCCCTATTGTGCTTCTTATTACTTGCAAATAATTCACAGTTAGATCCACTTGGGGGAAAACTAAGTAGTACCAGGAAGTACAATAGTTCACAGAGGGGTACACACTTTAAAATATAACTTTTAATCAGACACGTCTAAAACCAATCAATAGCACAGGCCCCACAACAAAAAGCCAGTGGTTTAAGTTGACACCAGATCTAAAAGTATAGACCGCACACAGATGGAGGTGTGTCTATGTAGGGGATAGTGAGGGGAGCAGTGGTGCACAGAGTGCATAAATCACCCTAAAATGCCCTATCGGGGAGATGTAGTGTAGACTACCCCTGCTCCCACAGGGACTGTCGGGGCACTCGCCCTAAAAAGAGCGACCCCTGCCCCGATATATCCCTTGGACTGCGCCCTATAAATCCCTGGCAAAATAAAACATGCCCTTGCTCTGGTATACCCGACACGTTTCTACCACATCGGTGGGTTCCTCAGGGGTTAACCAGGCAACTTGCAGAGAATCAATATCCCAATTTACAGTTACAATAATGTGAAAAGTAATCAAAGTAAGGGCTATCACCAAATAGAATTTACAAAAGTATTTACAATTTAGGCAATGCCATGAGTATATCTAACTATTAAGCACCTATCCAGTTTAGGCAATAATGGTGCTAATAATGTCAGTTGTCTACTGGCAGAAAATGCCAGCAGATGATTACTCACGGTTACCACGGGTTGCCGCAGTGGCGGTATCCCCAGGTGCACTCCCACAATGGTGGGTAGCGCACTCAGCCGATCGGTGTCCTGGCTAACCTGCCGCGGACACCCACGCTATACTTATGCGTGTCTGAAAGGAGATCACGCGCGCTTCCCAAGCCGCCGTGCGTCACTTCCGGTGGTGACGTCTCACCTCCGGTGACGCATATCCCAGCGCCGAGCGTCGCTCGTTGCTAGGCAGCGCCAGGTAATTACCAACAGCGCTGCCAGCAACTGAAAGAATCAAAGTATTTAGCCGAATCTAGAGGTAAAACGGACCATGATAAATATGCATATACAGGTGCGGGGTGAGAAATATTAGAAACGTCCTATGAAAAGCAAAAATAGAACTTCTATGCGAACCCTCTGTATTGACCTATGCCTATATACAAAATATATATAGAGCATTTGTGCATAGGAAAAAAGGGCTGGATGATTAAAATGTACATAATGGGGGGGAGAGGGGGGGGTTTGTAATCATAAGGAAGACTGACAAGGCGATGAGGAGAAGGGGGGGGGAGTCTAATAACCCAAGATGTTAAATGTGTGGCAGAGAAGCCCAGAGAGCTCAAGGATAGAAGTATGGAGAGCATGAGACATCGACAGTAGTTTATTCTAGAAAGCAGGCGTAGCTCAAGGCTTCATTGAGGCCACGGGGAGCCTGGGTCTGTAGGGTGAAGATCCACCAGGTCTCTTTTTGGAGGATCAGTTTATCCCAATCTCCTCCCCTGGTGGGAGGTCTCACTAGCTCTATTCCCACAAATCTCAGATTTTGGGCATCCCCACCGTGTTGGCTATTGATATGTCGAGCTATCGGCTTGTCTGCCAGATTACTTATGTCTCTCAAATGCTCCCCTATTCTCCTTCTGAACTCTCTAAATGTCTTGCCAACATATTGCATACCGCAACTACAGGTCGCTTTGTACACCACCCCTCTACTCCGACAGTTAATAAAGTCGCGTATGGAGTAGATTTGTCCCGTGTTGGTGCTAGAAAAGGTTTTGGCCACTTCCATGTGCCTACATGCTATGCACCCACTACAGCGAAAACATCCTTTAATTTGCCTGTCTAGCCAAGTTCCTTGTGCCTGAGGTGGCGCATAGTGACTCTTAACCAATCTATCCTTCAGGCTCTTGCCCTTTCTGAAGGAGATCTGTGGGTGAGATCCCACAGCATCTTTAAGGTCGGGGTCCATCCCCAGTATCTCCCAATGTTTGCTAAGAATGCGTTTGACATCCTGTGTTCCCCCATCATAGGTAGCCACTAGTCTAATGAGGTTGTTTGAGCTCATGTCCCGGGTTTTAGGCACAAGCAAACCTGCTCTTTCAACCTCCCTCGTGTCTCGGTACGCTTTTCGGAGGACCCAATCCGGATACCCCCTGTCCAGAAAACGCTGCCTCAAATCATTGGCTTGTTTCCTGAACTCTACTTGGGATGAACAATTTCTTTTCATCCTCAAGTATTGGCCTTTCGGGATGCCTCGTTTTAACGGTACCGGATGGAAGCTAGTCCATTCCAGTAGAGAATTTGTTGCAGTGGCCTTACGGTACACAGTTGTCTGTAAATTCCCCCTATCATCCTTCTTAATGAGGACATCCAGGAACGGTAAGTCATCAGACGACAATTCGAAGGTAAACTTAAGGCCTATTGCATTGTTGTTTAAAGCCTCAATGAAGGCTATGAAGTCATCCCGGGTGCCATTCCATATGACGAAAATGTCGTCAATGTACCGTGCCCATAGTCCGACCTGCTCCGTAAAATGTACCAATTCCTCACCAAAGACTAACGTTTCCTCCCACCAGCCCAGATAGAGGTTAGCATGTGTGGGGGCACAAGGGCTCCCCATTGCGGTCCCTCTGAGCTGGTGGAAGGTACGTCTGTCAAAAAGAAAATAATTCTTGGTGAGGGTGAACCGGAGCAGGTCCAGGACGAATCGGCTATGGGCACGGTACTGGCAACCTCTGCTTCGTAGAAAAAACTCTACCGCCGCTATTCCAAGATCATGGGGAATGCAGGAGTATAAGGACTCCACATCAATGCTGGCTAGCCACGTATGCCCCTCAAGGGTCAGACCATCTATCTTTTTTAACAGATCCGTAGTGTCTCTGGTGTATGAGGGCAGTGCCATCACGAAGGTTTTTAATATAGCATCAATGTACACACCAGCATTTTGTGATAGGTTGCCCACGCCAGAGACAATTTGTCTCCCCCTGAGGGGTGTGGTGCCTTTGTGTATTTTAGGCAAGGAGTAGAAAGTTGCCACCCTGGGATGGCGGGGTACCAAAAAGTCAGCTTCTTCTTCACTTACAAGATCAGCATCCCTAGCTGTTTGGACTATCTCGACTAATTCAGTGCGATATTGCACAGTGGGATCATCTCTTAAGATCTCATAGCAATCATCCTGCAGAAGGAGTTCTAGACACATCTGACGATATTTGAGATGGTCCATCAAAACAATGTTGCCCCCCTTATCGGAGGGCTTAATTACCAAAGATTTGTCTTTTTCCAATCTGAGCAGCGCCTGCATTTCATCATGGCTAAAGTTGGTATTGCCAACTGACCTAACCTGGTCCAAATCATTTAGAACCAAGTTCAGGAACACATCCACACAGGAGAGGTCTCCTGTGGGTGGCATCTTTTTGCTTTTATTTCTCAGTTGAGTAAAGGGGCCCAACCCACTGGATTGATCCCCCTCACTCATGAGATCTACCAGTAGCTCTGCACCCCGGAGGACATCCCCGGAGAGACCAAGTTCCTGGGCGCGGCGTCTCTCACAGTTGGCATGGAATTTCTTCCAATGTAGTTTCCTGGTAAATAAATGTAAATCTTTCACCCAATTAAATTTATTAAATGCAGACGTGGGTACAAAGCCCAGACCTTTACGAAGAAGACACATTTCAGATTCAGAGAGTTCGTGTGCAGATAGGTTAATAATTTGTAAAGCGGTATTCAGTTGTTTCGATTCCTTAGGGGGTACGTGGTGTACTGAGGGGGTTTCTCTAAAAAAGGACCTTGTTCTGGTGGGGCCCCACCTCTACCTCCTCTATTGAAACCTCTCCCTCCTCTCTTTCCACGTCCTCGACCTCGTCCCCTGTTTTTAGAAGGTTGATCTCTATCAGAGTCTGAATAATCTGTCTCTGTAGATGAACCGTCAGCCGTTGGTTCCACATTACCTCCTTTGGAGAGAAACACATATACTTTATTGTCCTTGAAGTCCTGTAAATCCCGGACAAATTGGCGGTGCTTCCTCTCCTTGAGGTGGTACTGGAACCTTTCAATCGTATTTTTCAGCTGCAGCTCCTTGGTTGAAAACTCAACCTCAGACTTGAAGCCTTGGGTAATCTGAATATGAGATTTGAGTTTTTCTTCTAGGGAGCTGTGATTAACTTTCTCCTCTTCGAGGAGTATCTGCATAAATCTCAGGGAGCTCAGGGTAGCTTCTTTCTCCCACTTACTGATGAGGCCTGGACTTCTGTACCTTGCTGCTGGGGTAAGATTAATCCGCAATCCCCTTGGTACAATTTGGTGTTTTAGGTAATTCTCCAGACTCTGAACCTCCCACCATGAGGTGATGTGCTCTTTGTAGAGTCTGGTGAGTTCCCTAAATGCGGATTTAAATGAAGGAGTATACTGCTTTTGAACAAATGTTTTCTCTGAAAATACCTCAGACACCTCAGTGGCCCATATGTCTGTATTTAGACCTGCCGCTAGAAATCCGGCCATACCAAAATCTCAAGTGTAAGCAAATAATTCACAGTTAGATCCACTTGGGGGAAAACTAAGTAGTACCAGGAAGTACAATAGTTCACAGAGGGGTACACACTTTAAAATATAACTTTTAATCAGACACGTCTAAAACCAATCAATAGCACAGGCCCCACAACAAAAAGCCAGTGGTTTAAGTTGACACCAGATCTAAAAGTATAGACCACACACAGATGGAGGTGTGTCTATGTAGGGGATAGTGAGGGGAGCAGTGGTGCACAGAGTGCATAAATCACCCTAAAATGCCCTATCGGGGAGATGTAGTGTAGACTACCCCTGCTCCCACAGGGACTGTCGGGGCACTCGCCCTAAAAAGAGCGACCCCTGCCCCGATATATCCCTTGGACTGCGCCCTATAAATCCCTTGCAAAATAAAACATGCCCTTGCTCTGGTATACCCGACACGTTTCTACCACATCGGTGGGTTCCTCAGGGGTTAACCAGGCAACTTGCAGAGAATCAATATCCCAATTTACAGTTACAATAATGTGAAAAGTAATCAAAGTAAGGGCTATCACCAAATAGAATTTACAAAAGTATTTACAATTTAGGCAATGCCATGAGTATATCTAACTATTAAGCACCTATCCAGTTTAGGCAATAATGGTGCTAATAATGTCAGTTGTCTACTGGCAACCGTGAGTAATCATCTGCTGGCATTTTCTGCCAGTAGACAACTGACATTATTAGCACCATTATTGCCTAAACTGGATAGGTGCTTAATAGTTAGATATACTCATGGCATTGCCTAAATTGTAAATACTTTTGTAAATTCTATTTGGTGATAGCCCTTACTTTGATTACTTTTCACATTATTGTAACTGTAAATTGGGATATTGATTCTCTGCAAGTTGCCTGGTTAACCCCTGAGGAACCCACCGATGTGGTAGAAACGCGTCGGGTATACCAGAGCAAGGGCATGTTTTATTTTGCCAGGGATTTATAGGGCGCAGTCCAAGGGATATATCGGGGCAGGGGTCGCTCTTTTTAGGGCGAGTGCCCCGACAGTCCCTGTGGGAGCAGGGGTAGTCTACACTACATCTCCCCGATAGGGCATTTTAGGGTGATTTATGCACTCTGTGCACCACTGCTCCCCTCACTATCCCCTACATAGACACACCTCCATCTGTGTGCGGTCTATACTTTTAGATCTGGTGTCAACTTAAACCACTGGCTTTTTGTTGTGGGGCCTGTGCTATTGATTGGTTTTAGACGTGTCTGATTAAAAGTTATATTTTAAAGTGTGTACCCCTCTGTGAACTATTCTTATTACTTGCAGCCCGCACAGTAATCCCCCATCTCTGGAGATCAACGGTGCCACTGACCCTTTCATCTTGGCTTCAGGAGGTGGCATATCTGCATAGAATGGAGGAACTCTGCGCAGATTCTTGTGCTTCCCTTCATAAATATACGGCAGTTTGGTCTCCGTGGCTGACTTTGCTACATTCGATGGATTTCACATCCATGCATATACAATCTCAGACACTTACTCCCTAAACTAGCTCCACTCTGATCACATTGCCTGTGTACATAGAGGGTGTTTGTACCTTACATGGAGTTTGATGGGCTTGGAGTCTGGATCGCCCCGGGACGATGAGTTTTTGGTGTGTGCTGTGGCTCTTCTTCCTCTAGCTCTTTCGCTCTCTCTTCCTTTCTCTCCGCCTTACTCCTCGTACTCGCTTCCTCCTCTTCTCCTCTTTTAGTCTTTCTCTGTTTCTCTTCCTCTTCTCTCTCCCTCCCCTCCCCCCCTCTATTATCCCCCCCTCCCCTCCCTTAGGTGACTACAAAATTACCGCATTGGGTTGTTGTTGTTTTTTTTTTTTTAATACATGTACTTACCAGCGGTACCTCTGATGCTTGTAGTTTTTGCTATGAGAATTACACTCATTTGTATTGTTCTATTAACCTACAAGCTTTCCAGTTATTTCTGTTTGTTCATTTATGTGAAAATGAAAATTCAATAAACTTTTACTTTTAAAAAAAAAAAAAAAAGAATACTGTGTACAGTACTGGGCACCAGTGTACAAGAAAGATATAGTGGAGCTGGAGAGGCTTATTTAGTTTAGAAAAAAGATGGCTTAGGTGCGACCTAATAACTGTATGTAACCTAATGTATAAATATATCAGGGGACAGTACAGAGATCTCTCCCATGATCTATATATACCCAGGGCTGTGTATATAACAAGGGGAATCCGCTATGTCTAAAGGGAAGAAGGTTTCAACACCAGCACAGATGGGGCTTCTTTACTGTAAGAGCAGTGAGATTGTGGGGCTCTCTGCCAGAAGATGTAATCATGGTGAACTTGATAAAAGACTTTGAAGAGGCCTGGATGCCTTTCTGGAGAGTAATAATATTACAGGTTATGGATCCTAGATTTATAGAGATAGAATGCTATGCTGATCCAGGGATTTATTCCCATTACATATCTGTATTCAAAATGGAATTGGCATCAGCCTCACTCCCTCCCTTTTTGCCTTCCTCTAGAACAACACACTATAGACGCAATAGGGATATAGGTTGAACTTGATGGACTCTGGTCTTTTTTTGAACCTTATGAACTGTATAACTATGTAACTATAGCTGTCCAGTTTATTCATTAACATTTATTATTCTACTAAAGTAGCATCATTATATTATACTCACATTTAACGTCATCTTCTTCTTATTCTCCCATAACAAATGTCACCTCTAAATAAAGCACTGCTTGTGAATGCCTAATTGTGCAAAAAAAATTTACAAGCCTGAGCATTTACATTTCACACTCAGGGAAGCTGAGATCTCTTTGTAATAAGAAAATAAGCCTTTGTTGCCCATTTCCTTCAAGTAAGTGTTTATTCAATGCGATGAAATTGTTTTTAGAGATGGTTCTGCTCGCTCCTGCTTTCCACAGCTTAGAATTCATTAGTTTTTTTTAAATGCTTCATGTTATTGTTTCACAAGTGAACTATATTCAGCAGTTTCTTTATAACATCAGCAAGTTTACATAAGGAAGTGTAACCATAGCAGTAAGTCGCTTAAGATACAAAAACAATTCTTTTATATTAAAATAGTGAATTACAACTATTTTGGTGAGATTTAATTTTTTAGCAAAAAAATATATGGTTGTCTGTAAGAAGCCATCATAATGGCTGGCTACCATTCAAGGGCCTCACTCACGAAGATGACATCATAAAAAAGTACATTGAAAGGGAAGCTATTCAGTCTGCACCAAATTTGTGGGTTGTGCATGAAAATATAGTGTATGCTTATATGATTTTTTTTTATACTGCCTGCTAGTTTAACACATTAGGTATACAGGGCATACAGGTACGCCCTTGTGTCCTAGTACTTAAAAAGGATTTTTTTTTTAAATCAACTGGTGCCAGAAAGTTAAAGAGATTTGTAAATTACTTCTATTAAAAAATCTTAATCCTTCCTGTACTTATTAGCTGCTGAATACTACAATGGAAATTATTTACCGTTTGAAACACAGAACTGTCTGCTGACATCATGAGCACAGTGCTCTCTGCTGACATCTCTGTCCATTTTTAGGAACTGTCCAGGGTAAAAGGAGATCCCCATAGCAAACATATGCTGTTCTGGACAGTTCATAAAATGGACAGAGATGTCAACAGAGAGCACTGTGCTCGTGATGTCAGCTGACAGTTCTGTGTTTCAAAAAGAAAAGAATTTCCGCTGTAGTATTCAGCAGCTAATAAGTACAGGAAGGATTAAGATTTTTAATAATAGAAGTAATTTACAAATCTGTTTAACTTTCTGGCACCAGTTGATTAAAAAAAATAGTTTTTCACTGGAGTACCCCTTTAACCCCTTGGGGACGGACGGTTTTTCAGTTTTTGCACTTTTGTTTTTTCCTCCTTACCTTTTGAAAATCCTAACCCTTTCAATGTTACACTTAAAAATCCATATGATGGCTTATTTGTTGTGCCACCAATTCTACTTTTGTAATGGAATCAGTCATTTTGCCCAAAAATCTACAGAGAAACGGGAAAAAAATCATTGTGCGACAAAATTGAAGAAACGCCATTTTGTCACTTTTGGGGGCCTCTCATTATCTTTATTCTGTAGGTCCATATGATTAAAATGATTCCCTACTTATATAGGTTTGATTTTTGTTGTACTTCTGGAAAAAATATTAACCGTAAGCAGGAAAATGTATATTTTTAAAATTGTCATTTTCTGATCCCTATAACTTTTTTCTTTTTCCGAGTATGGTGCAGTATTCAGGCTAATTTTTTTGCGCCGTGATCTGAAGTTTTTAGTGGTACCATTTTGGTATTGATCAGACTTTTTGATTGCTTTTTATTCATTTTTTTTTCATGATATAAAAAGTGACCAAAAATACGCTATTTTGGACTTTGGAATTTTTTTGAGTGTACGGCATTGAC
Organism: Hyla sarda; assembly: GCF_029499605.1. Taxonomy (NCBI): domain Eukaryota; kingdom Metazoa; phylum Chordata; class Amphibia; order Anura; family Hylidae; genus Hyla; species Hyla sarda. Next base: position 280,990,231 of record NC_079192.1, read on the forward strand.
CGTGCGGTTTAATGAATGATATATTTTATAATTCGGACATTTCCACACGTGGCGATACCACATGTTTATTTTCATTTACACTGTTTTTTTTTTAAATGGGAAAAGGGGGGTGATTCCATCTTTTATTAGGGAAGGGGTTAAATGATCTTTATCAACTTTTTTTTTCACTTTTTTTTTTTTTTTGCAAAACACTGAACTTTTACATTGATCTTTGTTATCCCATAGGATAATGTGGTAACTGCCTTGGGGTGTAGTGTAGTTGGAGTGTTGCTTTGGTTTATGAGGGGTTAATTCAACCCCTGTCACTCGTGATGCCAGGGTGAGGGTTAATACGCTGAGGAAAATCTTCGGCCTATCGCCACCCTTCCCAGAAACAATAGGTGCGTGCTTCCATGAATGAAGGTCCACAATAGAGATGAACTTGAACTTGCATAAACTTTACTGAGGTACTTGCGGTACATCCAATTAACAGCAACAGTCTTAGTAATACAGTCTCTAGATAGCACGGCAGTGATTGACAGATGCAGAGGACCATTGACTTATCCAAAGGATTATTAGAATTAGGATTGGTGCAGATATCAGTCCAGATTTAGGGGTCTATTTAGGTCGAGTGATCTTGCGGAATTAACAGAGATTGAGATAACTCACAGTTGCCGTTGCCGCAAGGCTTGGGCGTAGTCACTGCTGATGACAGCTGCGCAGATCCTCCTCTATCAACAGCCCACGAGGAAAGAGAGTGAGTAATGGCCGCCGCTCCCTTATATGGGCAGGGCCGTCTTGGATTGGTCCATGTCAGCTGTCACTCACCGTTACAATGCATGGTGGGCGATCACCTGACTTCCTCCATAGGTCCTTGAACCAGAAAACCATAGAATTTTGGAACGCATCACATTACCCGCAGGTCCTGCGACGCCACAACAAGGTAAGTACATTTTATTTACATATTTACACATTGAATTATAATAATTTTAACTATTAAAGGGGTGACAAGGGCTAACTATTGATGAGGACCCCACCGGTACCTAGGGACCCTGTCTTTGGGGACTTAACCAAAAGGTAACGGATGCAATCCGGTACAGGGACACCACAATAACATAGATCAATTATTCTGCCACTTGACTGCTCATGCCTGGATCTCAGGCACTGAGCAGTCATACGGCGATCGGACACCAGGAGACAGGTAGGGGGACCCTCCTTTTGTACTACAGCTGTTCGGGACACAGCGATTTTGCCACAGTGATCCCACACAGCCCCCTGAGCTATCCGGAAGCAGTTTCACTTTAGACGCAGCGATCAACTTTGAATGCCGTGTCTAAAGGGTGGATAGTGCGCGGCACAGTGATCAGTGCAGCACGCTATTAGCCATGGGTCCCAGCTGTTGTTAGAGGCCGGGCTCGACCCCCTATGACCTGTATGCCCTTCGTCCCCAACAGCTTAAGGACCAAGGGTATACCTGTATGCCCTGTTATCCCCTATAGACATGAATGGAGGTCTTCTGTGTCTGTAACGCCTCAGCGCCGGCCCAGAGATCGCAGGGGGTCCGGGAGCTGGGATCAGACATACATTGGAGCAAAAAAGTATTTAGTCAGTCACCAATCGTGCAAGTTCTCCCACTTAAAAAGATGAGGCCTGCAATTTTCAACATAGGTACACCTCAACTATGAGAGACATAATGAGAAAAAAAAATCCATAAAATCAGATTTTTTAAGAATTTATTTGCAAATTATGGCAGAAAATAAGTGTTTGATCACCTACAAACAAGCAAGATTTCTGGCTCTCACAGACCTGTAACTTCTTCTTTAAGAGTCTCCTCTGTCCTCCACTCATTACCTGTATTAATGGCACCTGTTTGAACTTGTTATCAGTATAAAAGACACCTGTCCACAACCTCAGACAGTCACACTCCAAATTCCACTATGGCCAAGACCAAAGAGCTGTCGAAGGACACCAGAAACAAAATTGTAGACCTGTACCAGGCTGGGAAGACTGAATCTGCAATAGGCAAGCAGCTTGGTCTGAAGAAGTTGACTGTGGGAGCAATTATTAGAAAATGGAAGACATACAAGACCACTGATAATCTCCCTCTATCTGGGGCTCCACACAAGATCTCACCCCATGGTGTCAAAATGATCGCAAGAATAGTGAGCAAAAATCTCAGAACCACACGGGGGGACCTAGTGAATGACCTGCAGAGAGCTGGGACATGAGTGACAATGGCTACCATCAGTAACGCACTAGGCCACAGGGGACTCAAATCATGCAGTGCCAGACGTGTCCCCCTGCTTAAGCCAGTACATATACTGGCCCCTCTGTAGTTTGCTAGAGAGCATTTGGATGATCCAGAAGAGGATTGGGAGAATGTCATATGGTCAGATTAAATGAACACCAAAAAAAAAAGAAAGGAAAAACCCTACAACTAGGTAGTTTACTGTGCAACAGAACTAGCACCACCGATCAAAGAAGATTAATGCACAGGACCAATGTAAAGTACAAAAGGTATACATTTCATTGAATTATATATGAGAACAACATAAAAACATATAGTAGAAGAAAAAGGCAAGCAATCAGGCGCCAGAATATAGCAGAGAACTGGGTGGATATGAGGTCTGGCAGAGCAAAGAAAATATACCAATAAACCATAAAACACCACACTGCCAAACAGGACATAAAGACATGTGAATACACAAATGGATGCCAGACCATACCCAACAAACCCAAAAGTATAAGTATGACTGCAGTATATTTTTTTCTTAAATTTGAAGCTCTCTGCTTGTAAGGAAAATAGACATACCAAATAAATTATATATTGATTCACATATACAATATGTCTGCTTTATGTTTGCATCATAAAGTTGACATGTTTTTATTTATGGAAGACATCAGAGGGCTTCAAAATTCAGAAGCAATTTTAAAATTTTTCACTACATTTTCAAAATCTGAATTTTTCAGGGACAACTTCAATTTTGAAGTGATATTAGAAATACCCCATAAATGACCCCATTATAAAAACTGTACCCCTCAAAGTATTCAAAATGACATTCAGTAAGTGTGTTAACCCTTTAGGTGTTTCACAGGAATAGCAGCAAAGTAAAGCAGAAAATTCTAAATCTTCATTTTTTACACTCGCATGTTCTTGTAGACCCAAATTTTGAATTTTTACAAGGGGTAATATGAGAAAAAGCCCCCCCCCCCCCACAAATTTTTAACCCTTAAGTAAGGATGTGTATGTAAAGTGTTCGACAGATTCAGTAGAGAGCTCAGAAGGGAAGGAGTGGCAATGGGATTTTAGAGAGTGAATTTTGCTGAAATTGTTTTTGGGGGGCATGTCGCATTTAGTTTTTTTTATAAGGGGTACAAGGAGAGAAATCACCCTAAAATTTGTAACCCAATTTCTCTCGAGTAAGGAAATACACATATGAGAAATGTCAAGTGCTCTGTGGGTGCACTAGAGGGCTCAGAAGGGAAGGAGCGACAATGGGATTTTGGAGCGTGAAATGGTATTTGGGGGGCATGTCACATTTAGGAAGCCCCTATGGTGCCACAACAGCAAAATAAAACCCCACATGGCATACTATTTTGGAAACTACAGTCCTCAAGGAATGTAACAAGGGGTCCAGTGAGCCTTAACACCCCACAGGTGTTTGACGACTTTTCATTAAAGTTGAGTGTGCAAATAAAAAAAATTTTTTTCACTAAAATGACATTTTTCCCCCCCAAATTTTACATTTTTACAAGGGGTAATAGAAGAGATGTGGTTACAAATTTTGCAGGCCATTTTTTCCTGAGTATGGAAATACCCCATGTGTGGACGTCAAGTGCACTGCGAGCACACTACAATGCTCAGAAGAGAAGGAGTCACATTTGGCTTTTGGAAAGCACCCCACAGGTGTTTGACGACTTTTCGTTAAAGTCAGATGTGTAAATAAATAAAAAAATTCACTAAAATGCTGTTTTTTCCCCAAAATTTTTAATTTTTACAAGGGGTAATAGGAGAAAATGCCCCACAAAATTTGTAACCCCATGGAAATGCCCCATGTGTGGATGTAAAGTGCTCTGCTGGCGCACTACAATGCTCAGAAGAGAAGGAGCGCCATTGAGCTTTTGGAAAGAGAATTTGGTTGGCATAGAATTCGGGGGCCATGTGCGTTTACAAAGCCCCCTGTGGTGCCAGAACAGTGGAACATCTTTGGAACAGTGGGCTGTGTAAATGAAAATTTTCATTTTTCATTTTCACGGACCAGTGTTCCAAAAATCTGTCAGACACTTGTGGGGCGTAAATGCTCACTGTACCCCTTATTACATTATGTGAGAGGTGTAGTTTCCAAAATGGGGTCACATGTGGGAGGGGTCCATTGTTCTGGCACTATGGGGGCTTTGTAAACACACGTGGCCTTCAATTCCGGACAAATTTCCTCTCCAAAAGCCCAATGGCACTTTACATCAACATAGGGGGTATGTTCTTACTCAGAAGAAATCTGTTCTGTTTTTCCTATTTTCCCTTGAGAAAATGCAACATTTGGGGTATCACCAGCATTTTCGTTAAATTTTTATATTTTTTCATTTTCCCATCCAACTTTAACGAAATGTTGTCAAACACCTGTGGGTGTTAAGGCTCACTATACCCCTTGTTATGTTCCGTGAGGGGTGTAGTTTCCAAAATAAGGTCACATGTGGGTATTTATTTTTTTGCGTTTATGTCAGAACCACTGTAAAATCATGCACCCCTGTGCAAAACACCAATTTAGGCCTCAAATGTACATAGTGCGCTCTCACTCCTGAGCCTTGTTGTGCGCCCGCAGAGCATTTTACGCCCACATATGGGGTATTTCCGTACTTAGGAGAAATTTGTTACAAATTTTGGTCTTTTTTTTCCTGTTACCTCTTGTGAAAATGGGCAACACCAGCATGTTAGTGTAAAAAAAATTTTTTTTAAACTAACAGGCTGGTTTAGACCCCGACTTTTCCTTTTTATAAGGGGTAAAAGGAGAAAAAGCCCCCCAAAATTTGTAAAGCAATTTCTCCAGAGTACCAAAATACCCCATATGTGTCCCAAAATTATTTCCTTGAAATACGACAGGGCTCTGAAGTGAGAGAGCGCCATGCGCATTTGAGGACTAAATTAGGGATTGCATACGGGTGGACATAGGGGTATTCTACGCCAGTGATTCCCAAACAGGGTCCCTCCAGCTGTTGCTAAACTCCCAGCATGCCTGGACAGTCACTGGCTGTCCGGAAATGCTGGGAGTTGTTTTTTTGCAACAGCTGGAGGCTCCGTTTTGGAAACACTGCCGTATGATACATTTTTATTGGGGGGGGGGGGAAACAGTGTAAGGCTGTGTATATGTAGTGTTTTACCCTTTATTATGTGTAAGTGTAGTGTAGTGTAGTGTAGTGTTTTTAGGGTACATTAACACAGGCGGGGTTTTACGGTGAGTTTCCCGCTAGGAGTTTGCGCTGTGGTGGAAAATTTGCCGCAGCTCAAACTTGAAGCAGGAAACTCACTGTAAAGCCGCCCGTGTGAATGTACCCTGGATATTCACATGGGGGGGGCAATCCTCCAGCTGTTGCAAAACTACAAAACCGTGGTTGACCACGATTTTGTCACTGGTTTAAAAACTGTACTGCAACCGCATACATTTTTTTTTTTACCAGGGACGTCAATGGGAAACGCACATGTATACGGCTCCATACGGAAAAACGTATATGGTTTTTACTTTGCACATGCACATTTCCATCCTAAAGTCCCCACCAAATTTGTAAATGGACAAAATTTTCAAAAACTTATGTTTTTTTTTCTATAAAAACGGACGTAACTGTATGCACTTTTAAAAACAGTATACTGTTTAAAAACGCATACGGTTTACTTTTTCCCATACTGTTCCAGAAAAATGGATTGAAAACAGTATGGCAAAAATGTGATGTGAACCCAGCCTAACTCAGTATTTTCCAACCAGTGTGCCTCCAGCTGTTGCAAAACTACAACTCCCTGGCTTCCATAGTCTGCAGCACAGTGCACCATGGAGAGGTTCACCGCCCGCCGATCGCCGCTGGCAAGGGACCTCCACCGCTGGTAACACTGCAGTTCCCTCGTTCTGCCCTGACCACCATGGGTTCGGAGAACGGGGGTAGCCAGCCAACTTTAATCCCCCTGCCCCCGATCTGCTATTGGTCAGTCGCTTCTGACCAATAGCAGGGATAGGAGGGGTGGCACCCCTGCCACCTCACTCCTATACCTTCAGGGGGATCGTGGGTGTCTTGGACATCCCCGAGCCCCCTTATTTTCCGGGTCACCGGAGACCCCTATGACCCGGGATCACCGCAGATCAACGGTCGTCGACATGAGGGGGTTTCAGTACCCTCCCAGAGGTTTGCACAGGGTGCCTGCTGAACAATTTCCACAGGGATCCCGGTCCGGTCCCTGCCCTGTGAGCGTCGGGGACCGGAATTCCCACAGGCGTACAGGTACACCAGGGCGTCAGGGCGTACCTGTACATCATGGTTCCTTAAGTGGTTATAGGGGTACTCCGGTGAAAATTAAATTTTTTTTTAAAATCAATTGGTGGCAGAAAATTAACCCTTTAAGGACTCAGCGTTTTTCACCTTCTAAAAAATCATAACGCTTTCAATTGTGCACATAAAATTCCATATGATGGCTTATTTTTTCAATTCCACTTTGCAGTGAAATTAGTAATTTCACCAAAAAATCCACGGCGAAGCGGAAATTTTTTTTTTTTCTGCATCGGTATTTCTTTTATCGGTACCATTTTTGCATTGATCGGACTTTTTGATCGCTTTTTATTAATCTTTTATGATTTAAAAAGTGACCAAAAATACGCTATTTTGGACTTTGGAATTTTTTTGCGCATATGCCATTTTTTGTCGCATATGCCATTTAATCAATGATATATTTTTATAGTTCGGACATTTACGCAAGCGGCGATACCACATATGTTTGTTTTTATTTCCAGCAGGACAATGACCCCAAATATATGTCAAAAAGCACCCAGAAATGGATGCCAATAAAGCGCTGGAGAGTTCAGAAGTGGCCAGCAATGAGTCTAGATCTAAATCTCATTGAACACCTGTGGAGAGATCTTAAAATTGCTGTTAAGAAATGTCGTCCTTCCAATAAGAGAGACCTGGAGCAGTTTGCAAAGCGGTTGAGAGGTGTAAGAAGCTTTTTGATGGTTATAGGAAGCAAATGATTTCAGTTATTTTTTCCAAACGGTGAGCAACTAAATATTAAGTAAAGGGTGCCAATTAGACATGTGCAATTCGTTTCAGCACGAATGTCTAATTTACCGAATTTTACCGTTTTCGGGCATTCGGACCGATCCGAATGCACGAAAACATATTTTGAACATTCCTGAATAGCCACGATAATACAAATAGCAAAGTAACGAATGCATTCTTTATTTACCGAATGCATGCGGTAAATAACAAATGCATTCGTTATCCGTAAACTAATGTAAAGAATTAATTCTAATAATAAATATACAGTAGTGATGGAAAAAATAGAATTTAACGAAATGTATCTTTTTTATTATGAAATGTTTATTAATTTTTAAACAGGGATCAATTTATGTGCGCGAGTAAAGCACTAAAAATGTAGTCGACAATAGTAAAAATGTAGTGTGTGCGTGTTCTTCACTTTTTTATTTTTAAATTTTTTTAGGTAGTACTACTACTCCCAGCATGGAACACACTGTTCCATGATGGGAGTAGTAGTTATCTGTACTAATTGACAGATCGCCGGGGTCCTTTGCGATCCTCTTGTATAGATGAGGCGGCCGCTCTTCTATGGTCCCCTGCACTCACGTATATATACACCTATTCATATTTCCTGCAGAGCTGTGATTGTCCAGATGGTTTCAGCCAATCACAACTCTCTGTGAGAAATAGGAATATGTGTATATATACGGCCGTGCAGGGGACCAGAGGAGAGCGACCGCGGCATCTACACATTATACAGGAGCATCACAGCGGGTGTCAGGAGTGATACCCGCAGTGATCTTTCCTTAACTACAAGTAGTACTACTCCATACATGGAGTACACTCTGCTCCATGCTAGGAGCTGTAGTACCTGTATTAATAGACAGATCGCAGCGGGTGTCAGAAGTTACACTCGCTGCAATATGTCTATTAATGAAGGTGCTACAGCTCCCAGCATGGAGCAGAGTGTGCTCCATGTTGGGAGTATTAGTACCTGCAGTAAGGGACAGATCCCAGCGGATGTCACTCCTCCTGACACCTGCTGCTATCCTCCTGATGTGAATGTCGGGATCAGCTGTTCTCAGGGCTACAGAGCTGGGAGAACAGCTGACGCTGAGCCGTAGGTATACATCGTATATCTACTACCCAGCGAGAACTTACAGTGAGCCTGCAATGTGTATACAGTATACACATTGCTGTCTCACTTAACCCCTTGCTGAGCTGTGCGCTATGCGCAAGCCCAGCAAGGAAAGAGTTAACACACTTTGTAGGACAGTGTAGGTTAACCCGTATACACTATACAGTGGTCCCTCAAGTTACAATATTAATTGGTTCTGGGACGACCATTGTATGTTGAAACCATCGTATGTTGAGACCAGAACTCTATGGAAATCTGGTAATTGGTTCTGAAGCCCCAAAATGTCATCCAAAAATAAGAAAAAAAGGGAGGATTAAAGAAAAATAAGTTGATAACTAATATAGATAAAGCAAATCATTACATATAAAAGTAATAAGGATCTTCTGGGAACTGTAAATCACTGTCTATGTCAGTGTTTACCAAGCAGGGAGCCTCCAGCTGTTGCAAAACTACAACTCCCAGCATGCCCGGACAGGCTAAGGCTGTCCGGGCATGCTGGAAGTTGTAGTTTTGCAACAGCTGGGGCCACCCTGCTTGGGAAACACTGGTCTATGTAAAGGACAGGAGCTTCTTCAGGGTCCTGTAAGTAAAAAAAGTAATGGAGTCGCCCTCACCTGGTGTCCAAAGGAGCAGCTAACCCTGGTTCAGGTAAAGTGTACAGAACATGTAATACCACTCTGTACTGTAGGGGGCGCTACCAGACACCAGTCAGTGCATGCGCTTCAGTAATACAGAGGTTTTACCAGTGAATGCCCATTTTGATTGGTCGGTTCTTCCGGCCAATGACACGTTGCACAGATCTGGATTGTCCGTAGTATTGTATGTTGAGTCTGGTTTCAACTTACGATGGTCCAGAAAAGACCATTGTATGTTGAAACTATTGTATGTTGAGGCCATTGTAAGTTGAGGGATCACTGTATACAGCTATCTATAGATTGTTGTATATAGTGTATACAGAAGACGAAGTCCGCTTACTTCCCTCGAGTCCCAGGCAGGTCTGTGTAGCTCAGCCCCCTAGTGATGATGTCATTAGGGGGCAGAGCAACAGAAGGAAACAAGGCTAGTTAATCTGAAGCTCTGTTCACATTGTCCGTTTTGTATAATGTGAACAGACCCTTCTTGCAGTGTCTACCCAGACAGGGAGACTCTAGCTGTTGCTAAACTACATACTCCTAGAATGCTGGGAGTTGTAGTTTTGCACCAATTGGTGGTTCCCTGTTTGGGTAGACATTCCATCATGGGTGCTCTCCCCAGCAGACAGCACCAAAAATGTCATAACCAATTTTTGGTGTTTTTCTGGAGTTGGCTGATGCACGAGTACACAGCAGGGCTTCACAATCCCCCCCCAAAAAACACCACAATTTTAGAAATGTTTAGAAGACTCTATAATGCAGGACGGTGGACCACCAAAAGACATTCTTCTATAAAATAATTTTTTATGAAATAAAGAAGCAGAGTTCATCCTTCTGTGTATTTTTTTTGAAAATTTTACTTAAAAAGTCACACGCAACAAGCGTTCAATGGTTTAAAGATTATTATTGTGGAAAATTCAAGTTTAAAGTTTATTACTGTGATAATTATCAGAAAATTGGAAAAAAAACACTACCCAAGAGTGTTTATTCACCCCATACATTGTACCATAAATGTTGAAATTTAAATTAAGCATGTATGTATGTATTTAAAAAATCCTAAAATTAAAGGCCCAAGCCCAAAAGCATCATGAAGTCAAGTAGTTCCTGAAAGAGACAGGAGCAGTCAGGAGTAGGCATCAGCAGTACCCAAGAGGCTTTAATAACACCTTACATTGCACGATCAATCGCGAGATCGAGCAATAACAGGTGTGTTATGCCCTCAGATGTCCGGGGCTGCACGCGCGCTACACTGAATGGACCAGCGTGTGTCTATCTTTCACCAACAGGTGCGGGTAACCCGCTGAACCCCGTTCATGATAGGGATCAGGGATTGCAATTATTTGCCAGGAGAGAAGAATCACAACTAAGTGCGGGTCATAAGCTCGGGTTCATTCAGTCCCTGCCCTTTGTACACACCGCATGTCTCTACTACCGATTGGATGGTTTAGTGAGGTCCTCGGATCGGCCCCAGCGGGGTAGGAGAAGGCCCTGGGAGAGCGCCGAGAATTTAAAGATCTTTGTTGAAATTTGCATTAAGCATGTATTAACTACTGCTAAACTTCCAAAAATTGAAGGCCCAAGGCTTGAGGCATCAGGGAGGCAAGTAGTTCCTGAAAGACACAGAATGAGTCAGGAGAAGTCATTCGCAGTACCCAAGAGGGTTTCATAACCAACCCCTTACATTTAAAGATCAATGTTGAAATTAGCATTAAGCATGTATTTAGCTACTGTTAAACATCCAAAAATGTAAGGCCCAAGGCCAGAAGCACCCGTGAGGCAAGTAGTTCCTGAAAGACACAGGATGAGTCAGGAGCAGCCATTCGCAGTACCCAAGAGGGTTTCATAACCCCTTACATTTAAAGATCAATGTTGACATTTGCATTAAGCATATATTTAGCTACTGCTAAACATCCAAAAAATTTAAGGCCCAAGGCCATCAGTGAGGTAAGTAGTTCCTGAAAGACACAGGATGAGCCAGGAGCAGGCAATGGCAGTACCAAAGAGGGTTTCATAACCGTAATTGATAACCCAAGAGGGTTTCATAACCAACCATAATTGGGAAATGTTGGTGTAGCAGCATGGTCAATCTACTCTGAGGCATCTGGCATTGGTGGCTGGAAATCCTGGCTGATCCATCCCTGATTCATCTTCCCAAACGTCAGTCTCTCCACATTTTTAGTGGACAGACGAGTTTGCCTTGGGGTGACTATGGCCCCGGCCACACTAAACACCCGCTCTGCCCCTCATCATCATCCTCCTCGAGTTCAGCCCCCACAGGGCTCTTGTAGCCTTGAGATGTAGGCGCAACATCTCCATTGCCGTGACCAGCCATGGTTTCAATCATTTGTTGTAGGAAATGTAGGAGTGGAATTACGTCGTTCATGGCGTAATCCAAGCGACTCACAAATAATATGGCTTCCTCAAAGGGCCTCAGCAAACGGCAGGTGTCACGTATGAGCTGCCACTGGTTCACATTAAAGTTACACAGGGGAGTACTCCTATCTGCTTGGATCATCAAGAAATCGGTGATGGCTTTTCTTTGTTCGTATAGTCTGTCCAACATATGGAGGGTGGAATTCCAACGTATGGCAACGTCACAAATAAGACTATGTTGTGGGATACCGTTCTGATGCTGCAGCTCAAGGAAGGTGTGCTTGGCGGTGTACGAGTGGCTGAAGTGCATGCACAGTTTCCTTGCCATTCAGGATGTTTTGCAAAAAGACTTGAGGAAGTGCTTGACAACCAGATTCAACACGTGTGCCATGCAGGGCGCATGTTTCACACTTCCTTGTCGCAGCGCGGACACGATGTTCTTCCCATTGTCGGTCACCATGGTTCCCCTTTCCAGATTTCGTGGAGTAAGCCATACTCTCATTTCTTTACGAATGAACTTTAGCAGTTCCTCCCCTGTGTGACTCCATTCGCCAAGGCGGATTGTTGACGGAATGGCTGACTAAAATCGGGAGAAGCAGGAGCGACAGAAGGAGGGTTTGACACACAGCACCCTTTTGCTGAGGTGGTGGAGCCTTGGCTGGATGAAGGAGGGAGCGGATGGCCACTGGGTGATGCATGGTTCTCCCAGGCCGCTTTATGGTGGTGAAGCATGTGTTGACGCAGGGCCGTGGTGCCAACATTGGGACCCTGGCCACGCTTCACCTTCTGCCGACAGATCTTGCATGTGGCTACGTGAACCTCCTCCTGATGCCTTATGAAAAACTTCCACACCGCAGAGTAGCTGATTTTCCCACACTAATTGACTGCTACTGGCGCTGTCTCCAGGAACCCCTGTTCCACTACCTCCTGGAAAGGTAGGCTTCCGCGAAGCAGGTGGTCTCCCCCGGGCACGTTTGGCTCCTGAATTTCCACTCTTGCCACCACACTGACTGCCAACCGTGCTACCGCCTTGCTGCCTCAAGGGCAACCTGCAACTTTCTTCTCTTGATGAAGATGATGCCCCTTCTGCACCCGGCTCCCAATTGCGATCGGCTTCATCATCATCAACAGGTGTGTGCACGTCACTGATGTCCTCCTCAGGTTCCCCAACGGTGTCTGCTTCAGGATCCTGAACACTTGCAACATCACCTCCCATGTCACTCTCCGCATCACTACTTGGCCGCCTAGCGGAGCAAGCGGCGCATGTCTCCTCCCCTTCTTGGCTGTTCAGTAGCTGCTGACTGTCCTCTATTAGATCATCCTCAGTAAATAGTGGAGCTGGACCCACAGCATAAGATACTTCTTTAGGAGAGGGAACAGCATAGGAAAAAGGCAATGGGAGGACAGGGACTGCTCCCGGGCCATGCCAACTGAGGGTTGTGTCTGAGGAACCCACCGACTGTTGACTGGGGATGTCAGATGTCACTTGTGGTGATGTGGATGAGCGTGTTAACCAATCGACAATGGCAGATGGATTGCTGGTGGAGACACGACCGCTGGCTGATAACAGGAGCTTATGCCTCTCGCTGCGACTCCTGCTGCCACTTGCCCCAAGTCTGCTGCCAACTCTGCCTGAAGTATTTAGGCCTCTGCCACTCCTCTGGCACTTCTCTGCCTGACATACTTAGTGCATTTATGAGAGTATTACAATACGCTACACTACTCTTTAAACAGTATTTATCTAGAACAGCAGCAGGTGATTACTTACGGCTGTCCTTTCACAGTATGTAGGCCCTTGACAGCTTAACAGGTACTAAATGGTACAATACTTGGATGTACCTATGCGGTATGCACTGATGAGGGCAGTAATATGCCTAACTTTACGCAGAAAAAAATCTGTATTTTTGTAAAACACCAGCCGGTGAATACTATTGTTTGGACTTTGACGGTATGGAGCACCTTGACAGCTTAACAGGTACTAAATGGTACAATACTTGGATATACGTATGCGGTATGCACTGATTAGGGCAGTAATATGCGTAACTATACGCGGAAAAATCTCTATTTAAAAAAAAAAAAAACAGCAGATGAATAGTATTGTTTGGCCTTGCACAGTATGTAGCCAGCCCCTTGACAGATTAACAAGTACAAAATGGTGTAATTTTTCATGAAATTCGTAACGAATTCGGGTTCGTCAACTTCGATTCGCTCATCTCTAAACGTCATCACTAGGGGGCGGAGCTACATGGACCTGCCCGGTACTCGAGGGAAGTAAGCGGACTTCGTCTTCTGTATACACTATATACAGCTATCTATAGATAGCTGTATATAGTGTATACCGCCCAAAGGGTTAACCTACACTGTCCAGCAGTGTAAGTTAACTCTTTCCTTGCTGGGCTTGTACATAGCGCACAGCTCAGCAAGGGGTTAAGTGAGCCAGCAATGTGTATACTGTATACACATTGCAGGCTCACTGTAAGTTCTCGCTGGGTAGTAGATATACGATGTATACCTACGGCTCAGCGTCAGCTGTTCTCCCAGCTCTGTAGACCTGAGAACAGCTGATCCCGACATTCACATCAGGAGGATCGCAGCGGGTGTCAGGAGGAGTGACATCCGCTGGGATCTGTCCCTTACTGCAGGTACTAATACTCCCAACATGGAGTACACTCTGCTCCATGCTGGGAGCTGTAGTACCTGCATTAATAGACATATCGCAGCGAGTGTAACTTCTGACACCCACTGCGATCTGTCTATTAATGCAGGTACTACAGCTCCCAGCATGGAGCAGAGTGTACTCCATGTTGGGAGTAGTAGTACTTGTAGTTATGCAAAGATCACTGCGGGTATCACTCCTGACAACCGCTGTGATGCTCCTGTATAATGTATAGATGCGGCTGGCGCTCTCCTATGGTCCCCTGCATGGCCGTATATATACACATATTCCTATTTCTCACAGAGAGCTGTGATTGGCTGGAACCATCTGGCCAATCACAGCTTTGCGGGAAATATGAATATGTGTATATATACGTGAGTGCAGGGGACCATAGAAGAGCAGCCGCCGCATCTATACATTATACAAGAGGATCGCAAGGGACCCCGGCGATCTGTCAATTAGTACAGGCAACTACTACTCCCATCATGGAACAGTGTGTTCCATGCTGGGAGTAGTAGTAGTTCTACCTAAAAAATGTAAAAAAAAAAGTGAAAAACACGCACACACTACGTTTTTATTATTGTCGGCTAAATTTTTAGTGCTTTACCCACTCACATAAATTGATCCCTGTTTAAAAATTAATAAACATTTCATAATAAAAAAGATACATTTCGTTAGATATAATTTTTTCCATCACTACTGTATCTTATTATTATTATTTTTTATGGTACCCTACGAAATTTTAATAAAAAAGGTATCTCCATAATTTTTTAACTATTCAACTACCACTACCAGGTGCCATTTTTCATACTGATTTCTTTTTGAGTTGCAGATGGGCTATTGTAGGGGCATAACTGGAATCTGCTGGGCTCTAGTGCAAAATCTAAAACTGCCCCCAACATCATGCGTGCCATTCAATAGAATGTTTTCGTCCCCTTAACAACCTGAATTGAGGAATACTAGGCACAGAAGAATATGCTGGTGACACTACTGTTATAAATTATGTGGATAAAGAGGACATATGCAAACATTTGTATATGAGTAGGGCAACAAACATGTGCAGGGTGGTGCTAACATGTAAACACAGTCCAACAAAGTTTACACAATAAAATTCTTAGTAGAAAAAATGGGCGCTTGAAATGTAGCCTATATTTCTTCATATAAAAATCTCTCATGGAAAAGGAACAAAACTGACACCAGTGGGTCTTACCTCGAAATAGTCTGTCGCTTAGTTGTAAGGGGAAAAACCTACATAATGGGGGGAGATCTAGCAAAAACCAGGGCAGAGGAAAAGTTGCACAGAATTTGATATATCAGCAACAATGAGTATAATGAACTGTAATGGATTGACATCATAAAAGAATCTACAGCATATTTACTCCATATTTACTTACATTTTCTGGAAATTGGAAATCTGCAGCCTAATGTAATGATCCCAGGTTTAGTATGAAGACCAAGTCCATAAAAAAAAGGGTTCCCGCACTCCGGAACAATATTATAAATCATAGTCTTTATTTAATCCATAGTGATAGTACAAGGCAAGAAAGTATAAAAAAAAACACCACGTTTCGTCTATTTATGAAGGTAGGTAACAAATAAATAACGAATCTTAGAAAAACCGCCACTTAATCAAAACTACACCTGTATAACAGACTAGAAGTCCGAGTCATTAACCCTGTTATAACTGAAACCAAAACCTATGTCCAGACGTTATGTGCAAAATAAATCTGTATTAAAAAAACATTTCTTGTAGATTTACATATAGAGTAATGATGATGGCAGTATATATATGCATATCATGAGGCACTCTCATATGTGGTAATACTAATAGCAGTACATAGATATGTTCAATATGCTAGAATTTTTTTTTTAACTGTAACAATTATTATTGTTATTATAGCACCACAATATTGTACAAAACATCCAGAAAAAAAAGTTAAACGTGTGGAAAAATCCAAAAAACGCACATGGGGAGCTGGTCTCTTTGCCGAACTCCTAATATAAAATATCATGATATAATCTATATACATTATATAATAGATGTATATTGAAAGCAAATAAATATCCTAGTGTGCAAAACAAGGAGAAAAATGAAAAATAAAAAGTGCCCTGATGCGCAGTAATTGACTCCAGAGGCTACGTGTGCATGCACTCCACAATGGAGAAAGACATACTATCAGGATCCAAAGACAGTATAAAAAAAGATAGGATAAACCTCAATAAAATAGCATAATATCTGAGCGAAAGTTCATACCCTTAGGGATCCACGTATCCATTTTGAAGATCCAAAAAACCTCTTGAGCATGTAGCTTTTTAATCCAATTACCTCCTTGTATGGGTTTAGACACACATTCTATGGCCATAATCTGTAATGAACTGATGGCTCCTCGGTGAAAATCTCTAAAGTGCTTGGACGCACCAAAAGACACCCTGTCATGCTTACTGCATCCCCACTTCTCTCTTTAACAAAGAGGCCAGCTGCATAACACCATTTCCATGTACGTGCAAGTCCATTTTTAGTGTAGTAGGACGCAAGGGATAGCAAATAAGCCTGGATGTCCACTATTGGAAAGTGAACACATCTAAACAGGTGTGTCCACGTCCACTATTGGGAATGTCTGCTATACAGTGGGTGCAAATACATTAAGTCTTATGGGATTATTCATGGGAATACAAAACTGTCAACTATTGGGAGGTGTCTGCTAGTGATGAGCGGCATAGGCCATATTCGAATTTTCGATATTTCGCGAATATATGGGCGAATATTTTCGTCCTATATTCCAGAAAATCGCATATTCGCCATATTCATCATAAAATTCACATGTGCATGCGCAATATGGGCGTGATCTACCTACTCTACTCTATGCAGTTTCCTGCAAAGTTTTCTGTGACTTGAGAAAACATGGTGGGGAGCAAGTTTTCCGAGAAGGAGGAAGTACTCTTGATCACTGTAAGTATTTTCACATTTCCATGGTATTGCCAACCACCGCCCCACTCTGTCACTGGGTCACTTTCAGGACTCCTGATGCTCCTGCCATCTACAGACTGTGTCATTCTGCCGCCATTTGGTCTCCTTATTCTGCCGCCACCTCCGGGCTGTCATTCTGCTGCCATTTGGTCTCCTCATGCTACCGCCACCTCCAGGCAGTGTCATTCTGCCACCATTTGGTCTCCTCATTCTGCCGCCACCTTTAGGCTGTGTCATTCTGCTGCCATTTGGTCTCCTCATGCTGCTGCCACCTCCAGGCTTCCATTCTGCTGCCATATGGTCTCCTCATGCAGCTGCCACCTTCAGGAAGTGTCATTCTGATGCCATTTGGTCTACTCATGGTGCCGCCACCTCCAGGCTGTCATTCTGCCCCATTTGGTCTCCTCATGCTGCCGCTACCTACAGGCTGAGTCCTTCTGCCGTCATTTGGTCTCCTCATGCTGCCTCCACCTCCAGGCTGTGTCATTCTGCCGCTCTGCGGCCTACATAGGCTGCCACCACCTCCAGGCTGTGTCATTGTGCTGTCATGTGGTCTCCTCATGCTGCTGGCACATTAAATTAAACTTGTTGATCTATTCCAAATCTTCAATTTTAATTTAATTTTTTTTTTAATCTTTTCAATTGTAAAGCCCTATGGTCTCATCAGGCTGCTGCCACCTCCGGGCTGTTTTATTGTGCCGCCATGTAATCTCCTCATGCTGCTGGCCCATTAAATTAAACTTTTTAATCTATTCAAAATCTTCATTTTAAATCATTATTTTTTGATCTTTACAATTGTGAGGCCCTGTGGTCTCGTCAGGCTGCTGCCACCTCCAGGCTCTCATTGTGCCGCCATGTGATCTCCTTGTTATATTGATCACAGGCAGTTAATGGGACAGGCTGTAGCTGGCCTTGCGGCAGACCGCCAGCTCGATTTTAAGATACAAGTATGAGCTTTTTTTACTGCAGCAATTATACACTATTGGAGCTGTTATTACCGTGGCTGTGGGCACCAGACTTGCCCTCCAATGGGTCCTCAAAAAAGGATTTAATTTTGCTCATTCCGGTTACCAGGCTCTATCATTGTGCCACCATGTGATCTCCTCATGCTGCTGGTAGCACATTGCACTTGTTAATCTCTTTTAAACGCTTCAATTGACATCTGAAAAATCTCTTTAATCTCTTCAACTGTGATGCCATATGGTCTCCCGACCTTGCTGCCACATCCAGTCATTGTGCCGCTCTGCAGCAGTGATTCTAACAGCGACGCCTGTAATCTGCATGTCATACTGAATAACAGTATTATGTCACTACCCCAGCACACTCCCTATGCGTGTTACAGCAAGGCAAAGTGTTCTACACCCCTATTGAGGCTCTCTGTAGCCCAGAAAAAAAGCCATTTTTAATAGTGATTCGACACGAATAAATTCGTCTGGAACCAAATTTTTTCAAAAAATTTGACAAATCAGACTAATCAAATTTTTCAAAAATGCACTCATCTCTAGTCGTCATATATCAGCTGTGGAATTACCACAATAATCCAAGGAAACAGGTTAGAGCGATAAAACTAAACCATAACTGATTAAATGACACATTCACAGTTTCATACACAGTTTCGCAGTACCAGCCTTGTTTACTTACACGTGTATGGCTTAATATTTTAGAAATGCATATGATACTGGCAGGATCTACCCAGTAGCCCTCCCTAGTCAGGACAAATTGACACACTACTCTGTCATTGTGCTGCCGCCACCTCCAGACTGTGTCATTGTGCCACCATATGGTCCCCTCATACTGCTGCCACATCCAGGCTCTATCATACTGCCGCCCTATCGTCTCATTATGCTGCTGCCACCGGCTCTGTCATTGTGCCGCCATGTGATCTTTCTTTGGTTGTCATACAGTATTTTCTTAAAGTAAACACTTCAGGCACCCGGGGCACTCAATCATAAGCATGGGGGGGGCACTGAGAGGCAGGGGCTGAAACCGCCAGCTCGATGCTCACCAGACTTGCCCTCCAATGGGTCCTCAAACAATAATTTTAATCATTTTAAAAATGAAAATAAATGTAAATTAAATTACATAAAAATGTAATTAAAAAATCTCTTTAGTTTCTTCAATTGTGACACCATATGGTCTCGCAACCCTGCTGCCACATCCAGATGCTCTGCGGCAGTGATTTTAATAGCAACGCCTGTCATCTGCATGTCATATTGAATAACAGTATTATTTCGCTAACCCAGCACAATTCCTATGCATGTTGCAGCAAGGCAAATGTTCTACACCCCTATTGAGGCTATCTATAGCCTGGAATTAGCCATTTTTATAGCGCTGCGCAGCAAATACATTTGGATTGAACCGAATTTCTTCGGTAAATTCGGAAAACCGGCTGAATCAAATTTTTCAAAAATTTGCTCATCTCTGCCTGTAATCATTAACAAATCTGTCTGAGATATCACTGCGTAACGAGTTTTGCAGCATTCTGACATATGTTCGTCATTATTTTGTTTTGTCAATTCATGTACATACAAAAAGGCCTTGAGATCGCAGAGATTTTTTTTTGGGAGCATCATTTTAAGCATCAACAACTTTTTGTCTGAGACCCTCAAATCTCCTTTGATCTAGCATTGACATAAGTTCACAAAGCTGTGTGGTACAAGCCAGATTGACAGGTAAGATCTTTTTAAATAGGGCAGGACAAACTCATTCCTGACAATTACTCTATTGATTGACACTATTGACTGTAAATATCTTCTTCAGAGAACTGGCAGAAGGATAATATATGATGACTGACAAGAAGATTTCAAAACTATCATATAGAATGGAACCTCTATCTTCTATATCAGTCTTTGATGTCCAAGGGTTGTCATAGGCTTAACACACACATACGAGTGGAAAAGGAATAGAGTTAAAACAGTATGTGCCAATAGCCTCAATAGGCACATAGGTAGGTGATCAGTGGGTAGCACATATTGGTCATTACACAATAGATCATTATATATTACTATATGACAAATAGGTGACACAACTGATCTATAGTAATTACATGCATGTATTTAATATCTGGTTGGTTAGTTACTATGGACAACAATACAGAGTTTCTGTTATTCAGCTTTAATAAATCAAGACCATTGTGCTTTGATACTCAACCCGATAATGTAGAGCTTTAGGATTGGTGGTTTTCTATTGTAAACATATAAAACACTATGATATCAGAGTACTGCAGCTTCTTCAATACAGAAATTTGGGGGAATCAAGTATGTTCTCAGATTTCAATGCAACCCCTTGGAGATTTATCAAAATCTGTCCAGAGGAAAAGTTGCCCAGTTGTCCATAGCAACCAATGAGATCACTTCTTTCATTTTTAACAAGGCCTCTGCAAAATGAAAGAAGCATTCTGATTGGTTGCTATGGACAACTTTTTTTCTGGACAGGTTTTGATAAATCTCCCCAAATGGGTTTTAGATGTTCCTTTTAAAACTTAAAAAAATTTTGATTCTAAGAACCATGTGGTTTTTCACACTATGGATACAAATATAGTTATTATTTGCCAGAAAGGAATGCAATCTGTTTAAAAATAACTTTTGAGATATGAGCTTTTGATTATTTTTAGTGGCAAATCATTGGATTTCCTCATGAGTTGTATGACAAGAGTACAACCATATGTTTTACTGTCACTAGTGCCATTATTGGTATAAAGACTGTTTCATGTTTGTATTGTGTGGCAGTAATAATTTATCTACTGATAAAATGAATTAAAAAGTTTTTTTTTTTTTTTTTTTTATTATCAGGGACTTTATCCCACTTCTCCATCAGTATTTGTGTCAGTACAGGTTTGGTGTCCTAACAGCACTGTAATGTGTCCTCTATCGTGATGTCATAATTCCAGCTCCCATTCAATCAAAATATTTAACATTTTGTAGAATCAGGGGAAAATATATATTTTTGCACTATAACCCCTTTAAATGGGTACTCCGGCCCTAAGACATCTTATCCCCTATCCAAAGGATAGGGGATAAGATGTCTGACCGCGGGGGACTCCTGCAATCTTGCATTCGGCACCCACCTCTTTGAGCTGCATGCCGTGCTGCCAGCTCACAAACTGCTGGGTGCCGACAACGGGGCCGGAGTATCGTGACGTCACGACTCCTCCCATAGACTTGCATGGGCGTGATGTCACACGGGGGCGGAGTCGTGACGTCACGATACTCTGGCCCTGTGGTCGGCACCCGGCGGTTTGTGAGCTGGCAGAATGGCATGCAGCTCAAAGAGGTGGGTGCTGAATGCAAGATTGCGGGGGTCCTCAGTGGCAGCACCCCTGCTGTCAGACATCTTATCCCCTATCCTTTGCATAGGGGTTAAGATGTCTTAGGGCCGGAGAACCCCTTTAAGGACCAAGCCCATTTTGGCCATAAAGGGGTATTCTGCCCCTGGACATTTTATCCTCTATCCAAAGGCAGGAGAGATCGCAGGGGGTCCTATTGGCAGGATCCCCGCGATCAGATATCTTGTCCTTTTTCCAAAGGGGCACAGTACCCCTTTAACCCCTTAAGGACGCAGGACGTAAATGTACGTCCTGGTGCGGTGGTACTTAACACACCAGGACGTACATTTACGTCCTGTGCATAACCGCGGGTATCGGAGCGATGCCCGTGTCATGCGCGGCTGATCCCGGCTGCTGATCGCAGCCAGGGACCCGCCGGCAATGGCCGACGCCCGCGATCTTGCGGGCGTCCGCCATTAACCCCTCAGGTGCCGGGATCAATACAGATCCCGGCATCTGCGGCAGTGCACGATTTGAATGAATGATCGGATCGTCCGCAGCGCTGCTGCGGGGATCCGATCATTCAGAACGCCGCACGGAGGTCCCCTCTCCTTCCTCCGTCCGGCTCCCGGCGTCTCCTGCTCTGGTCTGTGATCGAGCAGACCAGAGCAGAAGATAGCAGATAACACTGATATGTTCCATGTCCTATACATAGAACAGATCAGTATTAGCAATCATGGTATTGCTATGAATAGTCCCCTATGGGGACTATTCAAGTGTAAAAAAAAATGTAAAAAAATGTAAAAGTAAAAGTAAAAAAAAGTGAAAAATCCCCTCCCCCAATAAAAAAGTAAAACGTCCGTTTTTTCCTATTTTACCCCCAAAAAGCGTAAAAAATAAATTTTATAGACATATTTGGTATCACCGGGTGCGTAAATGTCCGAACTATTAAAATAAAATGTTAATGATCCCGTACGGTGAACGGCGTGAACTAAAAAAAAAAAAAGTCCAAAATTGCTACTTTTTTAATACATTTTATTTAAAAAAATTATAAAAAATTTATTAAAAGTTTTTTATATGCAAATGTGGTATAAAAAGAAGTACAGACCATGGTGCAAAAAATTAGCCCCCATACCGCCGCTTATACGGAAAAATAAAAAAGTTAGAGGTCATCAAAATAAAGGGATTATAAACGTACTAATTTGGTTAAAAAGTTTGTGATTTTTTTTAAGCGCAACAATAATATAAAAGTATGTAATAATGGGTATCATTTTAATTGTATTGACCCTCAGAATACAGACCACACGTCATTTTTACCATAAATTGTACGACGTGAAAACGAAACCTTCCAAAATTAGCAAAATTGCGTTTTTTGTTTTAATTTCCCCACAAAAATAGTGTTTTTTGGTTGCGCCATACATTTTATGATATAATGAGTGATGTCATTACAAAGGACAACTGGTCGCGCAAAAAACAAGCCCTCATACTAGTCTGTGGATGAAAATATAAAAGAGTTATGATTTTTAGAAGGCGAGGAGGAAAAAATAAAAACGTAAAAATTAAGTCCTTAAGGCCAAAATGGGCTGAGTCCTTAAGGGGTTAAAGACCAAGTCACGTTTCGTTTTTGCACTTTCAGTTTTTCCTCCTTCCCTTCTAAAAATCCTTTTCAATTTTGAACCAACAGACCCATATGAGGGCTTGTTTTTTGCATCACCAATTGTACTTTGTATTTACATCAATCATTTCTTAACAAAACCTACGGCAAAACCAAACAAAAATTTGTGGGGTGAAATTGAAAAACAATAACACCATTTTGTAACTCCTTTTTATACGAAGTGCACTTTTTTGTAATAATGACACCTTATCTTTATTCTGTAGGTCCATATGGTCACAAGCATATCCTAAAGTACCAGAAAGCAAAAACGTTCATGTATACCCTTTGTCCTTAAAGGGGTACTCCGCTGGAAAACATTTTTCTTTAAATCAACGGATGCCATAAAATTAAACATATTTGTAAATGACTTCTATTTAAAAATCTTATTTGTTCCAGTATTTATCAGTGGCTGTGTGCTCCACATGAAGTTCTTTTCTTTTTTAATTTCCTTTCTGTCTGACCACTAAGTTCTCTGTTGACACCTCTGTCCATGTCAGGAACTGTTCAGAGTAGGAGAAATCCCCTTAACCCCTTAAGGACGCAGCCCTTTTTCACCTTAAGGACTGACCACCGTCACTTTACGCATTAATAACTCTAAAATGCTTTTACTGAATATCCTGATTCTGAGAATGTTTTTTCGTGACATATTCTACTTTATTTTGGTTGTAAATTTTCGGCGTTACTTGCATCCTTTTTTGGGGAAAAATCCCCAAATTTCATGAAAATTTAGAAAATTTTGCATTTTTCTAACTTTGAAGCTCTCTGCTTGTAAGGAAAATGGATATTCCAAACAAATTTTATTTTTATTCACAAATACAATATGTCCACTTTTTATATTAACATCATAAAATGGACATATTTTTACTTTTTGAAAAAATTAGAGGGCTTCAAAGTAGAGCAGCAATTTTCAAAAATGTCATGAAAATTGCAAAATCTTAAGGGACAGATGTTACAGAACTACAACTCCCAGCATGCCTGGGCAGTCTAGGCATGGTGAGAGTTGTAGTTTGGCAACATCTAGAAGGCTACCGTTTGGGCACCACTGTAACAGTGGTCTCCAAACTGTGACCCTCCAGATGTTGCAAAACTACAACTCCCAGCATGCCCAGGCTGTCTGGCTGTCTGGGCATGCTGGGAGTTGCAGTTTGGCACCCACTAGGAAGGGCAGCAGTAAATATCGCTTACTGCCCCCTTCCTTTCTCATCCCCCCCCCAACCGTCGTTTCCCTACCTGCGCCGTGATCTCCGCTGATGTCTCTGATGATCGCCGGGCCCTATCGCATCTTGTCCTCAGGTAAAGGCCTCCATCTTCTCCCCCCTTTCTGCCCGACATCCAAGGGTGGGCAGAACGGGGGGTTGCCATTGCAACCCACTGTCCTGCGCTGCCATTGGTCAGAATTCATTTCTGACTAATGGCAGGGGATAGGAGGATATCGCAGCACTGCGACCTCGCTCCTATCCCTTAGGATAATTGGGGCTGTCACTGACAGCTCCGATCAACCCTATTTTCCGGGTGATCGGGTCACCAGAGACCCAATCAGCCCGGAATAGCAGAAAGTCGCATGTCTGAATTGACATGCGATTTTCTGCGATCGCCGACATGGGGGGGTCTCAGGATGTGCGATGTGCCGGGATGCCTGCTGAATGATTCCAGCAGGCATCCCGGTCCGGTCCCCAATCGGCTAGTGGCGGGGACCGGAATTCCCACGGGCGTATGCATACGTCCTTAAGGACTCTGGATTCACGGCGTATGCATATGCCCCACGTCCTGAAGAAGTTAACAAACCTCTCCTGCTCTGGACAGTTCCTAAAAATGCACAGAAGTGTCAGCAGAGAGCATTGTGGTCAGACAGAAAGGAAATCCAAAAAGAAAAGAACTTCCTGTGGAGCGAATAGCAGCTAATAAATACTGGATTTTTAAATGGAAGTCATTTACAAATCTGTTCAACTTTCTGGTCAAGGTTGATTTAAAAAAAAAATTTTTCCAGTTAAGGAAAGGTTAAAGATCCTTAAGGTAAAACTTTTTCTTTATATTGTTATACAAAGTACAGAAAATAAAATAAAGGTAGCAGACACTGGGTACATGGTAGGTACTATAGAATTTACATTATAGTAATACTAATATTGTCATAATTTCACGCTGGAGAGTTATTTAATGCATATGTTTCAACAAGGAAAGCCCCTAGAAGAAATAACTTTGTGGTATCCTTTTCTTTTTAATAATTCTATATGCTGCATAAGGCAAATAGCAATGAATACCAATGAATAGCAACATTTACATGATAAAAGACTGCTGTACAGACAATATAATTGAAAACTCATGCAAAATGACTCAATTGAGTAATGTTGTTGTATCATATGCCCCCCCAAGTGTATAATATATTAATGCTTTTATTATCATTAGCCAATTTAAAATCGTCCTTTCTGTTTTCAGCTCAAATAAAATTCTCCAGAGGTAATCTGGGAAACAAGCCTCAAAGTTGAAAATAATGTCAACACTATCAGTTTATAAGTCAAAATGCAGCCACCCAAAATCTAGCGGCAACTTACTACTAAATAGCAAATTTAATTTTACTGTATAGAAACATCTTATTAATTTTTAATTCTTATGGACAGTAATTGAGTCTGTATTTCTTAGCCAAAACTGTTTGTTCCCCATAGCAAGTCACCTACCACAGTACACTAAAATAGGAAATTCTGATATATATCAGAAGGGTAGATAATAAAATACAGAATTGAACAATTTTTTTTACAATAATTTAAATAGCATAGATAGTGCAAAATATATAATTGTAAAAGTTATCTGTAAGATATTAATTATAGAATGTAAAAAAATGAGACACAGCAAGTAAGTTCTTAAATGCTTTGATCATGATGATCATGTTTATATGCTTTAAAAATAGTAAATTAACAAATATCCATTTTAATTTCCGTTTAAAGGGGTACTTCAACCCTAGACTTCTTATCCCCTATCCAAAGGATAGGGGATAAGATGTCTGATTGCAGGGGTCCTGCAATGGGGACCCTTGCGATCTCCCTGCTGCACCTTGCGTTCATGTGGGTGCATTGCCAGAGGCTCGTGACGTCATGGCCCCGCCCCCTCAATGCAAGTCTATGACGGCCATCACGCCCCCTCCCATAGACCTGCATTGAGGTTGCACAGCCGTGATGTCACAAGCGAGGCATGACTGTGATGCCACGAGCCTCCGCCCCGCATCGCCAGTCATCTGGGACGAAGCAAAGTTTGCTCCGTACACCAAATGTCTGGGGTGCCGCAGCCGAGATCACAGGGGTCCCCAGCGGCGAGACCCCCGTGATCAGACATCTTATCCTCTATCCATTGGATAGGGAATAATATGTATAGGGGCGGAGTACCCCTTTAATTATTGTGATTTCAGGATAATTGAAATGTATAAAATATGATATATCTAGAAACCAATGTAATACTTAAAGCATTATTATCACTTAAAAACAGCTTTTGACACATCACATAAACATAGTAAAAATTTTCATAGGTCGCGGTCTTGAAGTTGAAACCCCTATTGATCCCATGGTCACTCAGTGGCTCGCTGCTCGATCTGACTTCTTACAGGAGACCGGTTCCATTGTAAGTCTTTGGTCCCCATTTTCTCCAATTCTGTCCCATTTTCTGCAAAAAGTCGGATCAAGCTGAAAGCGGGGGAGTGAAGCGCACTATTATGTGCCTCTACAACCTCTATCTAGTGATTCTTGTCAGTATTTAGACCCATCTGATTAAAACATTTGATACGTCTGTATGACATGTCAAAAGTTTTTTTGAATGACAATGACACTTTAAGAACTGCTGAAGGAATGTGCAAAAATGATGTTTATGTGTAGCAAAATATGACCCCAATGCAAACCCCACATATTTATGTCAGCTCTGTCACGTATAGAGGTAGTGCACCCCCCTTAATGCTAGAGGTGTTGAAACACATGTTAACTGAATGGGAGTACAACATAAGATAAGATTTAGAGAATAGTTCCTTAATGAAGTAAACAACAGCACAAATGCCCACTTAATATATTAGTAGGATTATGCATATAAAATACAACTTTACATTCTATTCAGCATCCCCACATTTATCATATGAATGAAGTTAATTTCAGTGTGAGAAAACTCACGTCAGACAGGTTGTAGGATCCTCTACTGTAGACGAGAAAGATTAGAACATAACCCAAACTTGGCGGAGTAAGAAAAGCAGACAAAAGGCAAAAACAAAGAAGACACTAAGAACTGAGGGTGGGGTGTTCCTCAAAGATAATGGCCAGTGAATGACTTCTGGAACACTGCTTTAAGCTAAATAGCATGTTAATTGGGAGTCCTTCATCTGAAAGCATGCCTTGAAGTGTAAGAAGAAACTCTAATTCTGTAATGAAATCTGCAAATCAGCACTATTAATGGCTTTACTCTAACTATGTGAATGCATTTAGTAGTTTCTGTCCTTTCTATGACAATTTAGGAGCTTTTATAAGATTCCTATTGTGTATTCACTGTCTAAAGTTAGCAACATGCAGTAACCAAACTAGAGAATATTATTATATTGAATATAAAAAGTACCTATTGATAACAAAACCATTAAAAATACTAAAGGGCTTAAAGGGGTACTCTGGTGCTCCAGGATTCTGAACATTTTGTTCAGAATGCTTGGAGCCAGATGCCGCGATCGTAACATTACGGCAATGCCCCCTCGTGATGTTACTGCCACGCCCCCTCGTGACACTACATCATGCCACATCCATCCATGTCTATGGGAGGTGGCATGTCGTCTGTCACGCCCACTCCCATAGACATGAATGGAAAGGACGCGGTGTGACATCACGAGGGGGTGTGACCGTGATGTCATGACCACTGCCCCTTGAAAACAGACATCACGCGGGGCCACAGCAGCGGGACCCCTGTGATCAGTAGTGTTGAGCGGCATAGGCCATATTCGAATTTGCATAGGGGATAAGATGTCTAGCAGCAGAGTACCCCTTTAATGAGGTCTGATTAATCCATAAAGCCATTAGCTGCCCCTCTTTTATTTTAATACACACCTTACATTAGTTGAGTAAATGTGGGGATTTTTGGTCTTCTCAACTCTTAATGGGGTTTACCAGGCTGGTAGTAATTTTTAGATAATCCCTTCTGATGCAATAAAAAGCAGCTATGCTCACCCTCCCCTCTCCCCTGCCACTGTGGCTCTGTCACCCAGTCCTTGCTGCTGTCCTCTTATTCCTGGGTACTGCAGCATTTCGTTTATACAAGGTTTCTACTAAATGAAAAGTCACAGGAACAAGAAAACAACAGATAGATATGGGGACTGGGTGGTATCAGAGTGGCAGCAGTAATGGAGTCAGCAGGGGAGTATATCTGTTTTGTTTGTTTGTTTGTTTTTTTGTTTGTTTTTTACTGCATCGAAAAGAATTAGCTTAAGAAAAACTTCCAGCCCCTTTTAATAAGTGAAGAAAAAAAAAGAAAAGCAATTTATCTGCTTGAACAAACTTAATACAATGATCTCCTTGATATGGTCATTTATTGATTTTTCAAAACTGTCAGTAAACCCTTAACATTAGAAGTTATACATGTACAATTAGTATAATTCTATTATAATTCAATTTATCAATGGGGTATGTTCCTACACAGTCTGACATTGTCAGCACTGATTGAATTGTGGCAGAATACACAAGCACACGCACAGCAGTATGACAGCAGCAGGTTGTCAATTTGTTCTTACATGTCTAGGAAAAATAACAGAGGAATGGCGCATACTGTACCACAGTTCTAAGAAAACATGCTCTACAATTATTATTTTCTGCTGTGTGCAAGTATCTACAGTATATAAAGACATGTCTAGAGAGCTGACAGGTCCTCTTAAAACTGTTTTATGAAAATAACATTATACTAAATGTTTTTTAGTATTTTTTTTTTAATGAAGCAAAAAGAGGGCAATATTAAAACTCTCACAAAGAACATGTAATACCGTTGTTAAGAATATCGTGGTTAAACTTCAACAACATGAGAGTATTAGGGAATACCCCCCTGTTTTGTTTTCTTCTATCCCCCCTCCCCCCATTTCTCTCTCCTACCCCATTCCTACAGGGTTAATTCCATTGATAACTTATCAATGTGGGTCAATTGGACTTGGTACCTTGTACCATCTAGCTAATGTTTAATATCCTGCCTCTTGATAATGGGAGCTAATGGATGCCTGATGGATGATTTTGACAATTGTTCTATAGAGAGAGAAATCTGTAAATCACTTTTCCATTTCTGGACAAAGATGGAGCTGGCTAATCTGTATATGACATTAGGATTGTGTATATCCGGGATAAGGCATGTCTCAGAGGTTCAGTTTACCTGCATAATACCTCAAACCTAGTAACCTGCTCCTGGAATTGTCCAGAATTCGGTGGGGAACATGCCACAATTGTAAAGTTCTCAAAGGTCCCTAATGGAGTTGGTCCCGTCATCTCGTCAGGATTCAACATTAAAGGGGTATTGCAGTAGAAAACCTTTTTTTTTTTAAATCAACAGGTGCCAGAAAGTTAAACAGTTTTGTAAATTACTTCTATATAAAAATTGTAATCCTTCCAGTACTTATCAACTGCTGTATAATACAGAGTAAGGTCTTTTTCTTTCTTTTTTTTCTTTGCATTTCTTTTCTGTCTGACCACAGTCCTCTCTGATGACACCTCTGTCAATTTCAGGAACTGTCCAGAGCAGGAGAGGTTTGCTATGGGGGATTGTACATACTCTGGACAGTTCCTGACATGGACAGAGGTGTCAGAAGAGAGCACTGTGGTTAGGCAGAAAAGAAATTCAAAATGAAAAGAAGTTCCTCTGTATTATACAGCAGCTGATAAATGCTGGAAGGCTTAAGATTTTTAAATAGAAGTAATTTACAAATCTGCTTAACTTTCTGGCACCAGTTGATTTAAAAGAAAATGGTTTCCACCGGAGTACCCCTTTAACCCCTTAAGGACTCAGGGTTTTTCCGTTTTTGCACTTTCGTTTTTTCCTCCTTACCTTTTAAAAATCATAACCCTTTCAATTTTCCACCTAAAAATCCATATTATGGCTTATTTTTTGGGTCGCCAATTCTACTTTGCAGTGACATTAGTTATTTTACCCAAAAATGCACGGCGAAACAGAAAAAAAATCATTGTGCGACAAAATCGAAAAAAAAACGCCATTTTGTAACTTTTGGGGGCTTCCGTTTCTACGCAGTGCATATTTCGGTAAAAATTAGACCTTATCATTATTCTGTAGGTCCATACGGTTAAAATGATACCCTACTTATATAGGTTTGATTTTGTCGCACTTCTGGAAAAAATCATAACTACATGCAGGAAAATGCATACGTTTAAAAATGTCATCTTCTGACCCCTATAACTTTTTCCACGTACAGGGGGGTATGGGACTCATTTTTTGCGCCGTGATCTGAAGTTTTTATCGGTATGATTTTTGTTTTGATCTGACTTTTTGATCACTTTTTATTCATTTTTTTAATGGTATAAAAAGTGACCAAAATACGCTTTTTTGGACTTTGGAATTTTTTTGTGCGTGCGCCATTGACCGTGCGGTTTAATTAATGATATATTTTTATAGTTCGGACATTTACGCACGTGGCGATACCACATATGTTTATTTATTTATTTTTTTTACACTGTTTTATTTTTCTTATGGGAAAAGGGGGGTGATTCAAACTTTTATTAGGGAAGGGGTTAAATGACCTTTATTAACACTTTTTAAAAAAAAATTTTTGCAGTGTTATAGGTCCCATAGGCACACACTGATCTCCTATGCTGATCACTGGCGTGTATTAACACGCCTGTGATCAGCATTATCGGCGCTTGACTGCTCCTGCCTGGATCTCAGGCACGGAACAGTCATTCGTCGATCGGACACCGAGGAGGCAGGTAAGGGCCCTCCCGGTGTCCGATCACCGCGGCGGTCCCGAACAGCTCGACTGAGCAGCCGGGATACTTTCAGTTTCACTTTAGAAGCGGCGGTCAGCTTTGACCACCGCTTCTAAAGGGTTAATACCGCACATCGCCGTGATCGGCGATGTGTGGTATTAGCCGCGGGTCCCGGCCGTTGATGAGCGCCGGGACCGGAGCGATATGATGCAGGATCGCGGCGCGATCCCGCTTCATATCGCGGGAGCCGGCGCAGGACGTAACTATACGTCCTGCGTCGTTAAGGGGTTAAAGATGAACTCTGGTGGAAAACTTTTTTTTTTTTTTTTAAATCAACTCGTGCCAGAAAGTTAAACAGATTTGTAAATTAGAAAAAAACAACAATGCAGTCCTCAGTATTTTACTCAGCCTAATAGAAGTAACAAGGAGTTGGACTCGTATCTGTGGTGTGGGGGTCACGGACAAATAATCATCAGTATTAGGTAAAGGAATCCCAACACTCACGATCAATGCTTAATCCCCACGGGTGTTTATTCACACATAAGGTAGAAGTGTGGCAGAATAGCAACTCGCAGGACTCGTTTCGGCCAGAAGTTGATGAAGGCCACCTGCTGGCCAAAACGCATCCTGCGTGTCGGTATTCTGCCACACTTCTACCTTATGTGTGAATAAACACCCGTGGTGATTAAGCATTGATTGTGAGTGCCGGGATTCCTTTACCTCTTACTCAGCCTAGGCTGAGTGTGTGATGAGTATAGGGTTAAATTAGTGTCTAAACACATGAATTGTTCCTATTATAATAACTTCCGCAGGGCCCTTGCAGTTTACTGTATATAGGTAAAGCACAAATAATATACAAATAAATTAATAAAATATTGGCTTGTCACACACTTCATATATAGAAAGAACACACTATAAAAGCAAACTCATGCCACCTGTAAACATTAAAGGATTTGTACATTACTTCTATTAAAAAATCTTAATCCTTTCAATAATTATCAGCTGCTAAAGTTGAGTTGTTGTTTTCTGTCTGGCAACAGTGCTCTCTGCTGACATCTCTGCTTGGTGGTTTGCTATGGGGATTTGCTTCTAAACTGGGTGGTTTCCGAGACACGTGTCATCAGAGAGCACTTAGACAGAAAAGAACAACTCCACTTCAGCAGCTCATATGTACTGAAAGGATTAAGATTTTTTTAATATAAGTAATTTACAAATCTGTTTAACTTTCTGGAGCCAGTTGATTTATAAAAAAAAATGTTTTCCTGGATAACTCCTTTAAGTATGATAATTGCATTCCCGAATGTTGATCGCTATGTAGCTACTTTATAATGTGGTATTCCACATGTGAATTAATACGCATGTGGCTAGTTGACAGTAATAAAAACCACATTAAATGAAACAAATCCACAAGCTGTAGGTTCCACCTGCAATGGAAATAATCTGCTTGTATTCACTTGATATTGGCGCTGAAGTACACCTGGAAATAAAAGCAGGGACGTTCCTAGATTGTCTGTCTGTTTGGGGGACCTACAGAGTTCTACGTTGGGACACCAAATATATCATACAGTACAATCACTTTGAGCCACATATGGTAAATGCT
This sequence comes from Hyla sarda, assembly GCF_029499605.1. Taxonomy (NCBI): domain Eukaryota; kingdom Metazoa; phylum Chordata; class Amphibia; order Anura; family Hylidae; genus Hyla; species Hyla sarda. The sequence goes on from NC_079192.1 coordinate 281,022,650, forward strand.
CCACAGGACTGTTCCCAGAATTCAGTGTGCCGATCTGCGGGAGAAAATGCACTAGCGTTGGCACTTTCTGCATCTCACCGCTCCACGTCGTCCGGTTCAGCTCCCGCTTGTGATATTCTGTCCTTCTCAATCCAGCTGGTGGTAGTTCTTGCAGCTTAATGAGGCTGTACACGCTGGCGAGCTTTCTGTATGGTGCGGTCAGCTGACTGTAGATCAGCTGACAGGACGCAGAGCTCGCGCTCCCTTAAACTTACTTGTATACTTGCCAATGTCCCCCAGAGTCCTAATGAATAAGGGTATGAATTGTGGCTATTACCCTCCTCTTTGACTCCTGTTTGATTTCCAAATTATTTCTATTAAAAAATCTTAATCCTTCCAGTTCTTATTAGCTGCTGAATACTACAGAGGAAATTATTTTCTTTTTGGAACACACAGCTCTCTGCTGACATCATGACCACAATGCTCTCTGCTGACATCTCGGTCCATTTTAGGAACTGACCAGAGAAGCATATGTTTGCTATGGGGATTTTCTCCTACTCTTGACAGTTCTTTAAATGGACAGAGGTGTCAGCAGAGAGAACTGTGCTTTTGATGTCAGCAGAGAGCTCTGTGTTCCAAAGAGAAAATTATTTCTTCTGTAGTATTCAGCAGCTAATAAGTACTGGAAGGAGTAAGATTTTTTTTAATAGAAGTAATTTACAAATCTATTTAACTTTCTGGCACCAGTTGATTTAAAAAAAAAAAAGTTTTCCACTGAAGTACCCCTTTAACTGTAGATTTCACTTCTGTTGTTTTCCTCTGCACCTTTGTGACCGTAAAGAAACCCTTTGTTCCCACAAATCTGGGATATTGCCCCTTTCTGTTTTTTTTTTTTTTTTTTTTTTTTATGAATGGTACCACTGCAAAACCCAGATTCTGGGCTTTGGTGTAAATTATCATCGGCTTATCTGGGAGTGAGCCCCCTATTATTTTGTCCTGTTTGATTGGATGCCAATGTCTGGCAAAAATCTTTTCCATACGTTTATATTCCTTATTAAAAGGTAATATAATTTTGGGCTTTTAATCATCTGCTCTAATTTGGATCTCCCGAGATTCAAAGAAAGATACTCTATCCAATCAATTTCCCTGACATAAAGATTTTTCAACCATATGGATGGGATAATCCTTCTTCAAAAATTTAGAGGCTAATATTATAGCTTCCTCTTGAAACTGGGAATCAACCATGCAATTACATTTCAATTTCTTGAATTGACCAGTGAGGACATTAGTCAGCCACCGAGGTAGGTGGCAATTGTCAAACTTAATAAAGCTATTTTTAGCTGTGTGTTTGATATAGGTGTCATTATGAGTGATAGTGTTTGTGAATTTTAAATTACGGTTATTGGAATTGAGATCATCGATAAAAGACTCGAGGTCCACCCTGGGGCCCTTCCAAATCAAAATTATGTCATCAATGTAACGTTGCCATAGTACCAGGTTCGCGCCGAGGATGAGAGTGAAGATGTCTGCCTCCCATGTCGCTTCCAAAATGTATTGTATTTGTTCCTCCAAAATCTCTCCTGCAAAATTTCCAAACGGATGACAAACCTTGATTGTGTTCTATTATTGTATACAGTGAACTAACGTCCAAAGTTGCTAAAATGTGTTCTATTATTTTGATAATTTGGGTGGTATCCTTTAATAAAAATCTGTTTTCTGAACAAAAGGCTGTAAAAAGCTGTCAACATTTTGGGACAAATAAGATGTAATGGAACCGATGCCCGATACTATTGGGCGACCAGGGGGGATGAAACATTTTTTTGTGACTTTTGGGCAAGCAATAAAAAACTGGTGATCTCTCTGTGTTTGTAAATTACTTCTATTAAAAAAATGATAATCCTTCCATTACTTATCAGCTGCTGTATGCTCCAAAGTGCTCTCTGCTGACACCTCTGTCCGTGTCAGGAACTGTTCAGAGTTGAAGCAAATCCCAATAGCAAATCAATCCTGCTCTGGACAGTTCCTGACATGGATATAAATGTCACCAGAGAGCACCGTGGTCAGACAGAAAATAAATTCAAAAAGAAAAGAACTTCCTGTGGAGCATACAGCAGCTGATAAGTATTGGAAGAATTAAGATTTTTACATATAAATCATTTACAAATCTGTTTTATTTTCTGGCATGAGTCAGTGTAAAAAAAGTGGAGTACCCCTTTAACATTAAGGTTCTGTCCCTTTTAAAGTGTGTTAGTCTAAATGAATCAGCAAGTATCCATTGGCTCTTCTAAACACTGGATCTTCTAAACCTGAAGGAAATACTGGATTCCTTAGTATCTGTACCATTGGTGAATTTAGTGGAATTGTTAATGTACGCACTCTCAAGTCTGTGCATACAGCCATGGTTGGACCAATAGTGAGGTGTTTTTAGCTTAGTCAAATCTCCAAGGTAACCACAGGGGAGGCATTGCAGAGGGATTTCAGTGAAAGCTTGTTCAATTAATAACATAGGCTTAACATTTATATGTCCACACAAATCTAATGCACAGGTCAAATGTACTGAAATACAGGGTGGGCCATTTATATGGATACACCTTAATAAAATGGGAATGGTTGGTGATATTAACTTCCTGTTTGTGGCACATTAGTATATGTGAGGTTGGAAACTTTTCAAGATGGGTGGTGACCATGGCGGCCATTTTGAAGTTGGCCATTTTGAATCCAACTTTAATTTTTTCAATAGGAATAGGGTCATGTGACACATCAAACTTATTGGGAATTTCACAAGAAAAACAATGATGTGCTTGGTTTTCACGTAACTTTATTCTTTCATGAGTTATTTACAAGTTTCTGACCACTTATAAAATATGTTCAATGTGCTGCCCATTGTGTTGGATTGCCAATGCAACCCTCTTCTCCCACTCTTCACACACTGATAGCAAAACCGCAGGAGAAATGCTAGCACAGGCTTCCAGTATCGGTAGTTTCAGGTGCTGCAGAATGGGCAAAACAAAAATTGGAACAGGACCCTCAGTTTATGCAGAAGATTCTGTTCAGCGATGAGGCAAACTTTTATGTGAATGGTGAAGTTAACAAACAAAACCACCGCTATTGGTCTGACACTAACCCACATTGGATAGATCGTTCCAAGACTGTTGGAACACAAAAATTGATGGTATGGTGTGGTCTATGGGGTACAAAGATAGTGGGGCCATTCTTCATCAATGGAAACGTCAAGGCCACTGGATATGCGAAATTGCTACATGATGATGTGTTTGCCTCTTTATGCACTGAAGCTGGCACGTTCCCTGAGTTTTTCCAGCAAGATGGTGCAGCACCACATTATGGGGGTCAGGTCCGAGCATTCCTAGATGAACAGTTTCCTGGAAAGTGGATTGGTCGTCGTGGGCCAGTTGAATGGCCCCCAAGGTCTCCCGATCTGACCCCCTTAGACTTTTATCTTTTGGGGTCATCTGAAGGCAATTGTCTATGCTGTGAAGATACGAGATGTGCAGCACCTGAAACTACGGATACTGGAAGCCTGTGCTAGCATTTCTCCTGCGGTGTTGCCATCAGTGTGTGAAGAGTGGGAGAAGAGGGTTGCATTGACAATCCAACACAATGGGCAGCACATTGAACACATTTTATAAGTGGTCAGAATCTTGTAAATAACTTATGAAAGAATAAAGTTACGTTAAAACCAAGCACAACATTGTTTTTCTTTTGAAATTCCCAATAAGTTTGATGTGTCACATGACCCTCTTCCTATTGAAAAAAACTAAAGTTGGATTCAAAATGGCCGACTTCAAAATGGCCACCATGGTCACCACCCATCTTGAAAAGTTTCCCCCCTCACATATACTAATGGCGCCACAAACAGGAAGTTAATATCACCAAACCATTCCCATTTTATTAAGGTGTATCCATATAAATGGCCCACCCTGTATAATAACCTCTTAGAGCTGGCAGTCATACCCCGTCTATTTTTTCAGAACAGCACATGGTTTCCTTTTTCAAGCGGACTGGCCTTCCTCCCCAAACAAATTGGTTCTGTATAGTAACATTGGATTGAAAAAAGTTTTGAGGGAGATGTATTGTCAAACACTGAAAAGAATGTAGAGGTTTAGGAAGGACAATCATTACCCAAACCATGAAAAATGTTTTTGTAACCATTTGGTACATTGGTGTTGAATGGAGGTAATCAGCAGCGATAAAAAATTTAGATTATACAATTGCCAAGAATCTGCAGGAAGAGAACCCCTAGCAATTTGAAAGCCTGAGTGGCCCATCTAAAATGAAATGTAGATTTCAGCAGAATATATAAGGTTTTAGAAAGAGCAATATTTAACGTGTCAGATTTAAAATAATACATTTTAAAGTTTGATAGGTGGGCGCATGAATCCAGTTCATGCATTAATGCTAAAAGTGTGGTTTGTGATTGTGGTTGTGGTTAAAGATGTAGAAAATTAAGTAGTTGGCATATGCTGCTACCTTATGTTCCATATGATTATCTTGATTCCTCCTAAAATCCTTTATTTTTTACTAATTTACTAAAAAAAAAAAAAAAAAAAAGATTAGCTGTAGATAAACTGTAGGCGCATGGTATAAGGATAAAATCCACTGAAGAAAATTATCACAAATCCCAAGAAATTTTTGTGTTTCCTTCATGTAGATAAAAATTTCTTCAAATTGGTTGACAAAAACATTGTTTGAATATTCTTTGTCCGAGCATAGTGGATCAGATCTATGATCCTTATGGTGTTATGTTTTGGCTCTCTTTCTGCCATGAAACCCACTTGGTTCGGGTAAACCACATCCCTTCATCAGGGGTACCAGTCTTTTTGTTAGAATTTTTTTAAACAATTTCCAGTAATGAAATTGGGAAATAATTTACTCACCAAGTGACATATTTCCCTTCTTTCGGGATTACTGCTATATGAGCTCTAGTTGCATCAATCGGAAATGACTTTTATAGTCTTTCGAATCAGTTGTAAACATTGATTAAATGCATTATTTTATTTCCTGTATCTATGGTTCTAAACCCATACCATCACTGATAAGTGGCCCTGTTCATCATAATGTATGCACACAGGCACACATATGTTGACCTACCAGTATGTTTGGGGAAGTTTTGGAGGAAAACCTTGTTAAAATAACTAGAACAAAGAGCCATTGAAACCGGTTATTAATACTTTGTTTCATAGAAATTTTGTTTTAGTATCCCAAAAATGTACTTCTGATGACATGGTAATGTTCCCAAATTTATGTGTTTAAGTAGGTTTTTCTTTACATTTTATTCCTAAGTTTTATAAAACATGTAAGGCATTAGACACTTTACAATAGAACCTTCCACTCAGGCATTTTGTTGACTTAAGTTATATTGATCTTTCTATATAAAAAGGATGAAAGATAGCAATTAATCTTTTCCACCTTTAGAGATGTTAATGGTATAATGCAGAATTGCTGAAGTTCACACTATTTTCTTCTTGTTCATTGTGTAAACAAGGACATTTACCATCAATGGCAACAGCACGGAGACAAAGGTACTTTGAAGTAGAAAAGACGATATGGGAGAAAGAATCTCTATAAGTAGGGTGCTTTTAACAGTAACCATTACTTAGACACACTTTTATGGCAAGACTTTCTTTAGCAATGGCCATTATGTTCCTAAACCTGTTGCATATTACAGGACATAAAACAGATCACTGTTTGAAAGGGTTGATGTTACTGAACATGACAGAAATGCGCAAGAGAAACAAACAGCACTGTTCCAAATTGAAAACTATCATTAAAGGACACATAGCACTGTTTCAGTGGCCAGCCCATAAACCTAGGGCTCCATAAAGTTACGGCAACAATTGCAAACATCTTCCATGGTCCTTAAGATTATTTTTTTTTTACATGAAGAAACATTGAAGTCATGTAAGTCATGGTGGAAATTTATATCACCACGAAACCATAGCCTAAATAACAGACTAGAATACCTTGAGCTACCCAGTCATTTAGTGCCAGTCCATGGCTACTTCTTCTTCTTCAATAAACTCTATTGTTGTTGTAATTATAAACTCCTTTCCTTATCACAAATAAGGACTACTTTCTTTTTTGAAGAACATACCTTTAAACATATTTGATGACAAACTTTACATGTCAAGTGTTGCAGTTAGATTATTACTGCTAGCAATAGTAGCATTAGTAGTGGTAGTAGTATCTTTTTTCCTTTGCCTTATGATAGTATTATAGTACTGCAGTTTGGATGTACCTAATTATGATGCGGATAGACTAAAGCAGGAAAAATGGTATTCCAGAGGTGAATGAGCCAGTCACAAACAAATAAAAAACTGTTATGACCCTACATAAATGTTTGACCCTATAAATTGATCAACATGTTATGTGGACACTACTACTGCAGTACTACTTTTGTGATATGAATAAAAGATGTCAAGCTTTAGTGAGTACTAATAGAGAACACTTATGTCTATTCCACTTAATGTTTCTCCATGGTAGTTTAACTGTAAAAATTAACACAAGTAGTCAGCTAAGATAGTCTGCAAAATGTAACCATTGTTTGACGCCCTGAATAAAGCCATAGTGCGCAAAACACTCGGAGGTGGGTGACCTTGGTCTACTGATTTGCCACTTGGTTATTTACTCTGTATATGAGCCACGCCACCACAGCACAACATAGGCTTCAGGACGCCGAAATCATTTATTTTATGGACCTGAAGAAGGCACATGCTGATGCCGAAATGCGTTGTCCGTTTGTTCTAAACCATAATAAACTGTCCTGTGCTTTATTGGCGTTCCGCATCCTTTTTATTCCAGCAGTAGCGCTCGTCTAGTACCCCCATTTTCTACTCTCCTTTTCCTCTGTATATTACATTTTTCATACAAAGGTGATTTATTGTGTTTTTCTGCAAGTGATCTTACATTTACGAATTTCTTCTACTGTGGTTTGTACTTTTTTTGTTCTTTAAAAAAAAAAAAAAACACCAGCTAACTAGAAGATCACTTTTAGGGTAGGGTTAAATGTAACGGATCCACAACGTGTTTTATGCGGCGGATTCGCTGGTGACCCAACCCAAAGTGTGCCTCCAGCTGTCAGAACTAACCCGAATCCAACCCCCTCTGCCCCCCGGCCTGCTTGCAGCAGCAATACGCCTCTCTAAGCAGACACACAGAGTACCTGCGGGACTCATCTTGTAGTCAGACGTCGCGGAGCAGCCGCGATGTCTGAGTACATTGCACATGCGCGCGGCGACTCATAATAAACTCAGACATTGGGGCTGCTCTCAGGCCCTCTGTATGTCTGCTTGGAGCGGCGTATTGCCGCTGCAAGCAGGCAGGGGGGCAAGGCGGGGTGTGTTAAGGTTAGTTCTAACAGCTGGAGGCACACTATCGGTTGGGTCACCAGCAGATCTGCAGTGTAAAATACGCTGCGTATCCGTTATGTTTGACCCTACCCTTAGAATACATTTTGGATAGTCATTTTAAAGAGGCACTATGAGCTCTGTAACCCTAAATGTTTTTCTTCTTATGTACTAACGGTGGTCTTTCTCTTTAAGGGTCAACAATAAAGTATAGGGACAAAATACAATGACAAAACATTAGCAGTGCTGAGCCATGGGACAGTGGCGTGTTCCTGTCCTGAGACAAGGTCAAGAAAATGTTGTGATCCCACTACTATTTAAATGTTAATTACCGACTGTTAATATTGTGGCTTTGACAGGCATCTACATGGTGATAAAAGCTAGTACCTTAAATAGGGGATTCAACTCATAATGTCACATGCTCACATTTATTGCAAGTGCAAATCATTTAAAGTCCTCACCTAAGATTCTTGAATGTCACTTCCATTTGTAACATTTTTGAATAATAAATATATTCAATTTAAAAGTTTTGGTAAAGATTAAAGTTATTCATGTGTTTGCATTTACAATACTGTCAACAATACTGCCAATAATATAATGTGAGAAAAACACCTACAAAACCTTAAGATTGATGTAAATATGTTACCTGCCTCGGGCTATAGTTTATTTCCTTGGATCTCTGCAGGTGCTAGATAGATATCTGTTAATGATAGACAGGCTTACTTAGATTAGTCTCCAAAAAGATCACCTTCACCATTACCATAGGGTGAGGATCATTTCCGTTTATAGAAGCTTAAGTACAGTTTATGCAAATATGAAAACATATAACTAAAATCCTGGAGTATGGCATCAAATGGAGGAACAGCTGAGTTCAAAGATATCTGTATCAGTTTATACAATTCAATGTTCATATATGTTCATATAAACTATGATGCAGGGCTACTGTTGCTACTAATAGGCATAGTCCCTCAATTGAGTGGAGCACATACCAATTAATAACAATGTAGAACTATACAAGAATAAGACCACAGATGCCAACCCTTAATTGACATGTCACCTCTTTTTGAGTAGTTTAACCCCTTCATGACCCAGCCCATTTTCACCTTCAGGACCTGGGCCTTTTTTGAAAATATGACCACTGTCACTTTAAACAATACTGGGAGTTGTTATTTTGCAACAGCTGGAGGCTCCGTTTTGGAAACAGTAGCGTACCAGACGTTTTTCATTTTTTTGGGGGAGGGGGGCTGTGTAGGGGTATGTGTATATGTAGTGTTTTTTACTTTTTATTTTAGGTTAGTGTAAGTGTAGTGTAGTGTTTTTAGTGTACAGTCACATGGGCAGAGGTTCACAGCAAGTTTGCCGCTGGGAGTTTGAGCTGCAGCACAAAATTTGCGCCATCTCAAGCTTGCAGCACTCACTGTAAACCTCCACCCATGTGAGTGTACCCTGTACATTCACATTGGGGGGAGGGGGCAAACATCCAGCTGTTGCAAACTCTGAGCATGCCCTTTGGCTGTCCGTGCATGCTGGGAGTTGTAGTTTTGCAACAGCTGGAGGCACACTGGTTTGGAAACACTAAGTTAAGTAATAAACTTTCAAGTGTTTTGCAACCAAACTTAGTGTTTCCAAACCAGTGTGCCTCCAGCTGTTGCAAAACTACAACTCCCAGCATGCATGGTCTGTCAGTGCATGCTGGGAGTTATAGTTTTGCAACAATTGCAACAGCTGGAGGCACTGAGGTAGGAAACGGACAATGTTTCCCAACTAGTGTGCCTCCAGTTGTTGCAAAACTACAACTCCCAGCATGCCCAGACTGCCCAGGCATGCTGGAAGTTGTAGTTCGGCAATATCTGAAGGATCAGATGTTGCCGAACTACAACTTTCAGCATGCTTGGGCAGTCTGGTATGCTGCGAGTTGTAGTTTTGCAACATCTGGAGGTCCACAGTTTGGAGTCCACTGTATAATGGTCTCCAATCTGTGCTCTTCCAGATGTTACAGAACTACAACTCCCAGCATGCCTGGACAGACTGAGCATGCTGAGATTTGTAGTTTTGCAACATCTGGAAGAGCACAGATTGGAGACCATTATTCAGTGGTCTCCAAACTGTGGACCTCCAGATGTTGCAAAACTACAACTCCCAGCATGCCCAGAAAGCCAAAGGCTGTCTGGGCATGCTGGGAGTTGCAGTTTTGAAACTCCCAGAGGCAGCAGTGAGATCGCTTTACGGCGATCTCACTGCTGCCAATGAAGATGCCGCCCTGCTGCCGGAAACTCACCGCCGGGACACACCACCGCCGGGACCGCCTGGAGGACGCCGCTCGCGCCGGGACCGCTCGGGACACCGCATGGCCGGGTAAGTGACGCCGGGGGATGGGTAAGGGACACTTAGCAGAGCGGTGTGTGTCCCGATCCCCGTGATCCGGACTCACACACCGCGCTGCTAAGTATTCTGATAGCGAAGCGCTGCTATAAGCTAGTCAGATTTGACTAGCTGATAGCAGCGATCGCTGGGGGGGGGGATGAAACCCCTCGTGGTCGCATGGTAAGATGGCTGGCTATCAGTGATAGCTACCATCTTACCGGGCACTGCGGGATGCCGCGGGTAGCGGCAAAAATGTTCATGACGTACCTGTATGTCGGGAACACATGGGTCGGGAACACCTTGCCACTCATGACGTACAGGTATGTCATAGGTCGGGAAGGGGTTAAAGTGTACCTGCTATAAAGTGTACTTTTTATAAAATGTAGATAATACCATTATATGAATATTTGTAATATACATTGGTAAAAAAAACTATGTATATTTTTGTCCCTGCAGCTATTGCCTCTATGAGGAGTCCAAATACAGGAAGTGATGGTGGACAAGCAGGGCTCTGTGCATTGATGCTCTGTGATATGCTATGGGCTCAGACATGAGGATGATTGACAAGCCAGGAGCCTGCACAGAGCCCTGCTTGTCCTGCCCTCACTTCCTGTATTTGGACTCCTCACAGAGACACACATGTAATAGCTGTAGGGACAGCATTTTTTCACCCAAAAATATACATATTTTTTAACCAATGTATATTACAAATATACATGTAATGTTATTATCTACATAATATGAAAAGTTTTTGTTGACTACGGGTACACTTTAAAGGGGTACTCCACTGCCCCAGCAACCGGAACGTTTAGTTCAGATCACTGGGTGCGGGGGTCATGATCTCACGACCACGCCCCTCATGACGTCACACCCCCTCAATGCAAGTCTATGGGAAGGGGCGTAATGTACATCACGCCCCCTCCCATAGACTTGTATTGAGGGGGCGTGGTGTGATGTCACGACCCCCGCAGCCTGTACCCAGCATTCGGAACTAAATGTACTGGACCCTGGGGCAGTGGAATACCCCTTTTAATTCTTAAACTTCCATAAAAATCAATAGGAGCTTCAGGAGAAGTCCCCTATGCTGACCATCACAAGATATTTTCTCATGTACACATTTACTAAGGGTAAAGAAAATGTCATGCCAAAAATATTTTGTGGATTTTTTCACAAATATGTCACTGACCAATAAAATTAAACAACATATAAAAAAAGGCACAACATTTTTTTTTCCAGATGTTTACCCACAAAGACATTTTATCTTATCCTGCCATATGATTTGATATGTATGCTTTATCAATAAAAAACTGACAGATTACCAGACTTAAAAGTATAAAATACCAAAAGTATGTGTAAAAATAACAGTATAAAAATGTAGAAAGTTACACTGAGGATTGTTTGAAGCACTTGCGGTTCCCCCTGTGTCTCTTAATATGGTAGGGTATGGTTCAAAGGGGCAATAAAGCTTCTTATAAATTGGCAGAAGTCACAAATATATCCTGTCACTTCCAAAAAAATCTGGGATTCCTAATATATTTCCAATGGAAATGCACATGATTTCCACAAAAGAAATGCCAGCTACTATTATTTTTGCCTGTACCTTGGGGTACCTCAAAAAGAACCCTAATGAGGGTTCTGGGTCTCATGTCAGCAGCCATGAAAGTGGTTTGTTGCGCCCTTTCAGCACCTTCCTCTTCTTCAAGAGGACATTCTGGCCAGATAGGCCTAGGCAGAAAGGGCTTTCTGTCTTTGAAAACATGACACTCCCTGAGATGGTGGCATCAACTAAAGGTCAGCAGGTTGTTACCCACAGTGGAGACTAGTTACTGAACCCAGAAATGTTCAGGTAAGGGTGCATTCACATCACGAGTCCCGTATACGGTTTTATATTTGAAAACCATATGCCACTGTATCGGAAACCGTATACATTGACTTTCCATACAAAACTGTAAACAGCAAGATGCATCCAGTTGTGTAAGGTTTTATGCTTGTAAGTTTTTTTTCCCGGACAGCAAACCGTAGTCTACTAAGATTTTGTGTCCTGATTCAAAATTGTATATGCACCGTATCTGTTTTTTGTTAACGTTGAAGTCAATGCAAACCATATACAAACCATTTCTGTCAGCAGTGGCATACAGTTTTTTTGTATACGGTTTTGTCTTGCTCAGTAGTGTTGACTCATCTGGAAAGTACTAGAACTTGCTACTTTCTTTGGAATTTCAATAAAACAATGGTATCTTAATTGGAATTCATTTTTTTTAATTAACAACCTTTTATTCATAAATACTTTTATTCACAAAAACTGATGCAACTGGACATCAAAATTCAAACTGCATAAGGTTTAAAACTATATACAGTTTAAATTATGAGCACAAGTTTGCATACTGTTTAGTCAGTTTTTGAATCATATGTTTTCCTAAAAAAAAACTGATTCAAAACAGTATAGCAAAATTGGGATGTGAATGCACCCTGCTCAATGTAAAGGTGAAAAGATTTTGCTTCCTTTATCGGGAGGGTAATCCTTTGGCGGGGAATGGTATGTTTATTCTTTTAGGTTCAGGCCTGCTTTGACATTACCTCTCGTTTCCATGATACCAAGGGTATTAAGACCAGGCCACGTTAATAGCCATCATACTATTTTAGCTAAAAAGGTTGTGGTTTTACCAACTTATGCAGTTTAGCTAAACTTCCCCCCACTGTAGAATCTGGTGATCCAGGGCTCCCAGCTCTGACAAGACTTAAAGAGATTCCTGCCTTTTTTGGCAGACCTATAATACAAGACTGGTAAAGAGTTTTCTTAAAGCCTCACACAGAATAAGACCTTCTATTAACCCCTTGGGGACAGAGCCAATTTTGACCATAACCTGTTAAGGACCAAGGACGTATCAGTACGTCCTAAGTCCGCTCCCTTTCTATAACGGGTCGGGCCCGGCCTCTAACAACGACTGATCGCTAAAATGAAACTAAAATGTTGCCGGCTAGCTCAGGGGGCTGTTCTGGATCGCAGCACAAAATCACAGCATCCCAAACAGCTGTGACACAGCAGGAGGGTCCCTTACCTTGCCTCCTGGTGTCCGATTGCCGAATGACTTCTCAGTGCCCGAGATCCAGGTGAAAAACACCCCACATGGCATACTATTTTGGAAACTACACCCCTCAAGGAATGTAACAAGTGGTACAGTGAGCCTTCACACCCCACAGGTGTTTGACAAATTTTCAATAAAGTTGGACGTGAAAATGAAAATAAAATGTTTTCACTAAAATGGTGATGTTACCCCAAATTTTTCATTTTCACAAGGGGTAATAGGTGAAAATGTCCCCCAAAATTTGAAAACCCATTTCTCTCGGCTCCGCCCCGTGTGACGTCACGCTCCGCCCCCCTCAATGCAAGCCTACGGAGGGGGCGTCACACCCCCTCCGTAGGCTTACATTGAAGGGGCGGAGCCGTGACGTCACACGGGGTGGAGCCGTGATGTCACTATGCTCCGTCCCTGTGATCGCTAGTAATCAGACCCGGAGCGAGCACGCTCCGGGAGCTGATGCTAACGGGGTGCGGCGTGGAAGATCACGGGGGTCCCCAGCGGCGGGACTCCCGCGGTCAGGCATCTTATCCCCTATCCTTTGCATAGGGGATAAGATGTCTTAGCACCGGAGTATCCCTTTAACACCCCACAGGTGTTTGACAATTTTGCGTTTAAGTTGGATGTGAAAATGAAAAATTTAATTTTTTTACTAAAATGCTGATGTTACCCCAAATTTTTCATTTTTACAAGGGATAATAGGTAAAAATGTCCCCCAATTATCCCATTTCTCTCGAGTAAGGAAATATCTCATATGTGGACGTAAAGTGCTCTGTGGGTGAACTACAATGCTTGGAAAGGAAGGAGCAACAATGGAATTTTGAAGAGAGTATTTGGTTAGAATAGAAGTCTGTAAACCCCCAAACAGACAGTGCATGCTGAGAGTTGTAGTTATGCAACAGAAAGAGGCACACTGGTTGGGAAATACCGAGTTAGGTAACAGCACAACCCATGTGCCTCCAGCTATTGCAAAACTACAACTCCCAGCATGCATGATCTGTCTGTGCATGCTGGGAGTTATAGTTTTGCAACAGCAGGAGGCACACGGGTTGAGAAACACTGAGTTAGGAAACAGATAATGTTTCACAACCAGTGTGCCTCCAGTTGTTGCAAAACTACAACTTCCAGCATGCCCAGACAGCTGAAGGGCATGTTGGGAGTTGTAGTTATGCAACAACTGGAGAAGAACAGTTTGGAGACCACTGTGTAGTGGTCTCCAAACTGTAGCCCTCCAAATGCTGCAAAACTTCAACTCCAAGCATGCCCAGGCATGCTGCGAGTTATAGTTCGGCAACATCTGAAAAGCCAGATGTTGCTGAACTACAACTCCCAGCAGGCCTGGACAGTCTCAGCATGCTTTGAATTGACATCTAGAGGGCTACAGTTTGGACACCACTGTATAGTGGTCTCCAAACAGTGCCTTTCCAGATGTTGCAAAACTACAACTCCCAGCATGCTGAGACAGCTTTTTGCTGTTTGGGCATGCTGGGAGTTGTAGTTTTGCAAGATCTAGAGGGCCACAGTTTAGAGATCACTGCACAGTGATCTCCAAACTGTATCTCTCCAGCTGTTATAAAACTACAAATCCCAACATGCCCAAACAGCAAAAAGATGTCTGGGCATGCTGGGAGTTGTAGTTTTGCAAGATCTGGAGGGCTGCAGTTTTGAGACCACTGTATAGTGATCTCAAACTGTAGCCCTCCAGATGTTGCCAGGCAACTCACCGACTTCTGTAGTCTGCACCAGGGAGCCGCACATCATCGCCGCACCAGGGAGCCGCAGGTCATCGCCGCCCGCTGCGAATTCACTGGCGATTTGCGGCGATCGCCGACATGGGGGGTCTCAGGACCCCCCTGGGCATTGGCATGGGCGTGCGGCAGGGACCAAAATTCCCGGGCACACTCTTGGTCCTTAAGTACCAGGGCACAAGGTCGCACCCATAAGCCCGTGGTCCCCAACAGGTTAAAAAGCTAGTCCCTCAATGCGACCTTACAGTAGTTTTAAGAGGGTTTTCTTTCCCCACTTTGAACGCTTGCAGAATTCAAACTTAATGTTTGCCATTACATCCATGAAAATAATGTAATGTCAGTTCTTCTAAGGTCATGAGTAGGGATAAGCAAATCGAATCTGACGAATCAGAATTCATTACAAATTTGAGAAAAAATTTGATTCGTATGCGAATATTGCCGCAATTCAATCACGCAAATCGCTTCATTCAACTCCATTTAGTGAGGACATGGGGCAAGGAATCATGGGAAGGCGGGGACAAGGGTTGGCGGGATGACCCTGAATCACATGCAGCATGCAGCCTATCAGCAGCCAGCCACTCCTTTGATGTCACAGCCCTATATAATCGGCAGCCATTTTGCAGCCAGTCACATCAGCATTCTATTACAGAGAGAGGTACAGAGAGCAGTGTGTGCTGCACAGAAAAGTATTTTTACAGCAGTGATTCACCTCCCAGACACATCAGCATTCTATTACAGAGAGAGAGATGGACAGAGAGCAGTGTGCGTTGCACAGAAAAGCATTTTTACAGCAGTGATTTACCTCAAGCACAAATCCAGCCTAGAAGCACTGATAGGGAAGGGAGTGAGATTGAGAGAGAGAGAGAGAGAGAGAGAGAGAGAGAGAGATTTTGGGTGTAGTACACAGCGAATGTGTTCTGCAGCACTGGTGTGTACAACAACTGAAAAGCTAATAGTAGAAAGCCAGTAAGGGTAAGCAGAGCACTAAAAGCATATTGTCCTCTAATAAGTGTATCCTGTGCATACATCTAAGTGGGTTATCATTTTGTTCCTGTTAAAGTCTTAAGGGCCTAGACACTGTGAAATACCAGGCAAAAGTACACACCTGCTAAGGTTGTAGACAAATACTGTTTTAAGCGTAGTGGAGTGTATTGTACTCCCCTCATACGCACTATATTCATCAGGCAGAGGTTGCAGCAGAGTAGGGGAAAGTGGCAGCAGGAGTCGCAGTGAGAGGCCTGATCTCCCGGTATCAGCTAGCGGTCGTGTCTCGACCAGCAACCCATCTGCACCATTGAATGGTTAACATGGTCATTCACTTCATCACAAGTGACATCTGACACCCCCAGTCAACAGTCGGTGGGTTCCTCTGACTCAACCTTCAGTTGGCATGGCCCGGGAGCAGTCCCGGTCCACCCATTGTCTCTGTCCTATGCTGTTCCCTCCCCCACAGAAGTATCTTATGCTGTGTGTACAGCTCCACTATTTAGTGAGGACGATCTACTAGAGGACAGTCAGCAGCTACTGCCCAGCCAAAAAGTGGAGGAGACATCCGCCGCTTCCTCCGCTAGTCAGGCAAGTAGTGATGAGGAGAGTGAAATGGGAGGTGGTGTTGCGAGCATTCAGGCTCCTAAAGTAGACACTGTTGAGGAACCTGAGGAGGACATCAGTGACATGCAGACACAACTCGATGATGATGATGAAGCCGATCGCACTTGGGAGCTGGGTGCAGAAGGGGCTTCATCATCATCAGGAGAAGAAGGTTACAGGTTGCCTGTGAGACAGCAGCTGAGCCAGCAAGGTTGTAGAATGGTTGGCAGTCAGCATGGTGGCAGAAGTGGAAAGAGGTAGTGGAACAGGGGTTCCTGGAGTCGGCGGCAGTAGCAGTCAATCAGTGCGGAATGTTGGTGGGAAAATCAGCTACTAAGCGGTGTGGCAGTTTTTCATCAAGCATCCGGAGGAAGTTAACATAGCCACATACAAAATATGTCGTCAGAAGGTAAAGCATGGCCAGGGTCCCAATTTTGGCACCATGGCCCTGCGTCAATATATGCTGCACCACATAAAATGGCCTGGGAGAACCGTGGCTCTGATTCAGCTTGCTGCATTACCCAGTGGCACACCGCTCCCTGTTTCAGCCAGCCAAGGCTCCACCACCCCAGCCGAAGGGAGCTGTGTGTCATACCCATCATCTGTCACTCCAGATGATCCTGTTCCTCCTACTTGGAGTCAGTCCAAGAGACAGTATGTGTGCAACTCCGCCTCCTCATCCTCCCCCGTGTCCTCTGCCTCCACTGCACGGAAAAGTCTCAGTGCCCCTCCAGCATACCATGTGTGCAGGGCAAGGCAGTGTCACACTGTTCTTCACATGGTTTGCCTTGGTGAACAGACTCAGACAGGAGAGGAACTGCTAAAATTCATTCATCAAGAAATCGAATCATGGATTACTCCACGAAAACTGGAAATGGGAACCATGGTGACCAACAATGGGAAGAACATCTTGTCTGCCCTGCGACAAGGAAACCTGAGACATGCGTCCTTGCATGGCACACGTGTTCAATCTGGTTGTCAATCAGTTCCTGAAGTGTTTCCCCCATCTGCAAGACATTCTAATAATTGGAAGGAAACTTTGTATGCACTTCAGCCACTCGTACACCACAAAGCACACTCTCCTTGAGCTGCAGCGTCAGAACGGTATCCCCCAACATAGTCTGATTTGCAACATTTCCACACGTTGGTATTCCACCCTCCATATGGACCGATGGGCGGTTTTTCTAGTCCTCTGACAGGAGAAGAGGAGCAGCTAGAGGATCTAGAGGGTTATGAGGAAGGCAAGACAGAGGACCCAGACACATCATGGCAGTATGCAGTGGAGATAGAGGCAGGGAGTCCCTTCGAGTCACTTACACAAATGGCACGATGCATGCTCACTTGCTTGCGTAGTGACCGACGAATTGTCACCATTCGGCAGCAGGATAACTTCTGGCTCCCCACCTTATTTTACCCTCGCTACCTGCACAAAATGGGGGTCTTTTTTACACCCACTGAGAGGGAGAACAAAGTGACCTACTACAGAGGCATCCTACGTAGTCAGTTGGCTTATGCCTATCGGCACCATCCTCTCACAGGTCTGAATCGATGGACCCCCTGCGCTCATTATCCACTAGCATTACTGCTGGGGAAGGGTGGGGTGGCAGGAGCAGTACTAGCTCCATCAGCAGCAGCCTGAGTCTACAGTCGCTGATGAGTAGCTTTCTTCACCCGCATAGTGAAGCAACTCATCAGCAGCAGGTAGACTTGGAGCAGGACCTGAACCAGCAGGTGGTGGCATACCTTGACATGACCATGCCAACACACCTTGAAGATCCGCTGGACTTCTGGGCAGCCAAACTTGATTTGTGGCTGCAACTAGTAGAGTTTGCCCTTGAAAAGCTGTCCTGCCAGGCCTGTAGTGTGCCATCAGAGCGGGTGTTTAGTGCGGTGGGGTCCATAGTAACCCCAAGGAGAACTCGTCTGTCCACAAAAAATGTGGAGAGACTAACCTTTGTGAAGATGAATCAGGCATGGATCAGCCAGGATTTCCATCCACCAATGCCTGATTCATCAGAGTAGAATGACCATGGCGCCACACCAACACTTCACAAAATATGGATAGTGCAAAACATATTTAAGGCGCTGCCTTCCAGTTACAGACATTCCTCTGCATCAGACCACAAGTAAGTATTGAGGATATGCATTATCTAAAGTTTTACTTTTCTTAGGATAAAATATATGTACCCCAATTTATTTTAAATCAAACAGAAGGAAAGGTGTGCAGAAAACACCATGTGCCACCTACACAACCAAGTATTGATGTGGTGCAAAGACCTCTGAAAGGTGGAAGGGAACAACATATGGTCCATTGTAACCAGTGGGGGTAAAAACTTTCCCTGTAAGGCCCTATTTATTCCCTTCAACACTGCCATTTCACAGGGTTTTTAGGTGGAAATAGGGAGAGTTTCCTGTGTACAGCTGCCCTTTTTAGGATGAGTAATACTTGCCAAGAAGGGAATTATTAAAGCAAGAGTGGGGCCTCACAGGGGAATTTTTTCCTCCACTTGCTACAATGGACAATACATTGTTCCTTTCCACCTTTTCGAGGAAAGTATTATTCGTCTCACAAAGAACACAAGAACCTCTCCCTATTTCCACCTAAAAACCCTGTGAAATGGCAGCGTTTGCAGGTGGAAATAGGGAGAGGTTCCTGTGTGGGGCCACCCATTTTAGGGCAAGTAAAACTTGCCAAGAAGGGAATTAATAATGCAAGTGTAGGGCCTTACAGGAGAGGTTTTTACTCCCACCGGTTACAATGAACCATACGTTGTTCCCTTCCACCTTTTAGAGGTCTTTGTATCACATCAATACTTGGTGGTGTAGGTGGCACATGGTGTTTTTTGCACACCTTTCCTTTTGTTTGATTTCCCAAAAAGTTTTGGGTACATATATTTTATCCTAAGAATATTATTAAATGTTACGTTTTGCGTAATGTATATCCTCAATACTTACTTGTGCACTCTAACACTTTTACAAAAGAGACAGTTTTCTTCTGCCTACCTGCCTCAGCTACTATTCTGATCCTGCCACCTTCCTGATGCCACACATCTGATGGCAAGTTCTCCTTTTTTCATCCACCTTCGTCACTGGGTACTGGTATTGCCACCCACCACCCCACTATGTCACCTGGTCACTTTCAATACTCTTGATGCTGCTGATTTCACCTCCAGGCTGTCGCATTCTGCCACCATATGTTCTCCTCATGCTGCGGTCACCTCCAGGCTGTCTTATTCTGCAACTATATGGTCTCCTTATGCTTACGCCACCTCCAGGCTGTATCATTCAGCCATTACAGTGGTCCCTCAACATATGATGGTAATTCGTTCCAAATTAACCTTCGTTACATAGTTACATAGTTAGTACGGTCGAAAAAAGACATATGTCCATCAAGTTCAACCAGGGAATTAAGGGGTAGGGGTGTGGCGCGATATTGGGGAAGGGATGAGATTTTATATTTCTTCATAAGCATTAATCTTATTTTGTTCCAGGAATGTATCTAATCCTGTTTTAAAGCTGTTAATTGTTCCTGCTGTGACCAGTTCCTGAGGTAGACCGTTCCATAAATTCACAGTCCTCACGGTAAAGAAGGCGTGTCGCCCCTTGAGACTAAACTTTTTTTTCTCCAGACGGAGGGAGTGCCCCCTCGTCCTTTGGGGGGGTTTAACCTGGAACAGTTTTTCTCCATATTTTTTGTATGGGCCATTAATATACTTATATACGTTTATCATATCCCCCCTTAAACGTCTCTTCTCAAGACTAAACAATTGTAACTCCTTTAATCGCTCCTCATAGCTAAGATGTTCCAAGCCCCATATTAGTTTAGTCGCGCGTCTCTGCACCCTTTCCAACTCCGCAGTGTCCCTTTTATGGACAGGTGACCAAAACTGAACAGCATATTCCAGGTGAGGCCGTACCAATGCTTTATAAAGGGGGAGTATTATGTCCCTGTCCCTTGAGTCCATGCCTCTTTTGATACATGACAATATCCTGCCGGCTTTGGAAGCAGCAGCCTGACATTGCATGCTATTCTGTAGTCTGTGATCTACAAGTACACCCAGATCCTTCTCTACCAGTGACTCTGACAGTTTAATCCCCCCTAAGACATACGATGCATGCAGGTTATTAGTACCCAGATGCATAACTTTACATTTATCCACATTGAACCTCATTTGCCAAGTGGATGCCCAGACACTTAGTCTATCCAAGTCATCTTGTAACTTATGCACATCCTCTATAGACTGTACCGTGCTACAAAGCTTGGTGTCATCTGCAAAGATAGAAACAGAGCTGTTAATACCATCCTCTATATCATTGATAAATAAATTAAACAACAGCGGTCCCAGTACTGAACCTTGGGGTACACCACTAATAACCGGGGACCAATCAGAGTACGAATCATTGACCACCACTCTCTGGGTACGATCCATGAGCCAGTGTTCAATCCAGTTACAAACTAAAATTTCCAAACCCAAAGACCTTAACTTACCTGTCAGACGTCTATGAGGGACAGTATCAAATGCTTTAGCAAAATCCAGAAACACTATATCCACAGCCATTCCTCTGTCAAGGCTTCTACTCACCTCTTCATAAAAGCAAATTAGATTGGTTTGACAACTTCTATCCTTAGTAAACCCATGCTGGCTATCACTTATAATACAATTATCCCCTATGTATTCCTGTATGTAATCCCTTATAAGTCCTTCAAACAATTTACCCACAATGCACGTTAAACTTACCGGTCTATAGTTTCCTGGGGAAGACCTAGAGCCCTTTTTGAAGATTGGCACCACATTCGCCTTGCGCCAGTCCCTTGGCACAATACCAGACACCAGAGAATCTCTAAATATCATGAACAGGGGTACAGATATTACTGAACTTACCTCTCTAAGAACTCTTGGGTGTAGTCCATCCGGTCCTGGGGATTTGCTTACATTTATATCACTTAACTTACCTTGTACCATCTCTACATTAAGCCAGTTCAGTACATTACATGATGTGTTACCAGCACTGACCTGGCCAATGTCAGCTCCTTCTTCCATAGTGTATACAGAACTAAAGAACCCATTCAGTAGCTCCGCCTTCTCTTGATCGCCTGTGACAACCTCCCCATTATCATTATTAAGGGGTCCTACATGCTCTGTCCTTGGTTTTTTTGCATTTATATATCTAAAAAAATATTTAGGATTAGTTTTGCTTTCTTTGGCCACCTGTCTCTCATTTTGAATTTTTGCTGTTTTTATTACATTTTTACAGATTTTATTAAGCTCCTTGTACTGTTTAAATGTTATCGCTGACCCATCAGATTTGTATTTTTTGAAGGCTATTTTTTTGCTGTTTATTGCTCTTTTAACATCATGTGTCAGCCATGTAGGATTTAGTTTCAATCGTTTATATTTGTTCCCCTTTGGTATATATTTAGCTGTATAGTTATTTAGAGTTAATTTAAAGATGTCCCATTTACCTTCTGTATCAGTATTTGAGAACACCTCCCCCCAGTCTATGTCCTGTAGTGCAGCCCTCAGCCCAGGGAAATTTGCCTTTTTAAAGTTATATGTTTTTGCTTTCCCCGTCTGTCTTTGTTTTCTACATTTTAAGTCAAAAGTAACTATATTGTGGTCGCTATTACCAAGGTTTTCCCGCACAGTTACATTACCAACCAGCTCTGCGTTGTTGGAAATGATCAGATCCAACAAGGCATCACTTCTTGTTGGGTCCTCCACAAACTGGCCCATAAAATTATCCTGCAATAAATTTAGGAATTGTCGCCCCTTTGTAGTTTTAGCCAACCCCGGACCCCAATCTATATCTGGATAGTTAAAATCTCCCATTATTACCACTGTACCTGCCCGGGCGGCCCTCTCTATTTGTTTATGAAGCCGAACTTCTATCTCTTCAGTGATATTAGGGGGTCTGTAGATTACCCCAAATATTATTTTTTCAGTATTTCCCTCCTTTTGTAATTCTACCCACAATGATTCCACATCCTCAGAATCATCACACACTATGGCATCGTTCACACTGACTTTCATACCACTTCTTACATACAGACAGACTCCACCACCTTTTCTGTTCATTCTATCCTTGCGAAACAATGTAAACCCCTGCAGATTGACAGCCCAGTCATGCGAGGAGTCCAGCCATGTCTCAGTGACCCCAACTATATCAATATGTTCCTCCAGTATCAAGGCCTCAAGCTCCCCCATTTTATTTGCTAGGCTTCTGGCATTTGTGAACATACACTTTACATTTCCATCCTTTATGTTATTGGGGTTAATGGGATTCAAGGGTGTAAGTTTTATTTTCCTATGAAGCCTATTCCTATTAACTATTCTAACCCCTCCCTCCGCTCCACCCCCAGGTACATTTATAATTCCCACCTCTCTATCTACACTATCTTCCCCCTCTTTGCTGTAGGTTCCCTCCCCCCAAGTCCCTAGTTTAAACACTCCTCCACCCTTCTAGCCATCTTCTCCCCAAGCAAAGCTGCACCCTCCCCATTGAGGTGCAGCCCGTCCCTACGGTAGAGCCGGTAACCGACAGCGAAGTCAGCCCAGTTCTCCATGAACCCAAACCCTTCCTTCCTACACCAGCTTCTGAGCCACTTGTTTACCTCCCTGATCTCCCGCTGCCTCTCTGGTGCGGCTCGTGGTACTGGTAGTATTTCAGAAAAGACTACCTTGGAGGTCCTTGCCTTAAGCTTGCGGCCTAAGTCCCTGAAATCATTTTTAAGGACACTCCACCTACCTCTTACTTTGTCATTGGTGCCAATATGTACCATGACTGCTGGGTCCTCTCCAGCCCCGCCCAGCAACCTGTCAACCCGATCCGCGATGTGCCGAACTCGTGCGCCAGGCAGACAGCACACTGTTCGGCGATCCCGGTCTTTGTGACAGATTGCCCTGTCTGTCCCCCTAATAATTGAGTCCCCCACCACTAGTACCTGTCTGGCCTGCCCTGTACTCCTCCCTCCCTCCTTACTGGAGCAGACACCCCCCTGGCGGTCAGAGGCGGTATCCTGCTGCAGTTCTGCTAGCTCTGTAATGGCATCCCCCTCATCTGCCAAGCGGGCAAACTTGTTGGGGTGTGCCAGTTCAGGACTAGCCTCCCTGACACTTTTTCCCCTACCCCTCTTTCTAACTGTAACCCAGCTAACTGCCTGACTGTCCTGCAACTCCGTCCCACTGTCCTCCCCCACCTCTATTCCCGAGAGTGCCTGCTCAGTGAGCAGGAGACTCCTCTCCATGTTGTTAATGCTTCTCATTGTTGCCAGTCGCCCCTCTAGATGCAGGATCTGGGCTTCCAAACGGACAACTAGCACACATCTCGCACAACAATATGCACCCTCAAACTGTTGTTCAAGGATTGCATACATTGAACAGGATGTACATTGGACTGCATTTTCCAACATGGAGGCCATCTAATTATGGGGATTTCACAAATGTATAGGAAAAAACAGACAGTCAAAATGACACTTAAAATTTTTTGTAGACCTTGTGGGTTCAAAAATGAAAACTCACAGCGATCTCAACCTCCTGCTTTCAAACTCCAGTTTTTGAAACTCCTCTTTCACGCCCCCTCTTACACAGCAACACTCAAAAAGAGCAAGCTCTCAATAAGAGTCCCAAGCTAAGATTTATACACCTGTGCCCAATCTACTCCTCCTCCCCCTAGAGGTGGAACAGAGAAAAAAAAAAAAAAAAAAATGAAAAAGGGTGTTTAAACTCTAACAGTTATCCCACTATGTGCAAAAGAGAAAAACTTACCCAAAATAAGAATGTGGGCTATAGGCAGTCGCACCCACTCCACAGATTCACTCCGCACAACAGATAATCACAGTTTTTGAAACTCCTCTTTCACGCCCCCTCTTACACAGCAACACTCAAAAAGAGCAAGCTCTCAATAAGAGTCCCAAGCTAAGATTTATACACCTGTGCCCAATCTACTCCTCCTCCCCCTAGAGGTGGAACAGAGAAAAAAAAAAAAAAAAAAATGAAAAAGGGTGTTTAAACTCTAACAGTTATCCCACTATGTGCAAAAGAGAAAAACTTACCCAAAATAAGAATGTGGGCTATAGGCAGTCGCACCCACTCCACAGATTCACTCCGCACAACAGATAATCACAGTTTTTGAAACTCCTCTTTCACGCCCCCTCTTACACAGCAACACTCAAAAAGAGCAAGCTCTCAATAAGAGTCCCAAGCTAAGATTTATACACCTGTGCCCAATCTACTCCTCCTCCCCCTAGAGGTGGAACAGAGAAAAAAAAAAAAAAAAAAAATGAAAAAGGGTGTTTAAACTCTAACAGTTATCCCACTATGTGCAAAAGAGAAAAACTTACCCAAAATAAGAATGTGGGCTATAGGCAGTCGCACCCACTCCACAGATTCACTCCGCACAACAGATAATCACAGTTTTTGAAACTCCTCTTTCACGCCCCCTCTTACACAGCAACACTCAAAAAGAGCAAGCTCTCAATAAGAGTCCCAAGCTAAGATTTATACACCTGTGCCCAATCTACTCCTCCTCCCCCTAGAGGTGGAACAGAGAAAAAAAAAAAAAAAAAAATGAAAAAGGGTGTTTAAACTCTAACAGTTATCCCACTATGTGCAAAAGAGAAAAACTTACCCAAAATAAGAATGTGGGCTATAGGCAGTCGCACCCACTCCACAGATTCACTCCGCACAACAGATAATCACAGTTTTTGAAACTCCTCTTTCACGCCCCCTCTTACACAGCAACACTCAAAAAGAGCAAGTTTCGTTAGTTGAAACCATCGTATGTTGAGGGATCCGTGCAATGTAAAGAATAAGAAGTTATACTCACCTGTCCCCACCGCTCCAGACCATCACCGCTGCCCTGGATGTCACCCTCCATCGCTGTCTCCGCATCCCCGGGGCGTCCCCGCCGCTCCAGACCGTCTCTGCTTGCCGGGATCGTTGCTCTTCATCGCCGTCATCACGTCACTCCGCACTTCGCTCCGCACGTCGCTCCTATTGGATGACGGGACGGCGTGCGTGGCGACGTGATGACGACTGAGAGCGACGGCGATGCAGGGGATCCTGAAGATGATGGCCTGGAACGTCAGGGACAGGTGAGTGACCATCACCGGACCACACGGGGCACCTTAAACAGCTATCCGATGGCAGCTGAAGCAGTCTGCGCTGCCGGATAGCCGTTTATGCGATGGCCTCGATATACAAAAGCATCGTATGTTGATGCTGCCTTCAACATGCGATGGCCTCTGAGAGCCATCGCAGGTCGGGGGATCACTGTATATGGTCTCCTCATGCTGCCACCAACTCCAGGCTGTCATCTAGCTACTATATGGTCTCTTCATGCTGCTGCCAACTCCAGGCTGTGTCAATCATCCACTATACGGTCCGCTCTTGCTGCCGCCAACTCCAGGCTGTGTCATTTAAACACTATATGGTCTCCTCATGCTGCCACCAACTACAGGCTGTGTCATTCAGCCACTATTTGGTCTCCTCATGCTTCCTCCACCTCCAGGCTGTGTCACTGTACCACCATGTGGTCTCCTCATGCTGCTGGCATATAAAATAAAACTTTTTAGGTTCATCTCTTTGAAATCTTCATTTTAAGTGTTAAAATTTTTTTTTAATCTTTTCAATTGTAAGGCCCTATGGTCTCATCAGGCTGTTGCCACCTCCAGGCTGGGTCATTCAGCCACTATATGGCCTCCTCATGCTGCCGCCAACTCCATGCTGTGTCATTCAGCCACTATATGGTCTCCTCATGCTGATGCCTCCTCCAGGCTCTGTCATTGTGCCGCTCTGCGACAGTGATTCCAATAACGATGCCTCTAATATGCATGTCATACTGAATAACAGTATTATTTCACTAACCCAGCACACACCCAATGCGTGTTACAGCAAGGCAAAGTGTTCTACACCCCTATTGAGGCTCTTTTGTAGGCCAGAAATAGCCATTTTCAATACAGATTTGCCGCAAAAAAATTTGGACCGAACCAAATTTTTGGGGAAAATTTGGTGAATCAGCTGAATCGAATTTTTAAAAAATTCGCTCATCTCTAGTTGTGAGCCTTACACAACCTTTTTACTAGACAGAATCCTTTTAAGACATTTGTGCTCTTTTTTATGTAATTTCCAGGAATATTAATCAAGTCAGTACTTCCTTAATTTCATATATCTTCCTTTAGGGGAAGAAGAAGAGACTGTTCACAACATGTATCAAGATGTTTTAAGATCTATCAAAGCAAATTCCAAGAAAATGGAAAGATTGAAATTCTTCTTGTCATGTTTTCAGGTAAAATAAGGGCCTAAAATCCACCCTGTAAAGATTAAATAAAATAGCCATAAATTTGTGCTTCATTTCAAAACTTGGAACCACCATCCTTTGTCGGTGCTCACTTCACTCAATCTGTGTCCACCTACTGTGCTAAGATCTCTAATACCTCTAGAGAAAATCTGTGGTGCATCTTTGTGGAGCTCCCACTTTTGGTAAACCATTACCAGTTAGACTTCTGGAGTTCAGGGGAAACTGCTTTCTGGCAGTCTGTCTTAAATGGGGCATTGTTCTTTTGCCACTCTCTGCTTGATATAGCTATGCATTATGAGATAGAGCTTCTCTCTCTGTCTCCAGCACGAGACCCAGTGCCATAAAAGTACAGTGCACAGCGTATTATGGAGACGGGTACTGTGGAGCCAGAGTTGAAAGACTGCTCATACTGCATAGTTGTATATGGCGAAATTGAATATGATTAGAGGTATGCTTTAATAAATGTAGTCCATTTTTTTCAAACATTACACCAATTTACTGTATGCTATATGTGGCTGTATATCAGTTGTATTATTCATGCTTAGATGGTAAGGTGTATCTGTAAGTCTCTGCGCCCTTCCTATTATGCCAACCCCGCCTTTCTTGGGCTGCTGCAATTTGAAATCCTGGCTGGAATTTTTCCTGTGCTTTAGCTTGAGCATACAACAGGATGTTGAAGGATAAAAATAGTATAGACGAATCCTAGTGTGGTTTCCCGGTACTGCATCCTATACGGTACCTATTTATGTGTGGGTCCCGGTAGCGAGAGTCCCTAGGACATAGGGATCCCTGTTGTGTAGCCTACCCCTTGTCGCCTCTATGCCAACTAATAGCCTAGTAATTTATGTAAATATAGTAATATATGTAAATAAATGGTTAATTACCGGTTCCATAGCGTTGCAGGACCTGCGGGTCACGTGACTAGGTAAACTCTATGGTATTCTGCTTAAGGACTTTTGGAGGCCCTGTGATGTATGCAATCCCATTACTCTGTGTAATGGTGAGTGACAGATGTTTGGACCAATCGGATTCACCCCACCCCCTGCCCATATAAGGGAGCGGCGGCCATCTTTTCTCTCTCTTGTTCCTGGGCTGTCAAACAAGAAGGATCTGCGCAGCAACTATCGCAGTGAGTTATTCCCGAGCCTTGCGGCAACGGTTGAGTAATTCAGAATAGAGAGTGTATCAATTCCCAGACACTCTGCAGCATCACTGGACCTAATATAACCCCTAAATCCGGACGGATCTGCAAATATCTACCCTAAATTCAGAGACTTTCTAAATAGCTCAAGGTCTGCAACAACTGTCAGTCACTGAGCAATATAAGGACTGTTTGTATGAGACTGTTACTGTGCCTTGGATGTATCGCAAGCACTTAAGTAAACTTGTTCAAGTTCAATCTCCCTGTGGACCTTCAGTCATTTTATTACATGCACCTATCGTTTTTGGGAAGGGCGGCGATAGGCCGGAGCATTACCTCAGCATACCAGCCCTCAGCCTGGCGTCACGAACTATAGGGTTAACATTAACCCCTCATATACCGATACTATACCACCACTACCATACACCCCCCAAGGGCTACCACACTAGTATTCTAAAAAGTATGTTTTTTCTCAAATTTTGTTGTGTTACGTCATGTATCAGGGACTTGGGGATCTTTCTGTGTTGTTTGATAGAACTACCCAAGAAGAAAAATGTGCAAATAATAAAAAAAATTGCAAAAGTCATCTATACTACTATTTAATAATTTCCATAATTTTTTTTTTTTTCATTTTATAAGTCAATTTTGTTCCCTTTTTCCCTTATATGTATGAATGTGTTTCAGGAGAACTTTGTGGTATTAACAATGCCCCAAAGTGTGACAATGCTTTTAACCTCTCTTTTAAAATTAAAGAAATAAAAGCCTGAAAAGATGTCAAAAACAGGATGACATTTTTCATAAATGACTTGAATTGTGGAAACTACACCCACATTTTGGGGGGAAAAACAAACAAGAATAACACAATGTTTGTAAAAATAGGCAAACTTTTGCACATGTTTGGTGCATGAAGTTAATAAGTAGAGTAATGTGCATTTTCCCTCACTTTTTCTCAAAAATTTCCACAGACATTTAATAGTATGTGAGAGCCATAATTTCCCTCAAAATACAGATGTTTTTAATATTCAATTTTATTGCCCTATTTTTGTAAAAAAAAAAAATAATAAATAAAATATATATATATATATATATATATATATATATATATATATATATATATATATATAGCTTATTTTACAAAGTGTGAACATAGCTTTATAGTAAACCTGTAAGGTTTTACTTAAACGAAATGAGATAAGATCTTCTCATTTATACCTTACTTTGTTCCCACACATGATAGAGATCTTGCATATACTGTACTTTGTTTTCAGTGATCCATCTACCTGTCCCATCAATTCACTTTTAAATTGACCAATCTCTAATCTGCATGCAGTAAAGCCTCTTTTATAGCTTATTTGAATTGTTGTCATGCCACCTACAATTTAGGCGGTGTATACAAATGCAGTGTATTTCATTACTATCAATGAACACACAGGAAATTTGCTCTCAGTGAAAAGATCGAATAGATAGAAAGATTTGCCCCTAATACAAACAACTTTTAACATTTTATTTTATTACCATTTTATAAGGTTGAGACCTTCTACTTAAATAAAATAAAAAAATATGAACCTCCCTATCATTCTGCCCTAAATATCCAATAATGACAAAGTCAAAATAGAATGTTAGAAATGTAATGAAAAGTAAAAAACTGAAATATTAACATAAGTTTTTAGACCTTTTACTCAGTACTCAGTTCAAGCACCTTAGGCAGCGATAACAGCCTCCAGTTTTCTTCAGTATGACGCTACAAGGTTTGCACATCTGAATCTAGGGATTGTGTGCCATTCTTCTCTGCAGATCCTATCCTCTCCGAGTCCTATCAGGTTGTATGGGGACCGTCTGTGGACAGTCATTTTAGGGCATGCCAAAGATGTTTATTGGGTTCAAA
Source organism: Hyla sarda (assembly GCF_029499605.1). Lineage (NCBI taxonomy): Eukaryota > Metazoa > Chordata > Amphibia > Anura > Hylidae > Hyla > Hyla sarda. The sequence continues at coordinate 281,052,100 of NC_079192.1, forward strand.
TCAGGACTCTAGCTGGGCCACTCAAGGACTTTAACAGAGTTGGCCCTAAGCCACTCCTGTGTTGTCTTGGCTGTGTGCTTAGGGTCGTTGTCCTGTTAAAAGTTGAACCTTCAGCTCAGTCTAAGGTCCAGAGCACTCTGGATCATGTTGTTATTAAAGAGTACCTTTCATCAAAGAATTTTTTGATATAGCTGATTGTGCATAGAATAACTTTCTAATAGGATTTTTTTTTAAATACTTCCTTTTAGCTGTATTTTCATTTTGAAAATGTGTCCACTTGGGGTCTCCCAAGGAATCCCTGGCCACAAGCTCTTGCATTGATTTTGGACTCACGCCGGCCTGGCAGTGAGTCCGACATTACAAAGCGCTGGCCTAGCATGTGACTAGCTCAGCGCAGACAGGCGGAAGTGCTGTGCTCACTGGCATACCCCGCAGGCTCTGTACACTGAGGACAAGTGGCGCTCTGTACACTGAGCACAAGCGGCGATCTGTGTACTGAGTACAAGCAGCGCTCTGTACACTGAGGACAAGCGCCGCTCCATACACTGAGGACAAGCGCCGCTCCGTACACTGAGGACAAGCGGTGATCCGTACACTGAGGACAAGCGGCGATCCGTACACTGAGGACAAGCGGCGATCCGTACACTGAGGACAAGCGGCGCTCTGTGCAGTGAGGACAAGCAGGGCTCTGTACACTGAGGACAAGCAGGGCTCTGTACTCTGAGGATAAGCGGCGCTCTGTGCACTGGGGGAAAGCGACTCTCCATACATTGAGGACAAGCGGGGCTATGTACACTGAGGACAAGTGGCGCTCCGTACATTGAGGACAAGCAAGGCTCTGCAAAGTGGGCTCACTCGCACTCGTCTTCTAAAGCCAAAAAAAATGACAGTAAGTGAGAGAAAATGTTCACATGGGCATATAAGTTTAGTATTTCACAAATAGGGCGCAATCTTTACAACTTTGTAGCTTTCAAGGACTTTGCTGAACACCACTGCTAGTAGTAGTTTTGCAACAGCTGGAGGCACCACCATTTGTGAAATACTGATATACTAGTATATATATATATATATATATATATATATTTATATATACATATATATATATATTAGTACATAGAGGAAGAAGGGCTGAAGTGAGCCCAGTCAGGCTTCAGATGACGTCATGCCTGCAGGGCCACTCCCCCTTCCTCACTTTCTCACACAACAGAAGGACTGAGCAGCCGTAGTTAGGGGAAAAAAGGTATTTATTATAATAACAGTTTAGTTGATGACAGGTACTCTTTAAAAACATCTCAGTACTTTGGTCCATTCAGCTTCCCTCAACCTTGACTTCTGTGTCCCAGTTGCTGAAAAGCACTCGCACACCATGATGGGACCACAACCATGGTTCACTATATGGATTGTATTGGGCAGGTAATGAGCAGTGCCTGTTTTTTTTACTCCAGATATGAAACTTATAACTGAGGCCAAAAAGTTCAATCTTTTTTCATAAGAGCAGAGCATTTTGTTTCTCACAGTCTAATTAAACTCTGAACCATTAAAAAAACTTTGCACATTTTTTTTCCAAACAAATATGTTCTGACAAATATTTCCTTTTATATTTTCAGAAATTTCATGGCATAGTGTGGCAGATTTATACATTGAGAAATATTGTGTGGTAAGTAGCGTATTTTAAAGTTATATCCTTCATTAAAGGATATTCTGTGCCACTTTTTAAAAACACCAGGTCCTAGCAACTGGAAAATCATCCAAATTTACGAACAGAGATGTGGTAAATAAGTTAATAAAGAAAAAGAAAGAAGAAGTGGTACTCCATCAGGGAGATTTATCAAAACCTGTGTTGAGGAAAAGTTGACCAGTTACCTACAGCAACCAATCAGTGTGCTTTTTTCATTTTTTAAAAGGGCCTCTGAAAAATGAAAGCAGATCTGATTGGTTGCTATGGGCGATTGCATAACTTTTCTTCTGCACAGATTTTAATAAATCTCCCCCTATGTCTATATACAAGAAGTTTACAACAAAGTAGAGAAGGATTCGCCTATATTATTCAAGTCAGGTTCTACTTCATGTGCTGCCACATATTATATCTAAAAATATGGTGTGGCACATGAAGTAGATACACAAGTAATTTTTACTACTGTTTCCTATATTTGAGAAAGTAGTTGTTGGCCAAACATACATTCAGCCGATAGTGATCTTCTGTGTACGGCCAGCTTTTGAGAGTGTTATCAGGTTCAAAGAGGCACACAGCAGGTAAAGGCATAGCAACTGCATTCTCTATTGCCAAAATGTTTTGTACAAATATTTTATTTATGTGATTTCCCTCTCCAAGACTAAAATCACTTGTTTAGTGAAGATTTGGCAAGAAAACTTATACGGAGACATCTGTACATTCCAGTGGGAGAATTGTAAGTTCAGGATATTTTTAACTTACACAGTTAACTAGCAACACAAAGTTGAATAAAATAAAATATTTATTTGGGTTATTTACTAGTTTACATCTTAATTAGTTCATTTTACTAATTGTTCAAGTTAAAATGACAAATTTAATAAAGCCAAACCAGCTAAACAGGTAGAAATGTCCTCTCAGCAGACTTTTATTTGCATAAGGTGTAGGTTTATGGTAGCGGGGCATTGACTTCCTACAATGGGCCTCCTCGCATAACTGTTTACAGTATGCAAAAAAAATTCAAAGAATTCACCTGGACAACAGATATCTTCTGAGCAATTCTTTCAATGACTTCTGCAATACATTTTAGAATAGGACCTTCTCCTTCCACAGACACTAAAGAGCTGAAAAAACTTTATATAGTTAAAATGTGGGAATGCAGAGTTCAAAGTAGTGTCGAAAAAAGTCCACAGGAAGCACTGAGTTTATATGAAGATCATTTTGCTGTGATTTTATTGCAACCATCAGGAAACCAAGAGAGAACAACTCGTAAAGGAAAACTGTCATCACTTTCATTCAGTGGTTTCTCCTCAGGGCTTCTCCCCATCCTCCAACCTTGATTGATAGACATGTCCCTATACCCAAAGAGTGATCTATCAATCAAGACTGGTGGGGCAGACAGCAGAAAATGGGGATTGCCCAGATGACTTATGGTTCAGGCAGCATGAAAGCGTGGACAGGTTCCTTTAAAGGGGTACTCTGTCCCTAGACTTCTAATCCCTTATCCAAAGGATAAGGGGATAAGAGGTCTGATCGCAGGGGTTCTGACCATTGAAACCTCCTTCGATCTGTGGACCGACACCCCGAAATTCTGAACATTTATGTTCAGAACACAGAGTTTGAGCAGCCGTGGTCATGACGTCATGCCTATAGGAGGGGCGTGATGGCTGTTCATAACACTGGACCGGAGGTCAGACTTCTTATCCCTTATCCTTTGGATAGGGAGTAATATGTCTAGGGGCAGAGTACCCCTTTAAGGGGCACCCACAATGCCAAGAGAAAGAAAGGGAATTCTTAAAACTGACATAAGTATTGTGATCCTTATGTTGATGAAAATAGCTGAGACATTTTAGTGGATGTAAAAGATACCTACAATACATATAAACAAAGCTGCAGTTCCCAAGTCAAACCTTAGGCTAGTAGTACTTTTTTGTAAGCAATATTGCATCCACAGCTGATTTATAAAAAACTGAGTGTGTGAACATTTAAGTAGAAATATTAAATAAAACATGCTATTTTTCTTCATTGTGAAAGACTCCATAGGGAAACATTGCAATCTAAAGAAATGCAGCTGTATGGCAACGATATTCTTATTTTTGTGGTGTGTCATCTTGTAAAAAAGATGTACTATAAAAAAGCATCCTGATGAAAACTAGTGTTGGGCGCGAATATTCGCAATGCGAATAGTTATCGCGAATATGCAATATAGCAATTTGCGAATATAGCGCTAAACATTTGCAATTACCAATATTCGCATTTTTTTTCACAGTACACATCACAGTGATCATCCCTCCCTGCTTCCAGTTTGTGGTGTAAACAAGGCTCCAATACTAGTTACTGTGTCACACTGGCGGGTGCCCGAAAATTTGCATATGCTAATATTCCCATATGCTCATTTTCGCCCATATTGATATACATTTTTATCTGATTCGTTTAATAACTTTATAGAAATTCTTACATTACCAGTTTAAACCCTACATTATATTCTTACAAGTATTTTTGTAAATTCTTCTAAATTACACATTTTACAAAGGTTTCATTTAATGAAAAATATTAATTTAAGCAAATAATTAACAGATATAGACTGTGCAAAATAATATTTTAAATATCAAAATGTTCAAATCTATGCTAGGTCCAGACTATGTTTTTGCCTGAAAGTTTGATGTACTGTATAAGCCTGGAAATTCCAACAATGCCCTGTATATGTGTAACCTACAGACTATAACTAACCAAAAATGTGACAAAAAGAAGAGTTAATGGTGGTCATATGCAGCTGGCTAAATTTATTTGGTCCTGCTAAAGGGGTTATCCAGGATTACAAAAGCATAGCTGCTTTTTTTTTTTTTTGAACAAACAGTGCCACAAATGTGCTCAGGTTGTTTGTGGTATTACAACTCTGCTCCATTCACTTAAATGGAACTGAGCTGTAGTAACACTTATAAACTAAGGACAATAATGGTGCTGATTCTGAAAAAAAAAGCAGCTATGTTTTTCTAACCCTGAATAACCCCTTTAATGCCAGATTTGGTTGTAAACTCAGAAGCTGTAGAAATCTGTCAGAAGGAATTTCATCTATGAAGAAGTAAGGTGAAAAGTGTGCCTTAAGACCCTCAAGTAAAGAATTTCAGTTTCTTTAAATTGCTGTTTTCCTGTACAACAGGATAGGCTAGCTCTGACAACCATAAATACTTTGTTGACCTTAAAAAAAAATTCAGAAAAGTGACCTAAACCTCCATTACCTTGTTTCCAAAATAACTGACCTACAGTAAAAGTATTTTTGTTCTTTTTCTTGTGTGTCTACTGTACATTCATAGCTGTTCCAGTTTGTCAAGAAGTATCCCTAATGTCCATTCCCAGGGGAAAAGTTTAGTGATAAGTAAAAGGCTGGAAAGAACAGATATTTACATTATAATACTGTAAAAAGAACATGAAAGTAAGCCTACTGGTAAAGACCAAAACTTCATTTCTTAAGTTTGTCCAAATTGTGCAAGTAAAGACTGAAGCAAACTGATGCCATACGTGACCACAACCAACATAGTTGTGCGGGTTTGCTTTGAATTGTTTGTACCCATGGGAATTAATGCACCCTATAACTAATGTGTAAAATCTTTAATCTACTAGTTTCCTCTTGTGTAAATGAAATATGGAAGCTGGTACTTAGAAAGTTATATGTTGCTCAGAATAGGGAAATGACAATCTTTTGAAAACAATGATGGCACCCTATGAAAAATAATCAGATCTTTTTTTTGCTGTTTACAGTGAAAGTTTTGATGTATTCAATTTACTCAGCTGCTCCACATTTAAATTTTTACATTTTATTTCGTCTGACTGTTGGGACCCCCCGTAATCTGCCAATGGCGCCCCAGCTCTTTGAATGAATAAAGTGTGTCGACCACGGCACGAAGCTGTGGCCGACACACCCCCTCCATGCATTGGTTTGGAAGAGACACAGATACAGCATTCTAGAAACGTATCTTTTACAGTGCAAAGTAACTGTAGAGGAGGAGGATTCTCCCACATGAGTTGACTAAGAATGAGCCAACCAGTCCACAATGGCCATATCCCCTGAAACAGCACATCCCCAAAAGGAGATGGGAAAACTCTCGATTGCGAATGCTGCTACTACTGCCATGTACATAGTGGCTACTTATACTTGGCCTAGGTGAATAACTGCTGCTACTTGTCCTTGGCCTGGGCACATGACTGGTGCCCATCATGTCTTCACAGAACAGGTTTATTTATACTGAGATTAAATTGAACACAGGTGAACGCTATTTACTGTTTATTATGTGACTTGTGCAATTGATTGCACTAGATCTTTGTTAACCCCTTAAGGCCTCAGGGTTTTTCCGTTTTTGCACTTTCATCGCTTCCTCCTCACCTTCTAAAAATCATAGCACTTTTACATTTCCACCAACAGACTTGTTTTATGCGCTATGTTTCTGAGGGCTTGTTTTATGCACTACCAATTTTACTTTGTAATGATATCAATCATTTCACCACAAAATCTATGGCGAAACTAAGAAAAAAAATTATTTGTGGGACAAAATTGGAAAAATGATGATTAAAATTATACCCAACTTATATAGGTTTGATTTTGTTTTATTTCTGTTAAAAAATTATAACTTTGTGCACCAAAATTAGTATGTTTAAAATTGTCCTCTTCTGACCCCTATAACTTTTTTATTTTTCCATATATGGGGATGTGTGAGGGCTTATTTTTTGTGCCGTGATCTGTAGTTTTCCTCTGTAGTTTTTTTTTGTTTTGATGGGACTTCTTTCATCGCTTTTTATAAAAAAAAATTTAGGGTGTACAAAGTGACCAAAAATACAAAATTTTTGACTTTGGTATTTTTTTTTTTTTTTTTACGTATATGCCATTGACTGTGCAGTTTAATTAACATTATATTTTTTTTATAGTTCGGACATTTATGCACACATTATTTATGTTTTTAATGGGAAAAAGGGGAGGTGATTCAAACTTTTATTAGGGATGTGAATAAATTCTCATTTTTTTACTTTTTTTCATTTTTTTACACCATGTTTTAGTCCCATGATCGGTGATGTCCGGCATTATAGCCCCCGTCATAGAAGGGGAGCGGGTGCAGGGCATACAGGTATACTCTACATCCTTAAAGGGGTATTCCAGGAAAAAACTTTTTTTTATGTATCAACTGGCTCCAGAAAGTTAAACAGATTTGTAAATTACTTCTATTAAAAAATCTTAATCCTTTCAGTACTTATGAGCTTCTGAAGTTAAGGTTGTTCTTTTCTGTCTAAGTAATCTCTAATGACACGTGTCTCGGGAAACGCCCAGTTTAGAAGCAAATCCCCATAGTAAACTGGGCGGTTCCCGAGACACGTGTCATCAGAGATTACTTAGACAGAAAAGAACAACCTAAACTTCAGAAGCTCATAAGTACTGAAAAGATTAAGATTTTTTAATAGAAGTAATTTACAAATCTGTTTAACTTTCTGGAGCCAGTTGATATATATATATATATATATATATATATATATATATATATATATATATATAAAAAGTTTTTTCCTGGATAACCCCTTTAAGAGGGTTTCACAGTAAAGGGGATAAATACATACGCACTTAACATTTTTCAGATTTTTATTTGTAAATAATATTTAAATGTATGTAATATTTCACCCTTATTACAAATGATGGACTATTTTGTGTTGGTCCATTACATAAAATTGCAATGAAATACATTTAAATCTGTATTTGTACCATGACAAACTGTAGAAAAGTCAAAGTGGGGCAAAATCTTATTTACTACCTTATTACTACCACTATTGTAGGAAACCATTTTGATGAAGAAAATTCCAAGTTCAAGTTAAGCTGAGTTCTTATACTAAACAAAAATATTTTACATGCTGAATGTGGACGTGTGGATTTCTAAAGTTGCAGCAGGCCAGAATAACTATCCGCCTCAAGCTGAGGATTCTGCTTGATGCCTTGCCTTAAAATGTACTTATTACAAAGTTCACCTATTGTCTGTAACATTTCATGTATCTCAAATTATATACTTTTTCACTCAATTTCACTAACGTAAAACCCATACAACCTGTCTAAAGTGAAAGAAATGCAGACCCTGCGTGGGGTAGAGTAATTCCTGTTTTTGCTGACTCAAAAATATTCCAGGTACTTGTTTTTTTAACCAAAAAATGTGTTTCATCTATTGTTTCTGTAATTACACATCACCCAGAGGCTTGTGAAGGAGCAGATATTAGCTGAGTGTCAGCTAGAGTCGCCCCATAGTGTTAACTGTCAAAGGTAACCTACGCTTGTAATTCTTTACATAAGGCAGTGCCACAACAATTAACCTTTTCAGAGGTAAGATGCAATTTGTGGATACTTAGCTGATGACTGTGTATCATTTTATGTCTGGAGAACACACAGAGGACACCAGTAATCCTAGCAAGCGCTTGTAATTGTTTCCACACTTGACTATAAATATTGAAAGCATCAAATAAAAAATGTCAGTGCTTAGTAAGATGTTCGAAACCAGCTTGTCCATTCATAGCATGTGTTTCCAATTGTTTTCTCTTGGTTTTTTATTTTATTCAACACTCAAAACAATTTGTTAGATGTTGCTTTTAAGTACACATTAGAAAGTTATATTCAAAAATATACTCTTGCTCAAACATCTTAGCCAAATGGCTATGATGTTTGTGATATAAGGGACTACCAGACATCTCTGGCAACATTTATGTCAAGGGATCTGTATCCAATCCAATAAACCTGGTTTACACCCTTGTAAGATGTTGGATAACAGAGGCAAAAATTATTGAATAGTTAAATCCTTTAAGGCACTTGATATATCTTAAGGAACAGAAAGAAAGGCTTCTTTATACTGGAGATATACAACATAGACAAAATATTTGGTACTCTTCTGTTAAACCAACAATGTTCCCCGAAATCACTAGAAACTGGCATAAGTAAAAATTACATTTTTTGAACGTTAACTGATTTAAACCAGACATTGCTTTTAAATTGGGGTTCAACAGATTTATTTACAAAAACAAAGTGATGATGAAACTGTCAGGGACAAAAATGATGGCCCCTGAACTTATTATTTTGTATCACAACCTTTTGAGGCAGTCTTTGCACTCAAGCAATTTCTGTAACTCTTGTCTACAGGTATCTTGGCCCACTCCTCATAAGATACTACACCAGCTGTCTCAGGTTTAAAGGGCATCTTCTCCAAAATGTATGTTTCCAATCAGGGCTCATAGAAGGCTACAAAGGGTTTATAGACAAGCCAATCTTCAAGGTTTTTGCTGACGCCGGAATCAGGATTTCCGCACCAGAAATATGTGGTGCAGAAATTCTGCCAAGTGCACAGTGCAGCAGAATCCCAATGAAATCAATGGGATTCTACAGTGGAACTCCGCTAGGAAATTCTGCCATGTGAACACATCCTTACAGAAATCGCTTGATAGCAATGACTGGCTCAAAAGGCTGTGCAATAAAATATTAAGTTCGTCCAGGCTAGTTTCATTATTTAGTATTTCGAAATAATTCTGTTTTTATTCCTTATTACTTTTGTCAGTTTCAAGTTACTTCAGGGAGCATTGTGAGGTTTTTTGGTTTTATCAGAAGGGTACCAACAATTTTTCAACATCTGTACGTCATTTACACTGTTAATTGGACTCAAATATATAGAAATTGATTATTAGGTATTAATAATTCTGTATATGGGTGAAGTAGTTTGGAGCTGAATCATTACACTAGACATGTATCAGGAGTAAAGATGTGCCTAGATAAGTCATTCTCAGTCTGTCAGACTTCCAGGTGTTTTTAATGAACTTGTCTATTTTCCCCAGATGTTACATCTGATCACATAAACTGAAATAGTAAACTAGAAAGATGACTAAGAGGAAGGAAGATGGTTTGTATCTCAAAGCATTAAGAGGCCCTCTTGGTGTTGTCAAGGTGTATAATGGAGAATGCAGACGTGGCCCTAAATTATTGTATGAAGTAGGTAAGAGTTGATGAGAATTTATAGATTACACATTATGAATGGAATACCTCGGGCACTTCTTGATTTTAAAGATGTACTTCCTCCAAGAAAGTCACAGTAGTCAGGAAAATGTTAAATTTATTTAGCTTTCCCCCTCACATTCAATGTTTCAGCATTGAAGACTTTGCCAAGCATAACAAAGACTTCCATGCCAAAATGTTGCATGTAAGGGGGGGGGGGCTAAATAAACATATTTACATTTTCTAAAGCCCTTTACCTATTCTGGAAAGTATAAAATTCACCCAGTGATGAGGAGCCTATCATTTGGTCATGTATGCCTCACGATCATGGGTGTATTTTTCTGGGGAGCGGACATAGCAGCTGCTATGGTTACCAATATTAAGTAAGTTTACTGATATCCTTTAAAGATGGAAGAAAGTCTGCAAAACTGAACGGGATCCCAATCCAGGATTTGCTACAGAACCCAAAACTTATTTGTTTTGTCCTTGCGGCGGGCTCTTGTGAAAACCAGTGGCACCTTAAACTCCGCTCCCTGGCACAGCCCGCGTCATCTGCCACACAGGTCCAGCGGATCTACTACATCACCTGTTCCAGACTACCGTGGTATTACGGATCATCTACTCCCTTGGTGCCTGCCGTCTGCGGTGAGTCTTACAGTAAGATCCGGCCATGGATCCCGCTGAGGTACCCCTGCCTGAGGATACAGATCTCTCCTCCGAAGTGCTCCGTCAGTCTCAGCAGTTGGCCTACCAGGCGCAGTAATCAACTAGACGTAAATATGTTAGGTCCCACGTCAGACCACGCTTAAGCGTAATTCCACCCAGCATTCGAATATGTCAAAAGAACAGAAAAAGTATAAGTGTTCAGGGTAGTGCATAAAAATTAACTTTTATTTGGGTCATTTAAAAGTCACCCAAAAAAAACGTGTTTGATTCCAACACCATTAAAAAATAGAATAGATGTAGACCATCAGGAGCAGTAACCTTCCAGGATCGGAGGAGACGCTCAAACTGTGCCACAGCTACTTAGTAACTATAGGTTACCAAAGTTAGCAGCATATCATACCACTATTATATTATACCACCGACGCGTTTCTGCCATAAATTTATATGGCGTCCTCAGGGAGGCATATAATATGTACAGAGAAGATAAGTCAGATTGACAGGTATTATGTATATACAATCGGTATATCCAATCAAAGGAAGTATTAAAGAGGTCCTTGGCGTAGGAAACAGGTCATACATCTGCAATAACAATATTCTCATATCACTATAAATCCTATAGGGAAAAGCAGCAGGTATATATAAATAACAAGACTCTGTCCCTGTGTTATAAGCCAGGACTCTATCCGTTGGTCCACCTGTAAGAAAAGCAAAAATACACTATTCAAGGTTGCGCCCTGCAGGAGAAAGTCTGGATCACATATCATCATTGATCCAAAGTTTACTCACGGATCCCTGGTTTGCGGGGCGGGCGCGACAACCTGCTGTGGCGCAGGGAGCTGGCTCCGTCCAGCTCTGTTCACTCCGGTGTGTGAACTGTCGGCGTCTGTCGTCACTTCCGGCAAGGGCCGGAGGTTATATGCGCGCCACTGCGCCCGTTCTCTGTGACGCGCTGAACAGAGGGGGCGTGTCCAATAAGGATATACAGTGGCATTCATTCTGAAGCCTCCGTTCCGGATTATGACGATTTTAAAGTTAGGTCTTATAGGCCGTTTAGCCGTGCACCAATTTCTACATTCATGGGCACTGAGATTATTAATACATTACTAAATTGTCGCAACCAACCCCAGTTTTTTGAAAGGGAATAAGCTGCGACAATTCATCTGAGATAAAGTTACTTTTATGTAAATGTAGCTGTCAACATTGTGCATTTAGTGCAACATTAGTACAGTAGAGAGAGGCGCCTAAATCTGTCATGAGTAAGAGGTGTATTAAAACCAAGGGCAGGGTATGTATACAGATACAGTCGTGAGTAAAAGTGGAAGGTATTGTAGGGATGGGGGGGGGGGGATAGTTATAATTCACCCCCATCTCCACAAAAGCCCAAACTGACTCACCCTGATTCACCCTGATTCACCCTGCTCAGTTTGGGCTTTTGTGGAGATGGGGGTGAATTATAACTATCCCCCCCCCCCCCATCCCTACAATACCTTCCACTTTTACTCAGGACTGTATCTGTATACATACCCTGCCCTTGGTTTTAATACACCTCTTACTCATGACAGATTTAGGCGCCTCTCTCTACTGTACTAATGTTGCACTAAATGCACAATGTTGACAGCTACATTTACATAAAAGTAACTTTATCTCAGATGAATTGTCGCAGCTTATTCCCTTTCAAAAAACTGGGGTTGGTTGCGACAATTTAGTAATGTATTAATAATCTCAGTGCCCATGAATGTAGAAATTGGTGCACGGCTAAACGGCCTATAAGCCCTAACTTTAAAATCGTCATAATCCGGAACGGAGGCTTCAGAATGAATGCCACTGTATATCCTTATTGGACACGCCCCCTCTGTTCAGCGCGTCACAGAGAACGGGCGCAGTGGCGCGCATATAACCTCCGGCCCTTGCCGGAAGTGACGACAGACGCCGACAGTTCACACACCGGAGTGAACAGAGCTGGACGGAGCCAGCTCCCTGCGCCACAGCAGGTTGTCGCGCCCGCCCCGCAAACCAGGGATCCGTGAGTAAACTTTGGATCAATGATGATATGTGATCCAGACTTTCTCCTGCAGGGCGCAACCTTGAATAGTGTATTTTTGCTTTTCTTACAGGTGGACCAACGGATAGAGTCCTGGCTTATAACACAGGGACAGAGTCTTGTTATTTATATATACCTGCTGCTTTTCCCTATAGGATTTATAGTGATATGAGAATATTGTTATTGCAGATGTATGACCTGTTTCCTACGCCAAGGACCTCTTTAATACTTCCTTTGATTGGATATACCGATTGTATATACATAATACCTGTCAATCTGACTTATCTTCTCTGTACATATTATATGCCTCCCTGAGGACGCCATATAAATTTATGGCAGAAACGCGTCGGTGGTATAATATAATAGTGGTATGATATGCTGCTAACTTTGGTAACCTATAGTTACTAAGTAGCTGTGGCACAGTTTGAGCGTCTCCTCCGATCCTGGAAGGTTACTGCTCCTGATGGTCTACATCTATTCTATTTTTTAATGGTGTTGGAATCAAACACGTTTTTTTTGGGTGACTTTTAAATGACCCAAATAAAAGTTAATTTTTATGCACTACCCTGAACACTTATACTTTTTCTGTTCTTTTGACACCTACCAGGCGCAGCAATTAAATCAACTGTCCGCCATGGCGCAGCTACTTCTGTCTATGCAGCAGCAGTCTCCACCGGTTCCTACAGTTCCTTCAGCTACAAAGCTCCATCTTCCCCTTCCCACGAAGTTTGATGGAGATTGTAGAGGCTTTGTGATGCAGTGCTCCTTGCACCTGGAGCTTATGGCGGATCTGTATCCTACGGAGCGTGCTATGGTGGCCTTTGTGATCAGTCTCTTTTCTGGGAAGGCCCTGGCCTGGGCTACTCCGCTCTGGGATCATAGCGATCCAATTACTTCTAACCTCTCAGCTTTCCTGGCTGAATTCCGCAGCATTTTTGAAGAATCCGCACGTGTCTCCTCTGCGAAGTCGGCTCTCCTTAACCTAAGTCATGGGACTTCCTCCGTGGAAGACTATGCAGTCCAGTTTCGCATCCTTGCTTCAGAATTGGCATGGAACGATGAGGCTTAATGTGTTTTATTTAAGAAAGGACTTTCTAGTAGTTTAAAGGACACTCTTGCTGCACGAGATTCTTCATCTAACCTGTGTGAGCTGATCCATTTGGCTGCACAAATTGATGTATGTTTTTCCGAAAGACAGGAGGAGCTCCAAAAAGAATGTGGATTTTTTAAAAAGGTTTTGCCAAAGTATCATACTCATCTCACACTGGAGAAAAGATCCCGACATCGCAGCGAGAGTTTGTGTTTATATTGTGCCAGTCCGGAGCATTTCCTCAAAGGCTGTCCTTCTCGTTCTCAGATTCCAGGAAAACGTCCGAACCCAGGATATGTAGAAGGGACTTCTCTGGGTGTGTGCACCGTCTCTCCCAGTTTGAATATCTCCATACAAGTTCACGTTTCTGCCCAGACTTCCTTTTTCGCTACAGCATTTTTGGACTCTGGCTCTGCTGGCAATTTTATTGATGCCTCTCTCGTGCATGAATATCGCCTTCCAGTGAGTCGCCTTGCCAAGCCACTGTTCATCTCTTCTGTCACTGGACAAAATCTGGACTGTAGAGTGCTATATCGCATGGAGTCTCTTCTTCTGCAGGTGGGAGTCTCACATAAGGAAAGGAATGAATTCTTTGTGCTACCACATTGTACTTCCCAGATACTTCTTGGTCTTCCTTGGCTCCAACTCCATTCCACGCAGTTTGACTGGAAATCCGGAGAGGTCACTTGCTGGGGACAATTGTTACGCCGAGCGCTCCGGGTCCCCGCTCCTCCCCGGAGCGCTCGCTACATCCTAGCTACTGCAGCGCCCCGGTCAGATCCACTGACCGGGTGCGCTGCGATACCGCCTCCAGCCGGGATGCGATTCGCGATGCGGGTGGCGCCCGCTCGCGATGCGCACCCCGGCTCCCGTACCTGACTCGCTCTCCGTCGGTCCTGTCCCGGCGCGCGCGGCCCCGCTCCCTAGGGCGCGCGCGCGCCGGGTCTCTGCGATTTAAAGGGCCACTGCGCCACTGATTGTCGCAGTGGTTCTAATTAGTGTGTTCACCTGTGCACTCCCTATGTATACCTCACTTCCCCTGCACTCCCTCGCCGGATCTTGTTGCCATCGTGCCAGTGAAAGCGTTTCCTTGTGTGTTCCTAGCCTGTGTTCCAGACCTCCTGCCGTTGCCCCTGACTACGATCCTTGCTGCCTGCCCCGACCTTCTGCTACGTCCGACCTTGCTTTTGCCTACTCCCTTGTACCGCGCCTATCTTCAGCAGTCAGAGAGGTTGAGCCGTTGCTAGTGGATACGACCTGGTTACTACCGCCGCAGCAAGACCATCCCGCTTTGCGGCGGGCTCTGGTGAACACCAGTAGTAACTTAGAACCGGTCCACTAGCACGGTCCACGCCAATCCCTCTCTGGCACAGAGGATCCACCTCCTGCCAGCCGGCATCGTGACAACCATGCTGCCATAATCGTTGTCTAGAGTCAGTCCAGCCTAAAATTCCTTCTGCTATTTCTCCCATGCCAGGTTTGCCTACGCCTTATCAAGATTTTTCTGATGTTTTTTTTGCGAAAGACAGGCCGAGACTTTGCCTCCACATTGTCCTTACGACTGCCCGATTGATTTACTGCCTGGGACTATGCCACCTCGGGGTAGAATCCATCCTTTGTCTGTCCCAGAGACTCAAGCCATGCAAGAATACATCCAAGAGAACCTCCAAAAAGGATTTATCCAGAAGTCTTCGTCACCGGCTGGAGCCGGGTTCTTCTTTGTCAGCAAGAAGGATGGTTCTCTACGTCCTTGTATTCATTATAGAGGTCTCGACAAGATCACGGTCAAGAATCGTTATCCTCTTCCTCTAATCTCAGAACTTTTTGAACGTCTTCAGGGGGCCAAAGTCTTCTCCAAACTGGATCTACATGGTGCCTACAACTTGATTCGAATTCGAGAGGGAGACGAATGGAAAACGGCTTTCAACACCCACGATGGACATTTTGAGTATCTTGTGATGCCTTTTGGCCTAGGCAATGCTCCAGCTGTTTCCCAGGAATTCCTCAATGATATCTTCCGCGACCTTCTCTATACCTGTGTTGTCGTTTATCTGGATGACATACTGATTTATTCTTCCAACTTGGAGGAACATCGTACTGATGTTCATCTGGTCCTACGACGCCTTCGGAGGAATCATCTCTATGCCAAACTGGAGAAATGCCTCCTTTTCTAGAATACATTGTCTCTCATCAAGGACTGCAAATGGATCCAATAAAATTGTCTGCGGTTTTTGATTGGCCTCGCCCTACCGGTCTTCGGCTGTTCCTGGGATTTGCAAACTACTGTCGTCAGTTCATCCCACATTTTTCTTCTGTGTTTGTTCCCATTGTACCTCTCACCAAGAAGGGCGCTAACCCGAAGTTGTGGCCTTCTGAGAACGAGCCAGCTTTCTCCAGCTTAAAGTCTGCTTTTGCTTCAGCTCTCGTGCTATCAAGACCGGATCCGGGAAAACCTTTTGCCTTGGAAGTTGATGCTTCCTATATTGGAGATCATGAACTGCTTGCTATAAAGCTCGCCTTAGAGGAGTGGTGACATCTGTTGGAAAGATCTCCACATTCGATCAGTATTTATTCTGATCACAAGAATCTTCTGTACCTCCAGTCAGCCCAACGTTTGAATCCTCGTCAGGCAAGGTGGTCTTTGTTCTTCTCCCGATTTAATTTTTGTATTCATTTCCGTCCAGCTAATAAGAATTTCACAGCTGATGCCCTCTCCAGATCTTCTGACGTTGTGGGTTTGGATCCTACTCCTAGACATATTATCCCTCCTGATTGTCTGATTTCTGCAGCTCCTGCCAATCTTCTACAGCAGCCTGCTGGTAAAACTTTTGTACCAGACGCAAAGTTCTAAACTGGGGTCGTTCTTCCTTATTGGCTGGCCATCCTGGAGTACGCAAGACACTTCTTCTTATCTCCCGACACTATTGGTGGCCACATCTGGAACACGATATCTCTGAATTTGTGCGTTCCTGTACCACTTGTGTTTGAGACAAGACCTCCCGACTGAGACCTGCAGGACTTTTGCAGCCGCTGCCCATTTCTGAGATTCCAAGTACTCACATCACTATGGATTTTATTACCAACTTTCCATCATCACGTAATGACCGGTTTTCTAAAATGGCTCATTTTATTCCTCTCCCCGAGCTCCCATCAGCTCCACAACTGGCTAAGCACTTCTTACTTCATATCTTCCGTTTACATGGTCTCTTAGAAAACATTGTCTCGGATCGTGGAGTACAGTTTGTGTCCAAATTCTCTGTTCCTGTCTTGGCATCAGTTTGGATTTCTCGTCTGCCTAACACCCCCATTAGGTTGTAGTTCCCCACATTAGGTTGGCAGTATAGTTCCTCACCACATTAGGTTGTAATTCCCCTACATTAGGTAGGCAGTATGTTCCCCCACATTAGGTAGACAACATAGTTCCCCACATTAGGTTGTAGTTCCCCCACATTAGGTTGGCAGTATAGTTCCCCCACATTAGGTTGCCAGTATAGCTTCCAACCATTAGGTTGACAGTATAGTTCCCCCACATTAGGTTGGCAGTATAGTTCCCCCCACATTAGGTTGGCAGTATAGTTCCCCCCACAGTAGGTTGGCAGTATTGTTCCCCCCACAGTAGGTTGACAGTATAGTTTCCCCACATTAGGTTGGCAGTATAGTTCCCCCCACATTAGGTAGGCAGTATAGTTCCCCCACATTAGGTTGTAGTTCCCCCACATTAGGATGGCAGTATAGTTCCCCCCACATTAGGTTGGCAGTATACTTCCCCCACATTAGGTTGCCAGTATAGCTTCCAACCATTAGGTTGGCAGTATAGCTCCCCCACATTAGGTTGGCAGTATAGTTCCCCCACATTAGATCCCCCCTCTCCCCCTGCTTTTTCTATTTTTCATATTTTCTTACCTGGCCGCGCTCAGCAGGCTCAGGTAATGCAGCGGGTCTTGTGGGCTGTGTGGGTAATATGAAGAGTGACGTCTCCTGCTGACTCCTCTGCGCGGTGTCAGGGATGTCACTCATCATTTCCTGTGGCCGGACTGCTAAACTCAAGCAGCCAGCGCTGCAGTGAATGAGGAGTGACGTCCCTGAGGCAGCGCAGAGGAGCCGGCAGGAGACATGACTCACCATATTATCCAAACAGTCCACAAGACCCGCCGCATTACATGAGCCTGCCGAGCACGGCCAGGTAAGGAAACATGAAAAAATAGAAAAAGCAGGAGAAGTGTCCAGGCCTGCCGCTGGTCACTGTTTCCAAGCGGCCGCGGCCGGGCTGCTGCAGGCTGCTGATCTGCTACTGAGTAGCCAACAGGGGGCTCCCCTGGGGGATGGGGGCCCTAGGCAATTGCCTGGTTTGCCCTGCCCGAACACCGGCCCTGGGAAGCCCCTATGGTGCCATAACAGCAAAAAAGAAAAAAACACATGGCATACTACTTTGAAAACTACACTCCTCAAGGAACGTAAGAAGGGGTACAGTGAGCCTTAACACCCCACAGGTTTTTGACGACTTTTTGACTTTTTTACAAGGTGTAAAAGGAGTAAACCCATCTCTTCGGAGTGTGAAAATACCCCATGTGTGGACGTTAAGTGCTCTGCTGGCGCACTACAATGCTCAGAGGAGAAGGAGTCACATGTGGCTTTTGGAAAGCAAATTTGGCTGAAATGGTTTTTGGGGAGCATGTCGCATTTAGGAACCCCTTATGGTGCCAGAAAAGCAAAAAAAAAAAAAACACATGGCATACTATTTTGGAAACTACACCCCTCAAGGAATGAAACACGGGGTACATTAAGCCTTAACACCCCACATGTGTTTGATGACTTTTTGTTAAAGTCAGCTGGGTAAATAAATTTTTTTCCACTAAAATGCAGTATTTTTTCCCAAATTTAATATTTTACAAGGGGTAAGAGTATGGAAATACCCCATGTGTGGATGTAAAGTGCTCTGCAGGTGAACTACAATGCTCAGAAGAGAAGGAGCGCCATTGAGCTTTTGGAGAGAAAATTTGTTTGGAATGGAAGTCAGGGGCCATGTGCGTTTACAAAGCCCCCCGTGGTGCCAGAACAGTAGACCCCCCACATATCACCCCATTTTGGAAACTACACCCCTCACAGGATTTAATAAGGAGTGCAGTGAGCATTTTATCCCACTGGTATTTGACGGATCTTTGGAACAGTAGGCTGTGCAAATGAAAAATTACATTTTTTATTTTCACGGACCACTGTTCCAAAAATCTGTCAGACACCTGTGGGGTTTAAATGCTCACTGCACCCCTTATTACATTCCGGGAGGGGTGTAGTTTTCAAAATGGGGTCACATGTGGGGGGATTTATTGTTCTGGCACCATGGGGGCTTTGTAAACATATGTGGCCTTCAATTCCGGACAAATTTTCTATCCAAAAGCCCAATGGCGCTCCTTCTCTTCTGAGCATTGTAGTGCGCCAGCAGAGCACTTTACATCCACATATGGGGTATTTATATAGCCAGAAGAAATGGGTTACACATTTTGGGGGGCTTTTTTCCCTATTTTCCCTTGTTAAAATGAAAACTCCAGCATTTAATTTTCCCATCCAACTTTAACGAAAATTGTCAAACACCTGTGGGGTGTTAAGGCTCACTATACCCCTTGTTACGTTCCGTGAGGGGTGTAGTTTCCAAAATGGGGTCACAGGTGAATATTTTTTTTTTTTTGTGTTTATGTCAGAACTGCTGTAAAATCAACCACCCCTGTGCAAATCACCAATTTAGGCCTCAAATTTACATAGTGCGCTCTCACTTCTGAGCCCTGTTGTGCGCCCGCAGAGCATTTTACGCCCACATAGGGGGTATTTTTATACTCAGGAAAAATTGCGTTACAAATTTTGGGGGTCTTTTCTCCTTTTTTCCTCTTGTGAAAATGTAAAGTATGTTGCAACACCAGCATGTTAGTGTAAATTTTTTTTTTTTTTTTACTATAAAATGCAAGTGTAGACCCCAACTTTACATTTTCAAAAGGGGTAAAAGGAGAAAAAGCCCCCCAAAATTTGTTAGGCAATTTATCCTGAGTATGGAAATACCCCACATGTGGCACTAAATTGTTGCCTTGAAATACGACAGGGCCCCGGAGTGAGAGAGCACCATGCGCATTTGAGGCCTACATTATGAATTTGCATGGGGACAGACCTGGATGCAAGAATTACACTTGCCTCCGACACCAAAATTACCCTACATAGAAGACACTTCGAAATTGCAGGATTTCAGGCGCTGACCAAGGAGAAGAAGCTGGAGCCAGGTAGGTAACAAACAGGTTTATTCCCATGCAACGCGTTTCACCGCGCTTGCGCGGTTTCATCAGGCATGCCTGATGAAACCGCGCAAGCACGGTGAAACGCGTCGCATGGGAATAAACCTGTTCGTTACCTACCTGGCTCCAGCTTCTTCTCCTTGGTCAGCGCCTGAAATCCTGCAATTTCGAAGTGTCTTCAATGTTTACCTATTACCTTCAGGAAAGCTGCAGACCTCCACCATTCGAATCAAACGTGTCTCCTGGTTGTGTGGGTTTTTGCACAACCTAGCAGGGTGAGCCTTATACTTTACCCTCCTCTCCCACACACCTGTGATCCCATTGATACTCCACAAGGGAGCGCCTGTTTTTCTTTTGTTTTACAAAATTACCCTATGGAAGTGTTTCCTAAACAGGGTGCCTCCAGCTGTTACAAAACTCCCAGCCTGCCAGGACAGTCAATGGCTGTCCGGCAATACTTTTTTTAAATTTTTATTGGGGGGGGGGGGGTAACTGTGTAGGGGTTTATGTATATGTAGTGTTTTACTTTTTATTTTGTGTTGGTGTAGTGTAGTATTTTTAAAGTACTTTCACATTGGTGGAGGTTTACAGCGAGTTTCCTGCTGGGAGTTTGAGCTGCAGCGGAAAATTTGCTCCATCTCAAACTTGCAGCGAAAAACTCACTGTAAACCCGCCCGCGTGAATGTATCCTGTACTTCACATGGGGGGGTAAACATCCAGTTGTTGCAAAACTACAACTCCCAGCATGCCCTTTGTCTGTCGTGCATGCTGGGGGTTGTAGTTATGCAACAGCTGGAGGCACACTGGTTGCAAAACACTTAGAGTTTGTTACTTAACTCAGTGTTTCGCAACCAATGTGCATACAGCTGTTGCAAAACTACAACTCCTAGCATGTGTGGTCTATCAGTGCATGCTGGGAGTTTTATCTTGCAACAGCTGGAGGAACACTGATTGCGAAACACTGATTAAGGTAACAAACTCAGTGTTTTGCAACCAGTCTGCCTTCAGCTGTTTAAAAAGGCTACAACTCACAGCATGCAGTGGCAGCCGAAGGCCATGCTGCGACTTGTAGTTATGCAACAGCTGGAGGCACTCTACTGCAACTCCCAGCATGCCCTTTGGCTGTCCGTGCATGCTGGGGGTTTTAGCTATGCAACAGCTGGAGGCACAAAAATGTGCATCCAGCTGTTACATAACTACAACCCCCAGCATGCACAAACTACCAAATGGCATGCTGGGAGTTGTTGCTTAGCAACAGCCGGAGGCCAGCCTTACCTCCTGCTGCTGCACAGTGAAGATCCGCCTGCGCTGCTGGGGACCCAATCCAGCGGCCGATGCCAGGGATCGGGGGCCCCAGCCTCAAGTGAGGGCTCCCAGCACCCACTCTCACCCTCCAGAACAGGGGCGAAGTGGGTGCCATTAGGGACACCCCCACAGCAGGCATCCTGATTAATTGGCCGAAGAATCAGGACGATCATGAGGTGGCACCAGTGCCAACTCACTCCTGCTGCTAAGGGATGATAGATGACATCTCGGACGGCACCTATAATCCTTTTTTCCGGGTCAATCGGGTCCCGGTGACCCGAAAAAAAGGATTATAGGTGCCGTCCGAGATGTCACCTATCATCCCTTAGCAGCAAATTTCCGCAAATCGCTGATCTGAATTGAACGGCGATTTGCGATCGCCGACATGGGGGAGTCTAAGGACCCGCCCAGGCATTGTCACGGGATGCCTGCTGAAGGATTTCAGCAAGTCCCTGCCCGGTGTACAGCGGGGACCGGAAATGCTCAGGGCGTACAGGTACGCCCTGAGTTCTTAAGGATCGGGGATCCAGGGTGTATGCATATGCCCTGCATCCCAGAGAGGTTAACGACCAAGCCCATTTTGGCCTTAAGTACCAGGATGCAAGGGTATACCTATATGCCCAGCGTCCTTAAGCGGTTAAAATTCTCCAGGCACGTAAGATAGATGTCAGCCAAACACTTGCTCATCCGATAGCTGTTTTCTCTAATTCCTATGTACACATACATCCTCAGCTTGGCCCAGGGTGCATGCATTCTGAACTGGGTAAGGGAAGAAATATGTCAGGAGGCCACCATACACATCAAATGGTCAGCCAGTCACAATGAATTTAGCAAGTTTGGCCAACATATATCTTAGTATTTGGCCATGCTTAAGGCTCGTTTCTCATCTAGTGGCTATGTTTGGCACAAAACATTTTGTAGTAACAAACTGTATAGGAAGGCACAGCATGCTATTTCCTGAATAGTAACAGAAAAGGCATAGTAATGTACATCTGCCCAACAGATTCCTTTATCATCGACCAGATCTGTAAGATATATTCCCATTCAGTGTATGTGCCCATAAGATGTCCTGCCCTGATGCCCGTGGCACCAATAATTACACATGTCTTTTAAATGGTACTATTTCTGGCCACTATGAAATTTTTATATGGCATTTTCCCCCACAATTATTCTCTAGAGGCTTCATCTTTATTTTCAGTTGTCCTCGAGCTAGTGAGGGAAATATTAGCTGCTATATTGTCTTTTATATACTGCTCACACACAGAAGGAGACCCTGATACCCGATTTATACCCTAAATGCCTGACCTCTCTACGCATTTCATTTACAGTGGAGTCCTAAGGGAACTTAGTCTAGGGGGCTCATAAACAACCATAAACAAAGTATATACAAGTATGTTTTTACACAGTATATAGATTATAAGTACACTGCATGAATGTTTTCCACACTGTGTGTAATAGGAGCCCAAGCATTTAGGTTAAGGATAGGGATAGGTTTCAGTGTGGGGCTACCCTACTATGCAACACTTATCAAGAAGTGTGTAGTAGGGAGATTTGGTTATAGTAAGCTGCCGGTTGGCAGCCGCAAGCATGCTGCAAATCCTGCGGTTTACCTCAGTTGAACTGCACATATGGCTCCTCCTCCTCGCTGCAGGCTCCGTACTTGTTCCTCTCCACTGTCTCAGGCATTGACAGTGTCTGGTGCACCTAGTGGGGGTCGCACAAGGGATCTCTTCCTGTGGTGTCTACTAGCAAAGGTTCTGCTGCTGTTTTGATCTGCTGTGTTCCTGACCATTGCCTGTTTCCTGACTCTGACTCAAGCCTGGCCCTTCCGTTCCCATCTGTCTCTCCTGAAAAGTACTTGGATTGTTGACTGAGCTGTAACACAAAGCCAGTCCTGCCTCTGACTCTGCTGCTGCCTATAATCCATCCAGCAACAGCTCGCCCCACATGCTTAGCTAGCTGCCACTTAACGGGACATCTCTTGTGGTAGCAACTTGGTGTCTACCCCGGTATCAAAGACTAACTTCCACATCCTGGAGTAGGATAAACGGTGATGCCCGGTATTAACCTTTTAGTCTGAAGTGAAATTGAAACCTTCCCAGCAGCTCAGTCGGGCTGATTGGGACCCCCTGATCAGCTGTACAGACACGAGGAGGGTCCCCCACCTGCCTCCTCGCTGTCCGATCGCCGAATGACTGCTCAGTGCCTGAGATCCAGGCAGGAGCAGTCGAGCGGCAATAACACTGATCAGTGCTATGCGATTGCATAGCAGTGATCAGTGTATGCAATGTTATAGTCCCTGATGGGGTCTATAACGTTGCAAAAAAAAGGAAAATAAAGTGTTAATAAATGTGATTTAACTTTTTCCCTAATAAAGGTCTGGGAACCCCCCCCCCTTTTCCCATAAAAAAGTAAGGGGTTAATGGGGTCCTTAAGGGGTTAATGATCATTTTAGTTTACATACTTGCATACACTTCGGTTAAAGTCATTAAAGGGTCTCCTCATCCTGCACTGCTGCCATTCCTGCATCCCAATCAGAAGTGTCCTGGTGATGTCAGCATCCACTGTGCATGGGAATCTGCAGCCAATCACTGTTCTCAGCAATCATGTGCAAGAGTATACATGGCCACTGATCGGTTGTACCATCCTATATTCAGTGAATGGACCGGCACTGGACCAGGAGCAATTAAAGCCACCATACAGTAGAAAAGAACATGCAAAAAAAAATGTGTATACATATAAGAATAAAAGCAAGTGCCCTTGTGAAGATTCTGGAGAAAACCAGACATTTTTATGTTAGGTTTTAGACATTCATGCGTCTTTTTGTAACTCATGTCTCCTCTTCAACAAACAAACCGGCAAATTTGGTGCTATTTTAAAGTGATTGTACAAACCGTTGTCAAATAGCAACACCTTTGCTGTGATTTCACCAAAATCATGTTAAGATTACAGGAAAAAAATGCATGAAAAAATGAGTAACCACAGCATGTGAACACAGCCTGCAGGTTACAGAAGCACTGAAGATTATCTGTAAGTACCTATTATTTGCTAATTATCTAAATTCCAGTTTCCATGGTTACATTATAAACTGCAGTTTATACAGTAGTTAGTTGACTCTAAAGTTCTCACAATTCTCTGGCTGCAGTTTGTTTCCGCATTTAAAACAGCATATTTGGTGATCACATGTAGTGATATAATTCACTGTGTACAGAAAACTTTTTCATTAAAGTTTTTAACTAATGTCATTTTTAACAGAACCATCTATATAAGTAAATAGCTAGTGGTGGCTCTCGATTCGGCCGATTCGTGGAATTTTCTCAAAAAATTTGGTTCAATCCAAAATTTTTCCCGGCGAATCACTATTACAAACGTCTATTTCTGGTCTACAGAGAGGCTCAATAGGGGAGTAGAACACTTTGCCTTGTCCTAACACTCATAGGGAGTGTGATGTGTTACTGAAATAATACTGTTATTCAGTATGACATGCAGATTAGGGGCATCGCTATTAGAATCCCTACAGCAGAACAGCACAATGACAGACACTGGAGGTGGCATCAGTATGAGGAGATGATATAGTGGCTGAATGACACAGCATGGAGGTCTTGTTAGCATGAGGAGACCACATAGTTGCTGAATGACACAGTTTGGATGTGGCTGAAGCATTAGGAGACCATATAGTGGCTGAATGACACAGCGTGGAAGTGTTGGCAGCATGAGGACACCATATAGTGGCTGAATGACACAGCCTGGAGATGGCAGCATGCATGAGGAGACGATATACTGGCTTAATGACATAGCGTGGAGGTGTTGTCAGCATGAGGAGACCATATGGTGGCTGAATGACACAGTGTGAAGGTGTTTTCAGCATTAGGAGATTATGTAGTGGCTGGATGAAACAGCCTGGAGTTGGTGGCAACATATAGTGGCTGCCTGGACAATCCCTAAGATAAAAATGTGAATTTTCAAATTTAAATTGAAGATTTGTGGTAGCTAGTGCTACCATAAAACTTTTTAGGTAATGTCCCAGAAGCATTAGGAGACCATAGGGCCTCAGAAAAATGTGCTACAGTATGCTTAAAAAACATATTTTTGCACAACACTAGCCGGTGATTACTTTTGCCTGGACTTTCACAGTATCTAGGACCTTGACAGACTAACAGATGCAAAATAGTACACTACTTAGATGTAGATATGTAGTAAGCACTTATGAGGGCAGAAAAATGCCCTACAGTACTTAAAATTTGTATTGGAGTCCAACACCAGCTGGTGAGTACTTTTGCCTGGACATTCACAGTATCTATGCCCTTGACAGAATGATAGGTACAAAATAGTACACTACTTAGATGTAGGTATGTGGTATGCACTTATGAGGGCAGAAAAATGAGCAACAGTACGCTTGAAGAGGTATTTGAGTACAACACCAGCTGGTGAGTACTTTTGCCATTCACAGTATCAATCCCTTGACAGATTAAAAGGTACAAAATAGTACACTACTTAGATGTAGGTATGTGGTATGCACTTATGAGGGCAGAAAAATGTGCTACGGTACAATTAAAAAACATATTTGTGCACAACACCAGCCAGTGATTACTTTTGCCTGGACTTTCACAGTATCTAGGTCCATGACAGATTAACAGGTACAAAACAGTACACTACTTAGATGTAGGTATGTGGTATGCACTTATGAGGGCAGAAAAATTAACTACAGTATGCTTAAAGAGGTATTTGAGTACAACACCGGCTGGTGAGTACTTTTGCCTTTCACAGTATCAATCCCTTGACAGATTAAAAGGTACAAATTAAGAGAAAGGAGAAAGAATTGACCTCTCACCCAGCAATCACACACCTTCTGTGCGCAGATCCACCAGTCCCGCCTCCGGCTTCAATAGTAGACAAAACAATGTATGTAGCTGTCTTAATTGAATAAAGAAACCCGTTTTTATCCACATCCTGGTACTGGACATAATTTTCAAAAGGTACAAATTAGTACACTACTTAGATGTAGGTATGTGGTATGAACTTATAAGGGCAGAAAAATGCACTACAGTATGCTTAAAAAAACACCAGCAGTACACAACAGTGCTGCAGCACACAGTCGCTGTGTATTAAACCCAAAATTGCTCTCTCTCACAGACTATTAGAAATGGACTGCTGGGTGTGTATTATACTGTCTACAGACTAGTATAACCAGCAGACCATTTGTTGTCGAACAAAGAGGGCAGAAATTCACTGAAATACTATCCTATCATCCTCTGCTAAGGTTTCTCAAACTGAGCCAGCTTGTTCAAATGTATGAGGCAACACACAGCTCTCTGCCCTTCTCTGTAATACACTGCTGTAGAAAGTGACTGGGAGGTTAATGGCTGCAGTAAAAATTCTGCTCTCTGTCCACCAGATCGCTGACATGACTAGGAGGTGAAAGGCTGCTGGAAAAACTTGTCTGTGTAACACACAGCGCTGTCCTATCTCTGCAGTGAAAAGATGATGTGACTGGCTGCAATATGGCTGCCAATTATATAGGGCTGTGACATCACAGGGGTGACTGGCTGCTGATAGCCTGTATGCTGCATGTGATTCAGGGTCATCCCGCCTACACTTGTTCCCGCCTTCCCAGAGTTCCTTGTCCCATGTTCTCACATGTGGATCCACCATTTTAGATGCCCTGGAGCCTGGACCGCACTAAATGGAGTTTAACCCCTTAACGACGCAGGATGTATATTTACATCCTGCGCCGTCTCCCGCGATATGAAGCGGGATCGCGCCGCTATCCCGCATCATATCGCGTCGGTCCCGGCGCTCATCAATGGCCGGGACCCGCGGCTAATACCACACATCGCCGATCGCGGCGATGTGCGGTATTAACCCTTTAGAAGTGGCAATCAAAGCTGACCGCCGCTTCTAAAGTGAAAGTGAAAGTGACCCGGCTGCTCAGTCGGGCTGTTCGGGACGTCGCGATCAAATCGCAGCATCCCGAACAGCTTACAGAACACCGGGAGGGCCCTTACCTGCCTCCTCGGTGTCCGATCGGTAAATGACTGCTCCGTGCCTGAGATCCAGGCAGGAGCAGTCAAGCGCCGATAACACTGTTCACAGGCGTGTTAATACACGCCTGTGATCAGGATGAGAGATCAGTGTGTGCAGTGTTATAGGTCCCTTTGGGACCTATAACACTGGGGGAAAAAAGTTAAAAAAAAGTGTTAATAAAGGTCATTTAACCCCTTCCCTAATAAAAGTTTGAATCACCCCCCTTTTCCCATAAAAAAATAAAACAGTGTAAATAAATAAACATATGTGGTATCGCCGCGTGCGTAAATGTCCGAACTATAAAAATATATAATTAATTAAACCGCACGGTCAATGGCGTACGCGCAAAAAAATTCCAAAGTCAAAAAAAGTGCATTTTTGGTCACTTTTTATATCATTAAACAATGAATAAAAAGTGATCAAAAAGTCTGATCAAAACAAAAATCATACCGATAAAAACTTCAGATCACGGCGCAAAAAATGAGTCCTCATACCACCCTGTACGTGGAAAAATAAAAAAGTTATAGGGGTCAGAAGATGATATTTTTAAACGTATGAATTTTCCTGCATGTAGTTATGATTTTTTCCAGAAGTGCGACAAAATCAAACCTATATAAGTAGGGTATAATTTTAACCGTATGGACCTACAGAATAATGGTAAGGTGTCATTTTTACCGAAATATGCACTGCGTAGAAACGGAAGCCCCCAAAAGTTACAAAATGGCGTTTTTTCTTCGATTTTGTTGCACAATGATTATTTCTTCCGTTTCGCCGTGCATTTTTGGGTAAAATGACTAATGTCACTGCAAATTAGAATTGGCAACGCAAAAAATAAGCCATAATATGGATTTTTAGGTGGAAAATTGAAAGGGTTATGATTTTTAAAAGGTAAGGAGGAAAAAACGAAAGTGCAAAAACTGAAAAATCCTGAGTCCTTAAGGGGTTAGTGAAGCGATTCACTCAATAGAATCGTGGAGATATTCGCATTCATTGCAAATCGAATTTTTCATGAAATTCATAACGAATTTGAGTTTGTCAGATTCGATTTGCTCATCTCTATTCAAAGTGATTTGTTTTGTGTAACCTATTTTGAAGGCTGTTGATAAACTGACTTATGTAAAACATGTATTTCATACCATACATTCTTTGCTGTCAGTGGCTGGTCTGACTAGAAATATTTACGATACCCCAGTCATCTGTGTGCATCTACATGTACATGAAAAATTTAATTTGCAAGCCGATATATAAACTAAAGAAACCAAAGCAACACAGAAAATTTAAAGGATCCAGATAGCTTTACATGTGTTTTGGGGAACTGTATGTATTTTCTGCAATAAAACATTTTTTATATTCTATTATATTGTTGTTGTTTATATTGTTATTTTTTTTTATTTTTATTATTATTATTATTATTATTTTGATGCATGTAAGCAGAGACATAACTTGTAGATTCTGGGCACCAATGCCAAATCTGCAACAGAGCCCCATGTCTACCATGCGTCATTTATAATATAATCCACCAGTAAGAAATGTATCAAATGTATCCAAGGTGAGAAGCTGCCACCCATGACTTCGAGCCATGTTTCCTGCCGATGGTATGACTATGATTCCAATTATGAGTAAGGCTGGTCTTTCCGGCTGAAACGCGTAACCTTGAGTCCTGCTATCCTATGGCTTCAATCTACAATACATTTTGGATTTTATTGCACGTTATCCTGCGCTGGACCAGCTATTTCTTCATTGCTACCTTGGTGTTGGTTCACACGGTGCCGTGCGGCAGGCGTCTGGCTGGAAGAGTGAGCTGAGTTACCATATACTCTCTTGTATGATTCCAATTATACAACATATTAGCACATAACACATATTATAAGGGAGCTTTTCCCTGTTTCATGCTGCCCTTGGTTCAGACACCATGAAACTGATTCCCTTTATGTTATCTCAGTCCTGAATGTATAAGTTCATAGAACCAGTTCATGCCAGGATGTTCAAGCGATTCATATTTATGTACATATGTTTGTGGGTCAAAAATTTTAAGCACAAACTAGTTCCTCCTACCACAGGTTTCAGTAGAGAGAATGTTCATTGTAATGTTCTTGGCTCATACACTGGGATGTAAAATTGTTTTCCCTACAGAAGAAGGAAGCAAAGCTGGCAGTACCCTCCAGGAAAATCAACACAACTAAGCATAAAAGAAGCATTCATATTTACATACACTTTTGTATAAACTTAAAAAATAAGAATTTTGAATATTGTCCTTATGAAAGAGAATTAAGGGTGTGGCTACTTTTTTTTCTCATTAGTAGAAAGTATCTGCTCCCTATATTTTGCTAGTCATGTACATTTGAACTTGATATTGTTATAGATAAATCTAACCTTTTCCATCTACTGAGAGTAACCATTTTTCTCACAACTGACTTTAAAGAGTAGTGCCTTAAAGGGGCATTCAAGGCCAAAACTTTTTTTTATATATCAACTGGCTCCAGAAAGTTAAACAGATTTCTAAATTACTTCTATTAAAAATCTTAATCCTTCCAATAGTTATTAGCTTCTGAAGTTGAGTTGTTGTTTTCTGTCTAACTGCTCTCTGATCACGTCCCGGGAGCTGTGCAGTTCCTATGGGGATATTCTCCCATCATGCACAGCTCCCGGGACGTGACATCATCATTGAGCAGTTAGACAGAAAACTTCAGAAGCTAATAACTATTGGAAGGATTTTTTAATAGAAGTAATTTACAAATCTGTTTAACTTTCCGGAACCAGTTGATATATATAGAAAAAAGGTTTTGCTTGGAATACCCCTTTAATAGAGACAGTTTCCTACTTCTGAAGGAGACCTTCTTTGCACATCTTTTCCCAGGGAGCATCACCTGTAAGGCTCCACATACCAGCTATCAGTCTCAGATCAGTAGTTTTTCATCACAAAAAGACTTCCATCAAACCAAGGCGAGAACCAATATTTCCAGGTAAAATGGTGGTAAAATAGTGTCGAAAAGTTCATAGAAGAATATCCACAGGAGTTCAGGCCTCTTTAGCTGAAGAAGCTTTACAAAAGTAGTATCATTGTTTTGCACTTGGTGGATTCCCAGGTCTTTTTTATACAATTGTAGACTTTTTGTTCAGTAAAAGTCCTCTTATGTCAGGCAGAAAGCAAAGACAACATTTTGCAGTAAGAATATCAAATCACCAGTAAGACATGATAGTGGTGGTAGTGAGATAAAAGTATAAAGCTATATGACAATAGGACTACTGTTACTATTTCTTCTTTTATACTTATTATTATTAGCAGAAATAATAATAATTTATAATATTAATAATTATTATTGTTAATTAATAACACTCCAATAACAATAATTTGAAGCTAGAAAAGTGCAAAAAGAGTTCTTAAGCATTCATCCATAATAAAACATATCATTTATTTGACCATAAAAATAGTCCAATGGCTAGTAAAAGTAGAAAAGAATTCAGCTGAGGATAGGAAAAGTGACAGTCTGTTTCAGACCAGATGAATCAGTAGAATTTGTGAAACAGGACTGCCTATCCTGTCTTCAGCTTCAGCTGAAGTCGTTCCTTCTTCTACCAGTCGGTGGACTATTTTCATGGCAAAATAATCGTTCTGTTTTATTATGGTAGAAGCCATTTCTACTTCTACCAATCGGCAGACTATTTTTATGGTCAAAAAAAAGTTTTATTACTGGTGAGTGCTTATGATTATGAACTCTTTTTATACCTTTCTAAATAAGAAGCACTATTTCAGCTTTTCACATAATGCACCCCCTATTACGTGTTTAGGCTCCGAGCAGATGTGTTCCATTTATTGCACATAGGTGTAGAACAGAAATTAAGTGGTGATGCTGCACACGATTTCTCTTTGCCCAATAATTTCATGCTGACGTTTTCTTTTTATGAGTCATGGTTTTGAAGCTTGACTTCGATCAAGTTTCCAAAAAGAAAGCATACAAAGGGAAGTATAGTGCGAAGTAAAAAAGTAAAATAAATGTTTAAATTGGATTGATTGGAAATAGAATGCTTTTAATGTATATATCCAGTGATACCCACAGTAGTTTCTAGTGAAAACCATTCAGCATTTATCGCTTATGCAGATAATTGTTTATGTTTATAAAGATTGTGTTTTCCAAAATAGAGAGTTTGCATTGATCTGCAGAGAACACACCAATTATTTTCACAGTTCAGTATTGCTATAGCATAAGCTCCAGAGTTTATTTTTACTTAGTGTGTGATACAATCGTAAATTGCTGTTGTTGTCTGCAGTTTTCAAGTTGGGGTATTCTAGCAGGTGGGCTTGCTTTAAACTAACCTTCAGGTGTATTTGTGTTTTAAAGGGGTATTCCAGGGACTCCATCAACTGGCTCCAGAAAGTTAAACAGATTTGTAAATTACTTCAATTAAAAATCTCAATCCTTTCAGTATTTATGAGCTGCTGAAGTTGAGTTGTTCTTTTCTGTCCAAGTGCTCTGATGACACCTGTCTCAGGAACTGTCCAGAGTAGAAGCATATCCCCATAGCAAACCTCTTCTACTCTGTGCAGTTCCAGAGACAAGCAGAGATGTCAGCAGAGAGCACTGTTGCCAGACAGAAAAGAACAACTCAACTTCAGCAGCTGATAATTATTGTAACGGGTCACGGCAGGTGGTGGATCCTCCGGGCCTGTGTGGATGATGATGTGAGCCGTGCCAGGGAGCAGAGTCTAAGGTGCTGCTGGTTTTCACCAGAGCCTGCAGCAAAGCGGGTCGGTCTTGCTGCGGCAGGCAGCACCCAGGTCCCTTCCCCAGGCACGACTCGTCCACACAGGTTGCTGGGATGTGGCGTTGCACAGAAGGAAACTGGCAAGACATGGTCAAGGTAGCAGTAGGTCAGGGCAGGCAGCACATGTGCAAGGTCAGATAAAGGAACAAGGATCTGGTACACAGAAATCAGGAACACAGCAACACAGTAGCTTTCTCTAGGGCACAAAGGCAATAAAGATCTGACAGGGAACAAAGGGAGGAGCTGATGCTTATGACAAGAGCACATGGGGAATACACTTAATTAACCTCTTAATGACATGTGCCATAAATGTACACCGCTGCATAGTGTCACAGCGCACAGCACCGTACATTTACGGTGCGGCTGTGATGCGAGCGCAGGAGATGCGCTCGCTTCATTCCCGGTAACGGTATCCACCGGTAACGGCAGACATTAGCGATCGCACTGAGGTCTGCCATTAACCCCTCAGATGCCGTGATCAATACAGATGAAGGCATCTGCGGCACTGAAGCATTTATAATTGCTGATCTGATCGCCCACTGCACTGCCGCGGGGATCAGATCAGTCAAGATGGCGGACCGAGGTCCCCTCACCTGCCTCCGTCCATCTCCCGTGGTCTTCTGCACTGATCTGCTTTTCAGCAGACCAGAGCAGCAGGTCGCCAATAATACTGATCAGTGCTATGCCCTATGCATAGCACTGAACAGTGTTAGCAATCTAATGATTCCTATAAGTAGTCTCCTATGGGGACTAAAAAAGTGTAAAGTAAATGTAAAAAAAAGTGCTTGGAGCGCACCGGCATCCTTGCCCATTGCGAATCATGTCTTCTGCTGCACACCGCACCTTATGATTCACATGCAATAAAAGAAAAAGGTTTTCCTAATCTTCTGAGGTGGTGAGTGCTATCCTTTACGCCTTTCTACATGAAATATAAATATATAATATTAATGATCCCGTATGCCGAACGGCGTTAACATAAACAAAAAAAGTAAACAATTTCAGCTTTATTGTCACATCAAACTGCAAAAATATTTAATAGAAAATGATCAAAAAGTCATATATACGTAAATATGGTACCAAAACAAACTACAGATCATGTCGCAAAAAAATTAGCTCTCACACATCCCTGAATATGGAAGAGTAAGAAAGTTAGAGGTGGTCAAAATTGGGCAATTTTAAACATACTGATTTTGTAAAAAAAAGTCTTGAGATTTTTTAACAGCAGTGCAATAATAGAAAAGTATGTAACCATGGGTATCATTTTAATCGTATAGACCCAGGGAAACATTTACATTTTACTTCAAAGTGTACAGCGCGAAAACGAAACCCCACAAATTTGCTAAATTAGATTTTCGTAAAAATTTCCTTACACAAAAAATTTTTTGGGGGGTTTACCATACATTTTAGGGTAAAATGAATTATATAATTACAAAGTATATCTGGTCACACAAAAAACAAGCTCTCATATGGGTCTGGAAATGGAAATATAAAAGAGTTATGAATTTTAGAAGACGAGGAGGAAAAAAACGAAAACGCAAAAATAAAATTGGCTGTGTCCAAAGGTCAAAATGGGCTGTGTCCTTAAGGGGTTAAATAAGTACTGGCCCTTTAAATGTAAGAGCTCCAGCATGCACGCGCCCTAGGAGGCAAGGGCACACTCGCCGGGGCTGCGGTAACAGAATGAACAGGGAGGTGAGTGATGAGCTGGGATTCACAAGCAGGTGCGTCCCGCGATGCGAATCCCAGCCCCGCTGGCAGAGGGGACATGACAAGAGAGCCCTAACGGCCAGCGCATCTGGCTGGAGCGCAGATGTTACAGTACCCCCTTTGGTCTCCCCCTCTTCTTTGGAATTCAGAAAGTTCCCCAATACATGAGACCAAGGGGTTTCTGGAATGGGCAAAAGCTGTAAGGGACTTGCAGGTTTCTGTAATGGAGTCTTCCGTCTTCTAAGGTGACCAACTGGCAAATAAATTTTCCCAATTCATGACTTAACGTCTGAGTTTACCAGGCACAGAAGATATCACATGAGGAACATTATGCCTTGGCGTGGAGTTCAATTCTGCGGAGGGTCTAGAAAGAGAGTCGGCTCTGAAGCTTTTATTAGAAGGCCTAAGAGGAGGCATGAGACATTGATCTTGGCAAAATTGTCCACAACAAGTGTTTTCACCAGATTTCCTGTCAAGTTGTGGAGAATGACGTTGAAGCCAAGAAAGACCAAGAAGAAGCTCTGAAATACAATGTGGTAGCACATAAAACTAAATTTTTTCCTTATGGAAATCCCCCACTTGCATGACGAGGGTTTCAGTGCGGAATTGCACCTTACAGTTCAGATTTTGTCCATTAACAGAAGAAATGTAGAAGGGCTTGACAAGACGCATGTGGAAGATGGTGTTTATGGACCTGGCAGGCAACAATGAAGTTGCCAGCGGAACCAGAGTCCAAAAAAGCAGAATCAATGAAAGAAGTCTTGGCAGAGGTAAACACTTGAACCGGGGTGGTCAAGCAAGGAGAGGTTATATTCACATCAAGGGATGCCACTCCTACTTGTCAAAGATGAGAGCATTCTCCCGGACGTGGAGGACGTACAGAACAGTCTTTGAAAAAGTGCTCCAGACTGGCACAATATAGGCACAAATTCTCATTGTGTCGACAGGATCTTTCTTGCTGCATTAAGTGAAAACGGTCCACTTCCATAACCTCTTCGGCAGGAGGCAAAGAACACACAGTAGAGGTGGATGTAGGAACACAGGTGCCAGACGAGGTAATCACGATAATCGGGGAATCTCGTGCAGTGAGAGCATCCTTGATTCTTGAGGAAAGTCCTTTTTTAAAAGTAGTACACAAGGCCTCGTCATTCCAAGAAAGTTCAGGGGCAAGAGTGTGGAACTAAACGTCGCCAACGGAGGAGTTCCCTTGGCAGAGGTTCAGAAGAGCAATCTCGGCAGAAGAGGCTCGCACGGGTTCTCCAAATGCATTGCAGAATTCTGCCAGGAAGGCCAACAGGTTCAAGGAGACCCTCTATGATCCCAGAGAGGAGTAGTGCAGGCTAAAGCTTTTCCAGAAAGTAGGCTGACCACAAACGCCGCTTTAGCATGCTCCGTCGGGAACAGATCCGCCGTGAGTTCTAGATGGATAGAACACTGTGTCACAAAGCCTCTACACAGCTTGGGATCTCCGTCATACTTAGAAGGCAAGGACAAACGAAGCTTGTCCCAGGAGAAGCTGAAGACACAGGAAGAGGCTCAGGAACAGGTGGCCGCTGCTGCTGTTGCTGCTGAGGGGCAAGAAGCTGTTGCACCATGGCTGAGAGTTGATTCAGTTGTTACGCCTGATGGGCTAATTGCTGCGACTGCTGAGCCACGACAGTGGAAAGATCCGAGACATCTGGCAAAGGCACCCCAGCGGGATCCATGGCCAGATCTTAATGCAATGGGTCATGGCAGTTGGTGGATCCTCTGGGCCTGTGTGGATGATGATGTGAGCCCTGCCAGGGAGCGGAGTCTATGGTGCCGCTGATTTTTACCAGAGCCCGCCACAAAGAGGGATGGTCTTACTGTGGCAGGCGGCACCCAGGTCGCTACCCCTGGCACAAATATCCAGCAGGGAACAAAGGGAGGAGCTGATACTTATAACAAAAGCACAGGTGAATACACTTAATTAAATGAGTACTGGCCCCTTAAATGTAAGAGCTCCAGCGCGCGCCCCCTAGGAGGCAAGGGCACACGCGCCGGGGGGTCCGGGAACAGAAAGATCAGGGCATGCGGATGCGTCCCGCGATGCGAATCCCAGCGCGGACATGACAAGAGAGCGCTCAGGGCCAGCGCAGATTTTTCAATTATTGGAAGGATTAAGATTTTTTTTATAGAAGAAATTTACAAATCTATTCAACTTTCTGGAGCCAGTTTTTTCCTTGAATACCTCTTTAAGTAGTCACAAGTTCCTGTGGCTAAGGGTGAGGGAAAAAGGTCATAGTCAGGTATAAGAATGTTTAAACTGTATTACATGATCTACTGTATATTTTTGCCCCATCAACTTGGACTACATAATTTTACTAGAGGACTGCTTAGTTTAAAGGAGTACTCTGGTGGGAAAAAAAATATTTTCCTATCAACTGGATCCAGAAAGTTAAACAGATTTGTAAATTACTTCTATATAAATATCTTAAACCTTTCAGTACTTATCAGCTGCTGTATGCTCCAGAGGAAGTTGTATTGATCTTTTCTGTCTTACTGCATTTCTCTCTGAAGACACATCTGTCTGTGTCAGGAACTGTTTAGAGTAGGAGCAAACCCCTATAGCAAACCTCTCCGGCTCTGGACAATTTCTGATAGGGACAGAGGTGTCAGCAGAGAGCACTGTGGTCAGACAGAAAAGAAGTATACAACTTCCTCTGTAGTGTACAGGAGCTGATAAGTACTAGAAGGATTAAGATTTTTTAATAGAAGTAATTTACAAATCTGTTTAACTTTCTGGCACCAGTTGAGTTGAGAAAAAATAAATTTTCACCAGAGTACCCCCTTTAAGATCAATATGATAGTTCTTTTCAATATGTTTTTCCAAAAAAATGCTTGAAAGGCTAATCCCGGTCAAAATTTATTTGTACAGATGATGAGGATAAAATGTATATTTCTAAAACACTGCTGGAAAGAAATATTATTTCAATACATATAGATATTTTTGTATAAACCAGAGAATATTTGAGTAACACTTACAAGAAAAATCTGCATTTATGTAAAATGTACAATTAGGGGAAATTTAGCTATAATATTTTTCACCACAATGCCATGTGCATGGTAGAAGAAGCAAGTGGCAACGATTCAGAGGTCAAAATTATATGTATAGTTGATACAGCTGAAAAGTCTATCAGGTTCAGCCTATAGCTCACAAAAAAAAATTTATAATAATTATGAGACAGGCGCCATATGCCCCATACTGGGAGAAATATTATTTCCCAACTCCATATATGACAAAAATAAATCTCTGAATTAAATAACCCCCCCCCCCCCCCTTCAGAAATCTAGTAACCAAAACTATATTTTTTCAAAAAGAGGTTATCCAGGATTAGAAAAACAGATGATTTTTCCTTAAAACAGCGCTGCACCTGTCCTCAGGTTGTGTGTGATATTGCAGCTCAGTTCCATTGAAGTGAAGTGAGCCACACGACTTAAGGGCAGGTGTTTTTTTTTTATTTTATTTTTTTAGAGAAATTAGCTCTGTTTCTCTATTACCTAAATAAACCTTTTTAAAAAAAAATCCTGACTTTGCAACCGAAAGTCACATTTATTAAAGCACATGCTATAAACAGGCAAAATTAGACAGTACTAAAACATGTGAAAAAAACTAAGACCAAGTGACTCATTTTCTTGTACTGTTAAAAAAAAAAAAGAGACTTTTGGCTCACTACTCTGGCTCACTACCATTGTACAGTAGGTATTTTCCTATCTTATTTGATATGAACAATGTTGTGGCATTACTTTATAAGCAGTGTTCGTGCTATTGTTTTGCCAGCTGTTAAAGATATAACAATATTAATGACGCTTGTATGACCCTTCTCCGGACTTCAAAAGGAAAATAGTCCAAACTTTATTTCCTTCCGACCTCTTACGTGCTGGTGTATTTGTAGAATATTACATAATGCTATGTAGAAAACACCACTGGAACTATGCAATGCATGGCTTATTATTGTACTGAATAGAAGTCTATGCAGTGAAATGTATGGATCTCTCTGTGGGCTGGGTTGGGGAGCGAAGAGCTCATCATAGAAGTAGGGGGCACTGAGGGGAATAGTTGGGTGGGGTGCGTGAGAAGGCAATGTAAGAAAATACTTGACTTAGAGTAGTAGATGTTTAGAACAAGAAAGTTTCAGCAAAAGCAAAAATAAACATTAATTGATAAACCAATATCTATCCTAAGGAGAAATAATATAAGGGCAGACTAGATGAACCCGGTGAATCATATTTATATTTCTACAGTAAATAAATGCTCTAGTCTTCTTTCTGGAAAGAACTGCGGTAACTTACCGTCACCCTCTCCTCCTGTGATCTTGCAGCTGCTAACCCTGAAGGACTCATACTTGCTAAGTTAAAAGCAGACCATTGAGCTGTTTAAAGCCTGTTTATCATCTGTAAGTAGTTTAAAGCAACAACCATAATAAATAGTGCAACATGTTTTGCTGTTTGTCCGGAATCATGTTAGAAATTAATATATTGTTAGAAAATACATTATTATATTATTAGAGAATAATAGGGTTTTATAGACACATGTTCCAAGACCGATTCAGTCATGTGGCATACAGAACATGGCTCATAAATAAATCTTCTTCAAATAGTGTTCACACACAGTACCAAATTTAAAGTATGAGATATTTTTTATAGAAATACAAGCTCCAAGGCGAAGCCTCCCCCAAAAAATTATATACCGTATTTATCGGGGTATATCACGCACCAGCCTATAACACGCACCCTCATTTTATCAAGGATATTTGGTTAAAAAAAGTTTTTTACCCAAATATCCTTGGTAAAATGAGGGTGTGTGTGTGTGCATGCGTATACCCCTATACACCCCCAGGAAAGGCAGGGGGAGAGAGGCCGTCGCTGCCCGTTTCTCTCCCCCTGCCTTTCCTGGGGTCTAGAGCCCTGCCTATCGGTGCCGGCGACCCATTGCCGGCGCCGATAGCCAGGGGGAGAGAAGGGGCAGCGGCACCCATTGCCGGCGCCACTGCCCCGTTGCCTCCCCCATCCCCGGTTGTATAATTACCTGTTGCCGGGGTTGGGTCCGCGCTGCTTCAGGCCTCCGGTTTGCCTCCCATGCGTCGTTGCTTTGCACTGCGCGGCACAATGACGGGTGACGTCATTGCGTCTCGCAGCGCATAGCAACGACGCAGGGGACACACACCGGAGGCCTGAAGCAGCGCGGACCTGACCCCGGCAACAGGTAATTATACAACCAGGGATGGGGGAGGCAACGGGGCAGCGGGGCCGGCAATGGGTGCCGCTGCCCCTTCTCTCCCCCTGTCTGTCGGCGCCGATGCCCCATTGCCGGCGCCGCTTCTCTCCTCCTGGCTATTGGTGCCGGCAATGGGGCAGCGGCACCGATAGCCCGGGGGAGAGAACGGGCAGCGGCACCGATAGCCAGGGGGAGAGAAGGGCCGGCAGCAGGGCTCTAGACCCCAGGACAGGCAGGGGCAGAGAAGCTGGCAGCAACGGCAGGTCTCTGCACCTGCAAAGCCGCTGCAGTTCATTGATTTAAAGCGCCCGCTTTAAATCATTGAACTGCAGCGGCTTATCGGCGTATAACACGCAGGTAGACTTTAGGCTAAAAATTTTTGTCTAAAAAGTGCGTGTTATACGCCAATAAATACAGTATATATATATATATATATATATATATATATTTATATATATAATTTTTTTTTTTTATGTAGCATTGTAGAAAATACACCAGGAGCCAATACTCTTGCCATACTGTGATGAAATATTACTTCCACACCACTACTGAACAAAATGCACTATACACAAAAACCTAATGCCTCAGAAAGTTCCTCCACACCTAACCACTAACATTTCTACTACAGATCATATAGGTTATTACAGTGCAGTTACATCCAGTGACTACAGGTGACATATTTTCTAATTGGAGTTGTTCACTTTCCCTTTTCTTCTTTATGTCGCCAGACCGTCATTATTATGATTTCATACATGTTTCATCACTAAAGAATTTGTTGAACATATACAGTATCTTAGGCTCCTTGCTGTTTCAGTGACCTCCCTACGTATTTCCTACCTATTTTCAAACTATCCATCTATATTGTACCTCAAAATAGATAGGTATATAGATCCCTCATATTCGGTATGTAGACCCATGTTAAAGACGTATTCCTAGATTTTTTTTATTTGACTATGCTACAGGGGCTGTAAAGTTAGTGCAGTTCATAATATTGTGTCTGTACCTGTGTTTCATGGTGGTCTCTCTTCTGTGATTTTCGCCACTACATTTATTTTTGTCAGCATACAAAATGATGGTTGTCTTAGGTTTTCTAGGTTGCAGTGTGACCGAGACATTACATTACTAGCTAGGTGTTCAGAGGGAGCCTGTAGAGGGACCCTTGGGTGGGAGATTATTCTGCAAGAATTTGCAACAGCTGGAGGCTTCCTGGTCAGAAAACACTGTTCTATTGCATTGAAGGCAGCTCATTGGAGTGGCTGATGTGTGGGAGAAAGAAAAATGACCTCACATTTACAAACAAGGAACTATGGGATTTGCTGTTTGAGAGAACGAACTCCAACAAGAAATAGCCATTTCACAAAATGATAACAGCATTATGTTAGCCTCACAACTTAGCCATTTAGCTACTTAGCCATTTAACCCCAAGACAAGCACGGATCCTTCCTAAGCATGTCCATTACTGTCTGGCAGGCATGAACTAAAATCACTTTATGGTGGATAACCCCCTTAATTCAGTAAAACTTGTTAGTTGGGTATACTTCATATTAGTTAGGAAGACCCTCAGATTAGATTTGTGGGTAGATCTACATTATAGACGCACACTCCCCTTTGAAACAAATCCCCCCCCCCCTCCTCAGCTGCTCCTGGTCTTTTGTAGGCTACAGAGGAAGAATAAACAGGCCTATTGTAAGACACATATATGGTAAGACTTTATATATCAAGACACTATATGTACAAAATTGTTTGGACACCTACACATTACACCTGCATGAGCTTTTAGAACATCCCATTCTAAATCCAAGTGCATTATTATAGAATTGGTTGCCCCATGCAGCTATAAATGCTTCCTCTCTTCTAAGAAGACATTCTATGAGATATTTTGGAGCGTGTCTGTGGGATATTTGGCCTAATCATCCCAAAAAACATTTGAGGGGTCACATTTCTCTAAGTAAAGAAATGTATGTATCTCTCTGCAGGCGGGGTCACAGTAACGCTTGTTTTTAGTCACAGTAACGCTTTCAGATGTTGTTATGTGACTATAAATATGACTATATAGAAATTGTGTCATTATGCACTTTGTCAGAACTGCACTGAATAAATTGACACATCTCCAATGGCTTTACTCTATATTTAGCAGTAGGTTTCATGCTTAGTTTATTTTATTCAGTGTCATTACGTTTTTTTTTCTTTATATAGATCTTAAATTATTTCTCTAATTTCTCTCTTCCATGGAAATCACTAACCCATATGCTTAGCTGTCATTGAAAGAAGGAAAATGACTTACTTGTGGAAACTCTGCTCCATTCTGACCACTAAAGATGCACTTAAAACACATGCAGACAGAAGTCATTATATATAACATGTTATATTAATAATAATTAGCTTTTAAAATATTCATTTATTAATAATTAATTGCTGACAGCAATTAGCGAATATCTTAATAGATCGTTACAAAGTTCATATAAGGAACAATCTGGGAGGCTGAATGCTTAGTGTCATACAATATGTACAGCCAAAGTAAACACCATTGTAATAAAATGAGTGCAAGGATGCGGTTGATAAACAGAAAGTAACAATTTTATGATATAAAGATTGCGCACTTACATGCTCACCTTAGGGGATCTCTGATATGATTTGTGCCAAGTGACTTCACATTGACCTAAACTAACTTATACTGACTGTCCCCGTGGTCTATATTTTGGACTGTTATTGTAGATATCTACCTCCAAAAAACACAGCTAGATTTTAAAGATGTAATAATTTTGTCTTTAACAAACAATGTCCCATTGATAAGACATATTGGTTTCAACCATGCTTCTCTTGGAAGTGTGCAGGGAAGATTATACATGGTAACTGACTACAGTTGCACAGTTTAGATTCCCACTTTTTGATCCAATTTAAACAACCTTAAAAGAGTTGTCTAAGATTATAAACATCGGTTTGCATTTTTCCCAAAATCAATGCCACACTTGTCCATGGGAAGCAGGGCCAGCTCTAGCCATGGGCAGAATAGGCCACTGTCTAGAGTGCCCCCTTGATGAGGGCACTGCCTAGGGCCAGAGTGACTGTCATATCACATACACAGTAATTCTTACTGTGCCTAGGGTGTAAAAAATCCTTGCAACAGCCCTGATGGGAAGTGCCTATTATGGAAGCTCCTCCTATTTAAATTGGTGGGCTTAGCAGCAATAGTAGACACAGCCCACAGTGGTTTAGTTTCTGTGGAAAAAGCTAATCTTTGTCTCAAAGCCTCGACAAACCTTTATAAGACCTTTAAAGCGTTACTATCATTAGTAAGAATTTTTTTAAATGCTTAAATCAGTGTAGTGATGTTCCCTAAGACCTGTATGCATATTAATATGCATGTGTTAATATGTAAAATACCTTTTGATTTATGTACATCTGCGATCAGTCTTCTCTCAAAAGCTGGGGGTGTTTCCTCTTAAGCTCCTCTCCTCCCCCTCCCCTCTCCCCTGTCATGAGGTCTGCACAAAATGTTTTCTTTTGCA
Source organism: Hyla sarda (assembly GCF_029499605.1). NCBI lineage: Eukaryota > Metazoa > Chordata > Amphibia > Anura > Hylidae > Hyla > Hyla sarda. The sequence continues at coordinate 281,094,388 of NC_079192.1, forward strand.
AAGCATATTGACTGAATGCATGCTCTATATAATGCTAATGCAGCCATGCATGCTCTATATAACTAATGCAGCCATGTGAAGCTATATGGTGCAAGAACAGAAGAAAAACCTACCAAAAAACAAAGATTTTTACATCCTCACAGATTTTTAACCAAAATGCATGCTTTTTATTACCCTAAAGCAGCATTGTAGAACCTAAATGGTGCACATACACAAGAAATAAGTTCATAAAATGACCAAAGAGAAACCATTTAGCATATAAATAATAGTTTGGCACCTTGTATTTTTCACCTATGGGCAGAGTAAAGCCCTGAACTCACCTGCTCCTACTTGCGTACCTGCCCTAGGCGACAGGTCCACAACCACGGTGACAGTCCCTGCCTGAATAAGTGCAGGTGCACCTGTGACAATCGATGCACCCAAGCAAAGCAATAAAAATCTCTTCCAATGATAAAAAGCTCTTCTTCCAATGTGTTTACTTTATTTTAGGTCAAGGTAAAGACTGTACACAGGGAATTGTAGTCCTCTGCATAGTAGCCTGCAGTGGTGGTAAACATGTAGTAAACGTGCTCTAATTCCAACTTGTGAACCAAACAGCAGCAATTGGAACAACTACTCTAGCTGCGAGATTTTTCTACATTGCACAGTTTAAGCTAAGGTCCATCCTTATATTAGCACTGCCGGAGATACTGATATTATTGTGTACCTGCCGTGCTGCAACGCGTTACCCCCACTTGTTAACCGAAATTGAGTGTATATCCAGCGATGCCATCCCTTATTATGCCACGCGTTACCCCCACTTGTTAACCGAAATTGAGTGTATATCCAGCGATGCCACCCCACAAAATATACTATACTGGGATACTGCATGGGTATTATATTTAGAATCAAACTTAGAAATAAATAAGATTCATAAAATTCCCAAAATTCTCTTTTGTCATGAGATTGAATGATCACCTGGTTCTGCCGAAACCCATACCTTACAGAATGTCTGCAGCTTCTTTTGAAAACAATAGTGTCTACTAACAACCCTGTCTATATATAGGTACCTAAAATGAGCTTAGAAAACAGTCAGGTACACTTCTAGAGAAATGAATAATGCACCTTCATATGTGTTCTGGAGTTCTCAGCCAACAGCAGGTATGATATTCAGCACACATGATAATGTTACACAATTTATTTGTAGGTGCACTGCGCACGATCAGACTTTGATGAGTCCTGGCTTTTGTCTTAGGTACCGTGTCATTCTCTGTGACTTCAAGCATGACTTTCAGTTCTTTTCACAGATATTATTTGCTAGTCTTTGAAGACCTCAAAGGACAACCTACATTGTTTGATTTTAGGACTATGATGCTTTTCTATTTGCCTTTGAGAGGATTGTTGTGCTAGGTGCTATCTTTGTTTCACATTTTAGATGTTTGATTTTGTTGATGCTATTGTCATTCAGGTTACACGGAATGATGTTATACACCATGAGCTCTTATAGATTTTATTAGGTAATCCACACTAGTAGTTTGTGCTGGTAAAACTCCACCTAGCATCATTATGGCTACAGACTGACATTTTAAGACTTTTGTCTAAGTGTCTGAAAGCCATGTGCAAAGCCTTTGTTTTGCACCTGTGTGTATATAGCCATTAGTAAAACAGATTTGTGTTCCACCAAAGGTGGCCTTTACCTTTAAATCTTGCCCTTATAATTTCCTTTTTTTTCTCTGTTTTTCAACTTGCAAAGGCTGAAGTCCACCAGCTGTAATATAACAACACCTGGGCTTAAATTGAATCCATCACATGGAAAGAAACCAATCCAGTTGCTGAAAGTGACCTGATTTATTCATTTAATCATCAGCTTTTTATTTTCAGAAAAAAGCCTACAGATGTTTATTATTCCATTTAATGTTAGACTATCTAAGTGATAAGCATTTCCACAGATACTTAATAACAGCGCTATGTAACCGTTTCTTCATAAACAGAAGGTATACATTCCATCATTAGTTTCACGTTTTGGGTTACTTAAAGATTTCGCTCCATTCATTTCACCATCTGGAAGATTTGTAGACCTTCTTGTGTTGTATTATAAGCGCTTCTGTTTTAAAGGAAAAAAGCAATGACATATTGTTAAAGTAAAAGTTAGGTGCTATGCAAGAGATTCCTCCTGCTTTTTTCTAGGGTGTAAATGAAGCCAGTGTTGACCATGACATCCAAACAGCAATGTCAGGAGATTCAAAGGAGCTTATTTATAAGAAATACAGTGACCAATACTGTTTTTATTCTTATTCATGTTTCTTATTTAGAGCCAGCAGTCTGTGGCTAGCTGTCTAAGGCTATGTTTAGATGTCAGAAATTCCGTACCCGGATTTATTTGGCCAGAATTCTGCATCTTCCCAAATTTCTGCGGGCTTCATGCGGACTTCATGCAGAATTTCCGTAAATCCACAGTTCACTGAAAAAGTCCTTTTTTTGTTACAAATGCTACATTTTGCACAATATCCATATTTAACAGAAAAGAAAGTCCCATTAACTGCAATGGGCGTCTGTGGCAAAAATTCGAGACATGACTTAAATTTTAGCGGAATGCAGAATTTTAGCTGCAGAAAGTCCACAGGGAAAATTCTGCAATGTGGATGGGACACTGCGGAATCCCATTGAAGTTAATAGGGCTATAAACACATGTAGATTTTCCATGAGGATTTCAATGCGGAAATTTGTGCAGAAATTCTGCCATGTGAACATAGCCTCATAGCCTTATAGCCCAGTCAGCACAACACAGGCTTCAGATGCAGCCAAGGAGCTGATAGCAGGGAAACTCCAGAACAGTATAAGGGTGGGTTCACATCACGTTTTAGGCAATATGGGACCGCATAAGGCTGGGGGGGGAGATAAACCTGGGCGGTCCGGTATGCCTGCCATACGCGGCCCATATTTAACCCCTTAAGGACGCAGGACGTAAATGTACGTCCTGGTGCGGTGGTACTTAACGCACCAGGACATACATTTACGTCCTGTGCATAACTGCGGGCATCGGAGCGATGCCCGTGTCATGCGCGGCTGATCCCGGCTGCTGATCGCAGCCAGGGACCCGCCGGCAATGGCCGACGCCCGCGATCTCGCGGGCGTCCGCCATTAACCCCTCAGGTGCCGGGATCAATACAGATCCCGGCATCTGCGGCAGTGCGCGATTTAAATGAACGATCGGATCGCCCGCAGCGCTGCTACGGGGATCCGATCATTCAGAACGCCGCACGGAGGTCCCCTCACCTTCCTCCTTCCGGCTCCCGGCGTCTCCTGCTCTGGTCTGAGATCGAGCAGACCAGAGCAGAAGATAGCCGATAACACTGATCTGTTCTATGTCCTATACATAGAACAGATCAGTATTAGCAATCATGGTATTGCTATGAATAGTCCCCTATGGGGACTATTCAAGTGTAAAAAAAAATGTAAAAAATGTAAAAGTAAAAAAAAAGTGAAAAATCCCCTCCCCCCCAAAAAAAGTAAAACGTCCGTTTTTTTCCTATTTTACCCCCAAAAAGCGTAAAAAATTAATTTTATAGACATATTTGGTATCACCGCGTGTATAAATGTCCGAACTATTAAAATAAAATGTTAATGATCCCGTATGGTGAACGGCGTGAGCGTAAAAAAAAAAAGTCCAAAATTGCTACTTTTTTAATTCATTTTATAAAAAAAAAATTATTAAAAATGTATTAAAAGTTTTTTATATGCAAATGTGGTATTAAAAAAAGTACAGATCATGGCGCAAAAAATGAGCCCTCATATTGCCGCTTCTACGGAAAAATAAAAAAGTTAGAGGTCATCAAAATAAAGGGATTATAAACGTACTAATTTGGTTAAAAAGTTTGTGATTTTTTTTTTAAGCACAACAATAATATAACAGTATGTAATAATGGGTATCATTTCAATCGTATTGACCCTCAGAATAAAGAACACATGTCATTTTTACCGTAAATTGTACGGCGTGAAAACGAAACCTTCCAAAATTAGCAAAATTGCGTTTTTCTTTTTAATTTCCCCACAAAAATAGTGTTTTTGGGTTGCGCCATACATTTTATGATATAATGAGTTATGTCATTACAAAGAAAAACTGGTCGCGCAAAAAACAAGCCCTCACACTAGTCTGTGGATGAAAATATAAAAGAGTTATGATTTTTAGAGGGCGAGGAGGAAAAAAATGAAAATGTAAAAATTTAATTGTCTGAGTCCTTAAGGCCAAAATGGGCTGAGTCCTTAAGGGGTTAATGTATTTCACTGAGCCGACTGAAGTGAAACGCTGACTCCGGTCGGCTCATTTTTGCCCCATATGCGGTTTTCCCACCAGACCTAAAACTGTTGTAGACCACGGTTTTAGGTCTGGTGGGAAGACTGCATATAGAGCAAAAATGAAGCGACTGGAGTCAGTGTTTCACTTCAGTCGGCTCAGTGAAATACATTACATACGGGCCACATACGGGAGCACCCGGTTTTAGCTCCCCCCAGCCGTATGCGGTCCCATGTTGCCTAAAACGTTATGTGAACCCAGCCTAATCCAGCTTTAAAGAACTGTAGAGCTCGACAACTCTGGCTAAGTATTCACCCTTGGCTACCCTTTAAAAATTAGTTTTACTCTTTACTATTCCATTTTATTTGCAGACAGGTATTTTCTACCATTTTGATTCAGTAAGGAAAAGTAATTCCTGTGGAAGTTTAATTGCTTACCTGCTATGGAATACCATTTTTACCTTTATTAATGGCTAAAAGACTGCTAGATTCCTTTAATATTTTTATTTACATTGATTTTAAATCCCACCTTCAAAGGCTTTTTTTCAACAAACTCTATAGAAAAAATATTATGAAACATTATCAAACATTAATATTGTGGGGCCTCAGCAACACTGCTGATAACAGAACCACCCAGCAGTGAGATTCATACAGAATCAGGTTGACTCTAGAACCAACCAAAAACTTGCAATTAAAACATTCAAAGTGATTTCAAGAATAGCAAATAAACTTGATTTTATATTGTGCCAACTGACTGACCACACAAAAGGCTCTACGTTTCCGAAAGTATACAAATATTGATCAAAGACCAAAAAATTATACACAGATTGAGCGTCACATTAAATCTAATGACTAGTGTTGGGCGTGAATATTCGAATTTTGAATTTTTATCGCATATTCGTGAATATTGCGAATATATTTGCTATATATTCGAAATTACGAATATTCACTTTTTTCCGCATATTCGCATATGTGAATATTCGCATATTCCTTCTATTAACTTGTGGGCCAATTAGAATAATGCAAATACACTTGTTAGAGGTTATCAGCAACATCTCTAGCAACCAATAGTAAAGTTGCCCACCCCTCACTTTTTTCTTGCCTCGAATGGGCAAATATGCGAATATAATAAACACGCGAAATTCGGGAATATAGGACGAATATTCGTCTATATATTCACGAAATATCATGAATTTTGAATATGGGCAATGACCGCTCATCACTACTAATGACAGGTCACGTCAATAATATTGATCATCTTGTGACAATGGTACCTGTCATGGGGTGGGACATATTAGGCGGTAAATGGGCAGGCAAACCGATGTGTTGGAAGAAGGAAAAATCGGAAGAATCTGAATGAGTTTGATAAAGAATAAACTATGAGGGTTAGACAACTGAGTGAAGAATTTGGCAGATCTTGTGAGGGGGTTCTGGTATGCAGCTGGTATACAACTGATAAACTAGCAACAAGGTCATGCACCGGTGCACTGGCCCAATCCCACAAAAAAGTGGTAAAAAATGCTGAAAAATGTAATGTAATTATAGAATAGTCTCAAAAAAACACAAACTACCACAGCTTGTAGGCATAGAGCAGTCAGAGTGTGCATGCTGACCCATGTCCCTTTAAAATTACATTCAGTGGGCACATGAGCTTCTAAACTACAGTAGATCATGGAGCATGGAAGAAGGTGGCCTAGTCTGAAGAATCACATTGTTTTTACATGTGATGCTGGGAAACGTTTGGTCCTGTATTTATCAAATTCCTACCTAAACATTTAGAAGAAAGATGATACCCAGCACTCACCAGTAATGCACAGTGAAGATTTGTTATGCCATAGTGTAGAGCAAGGATGCGTTTTGGTGTAGGAGCCTTCCTCAGCTGTCTGCCTAGGCATAATAGTCATAAGAGATCTAACTTGTTTATTGTTAGGCCATGTTAACGCAGCAGAATATGGTTAGAAAGTCTGCCCGGAAAACATTCCGCACTTTTGTTTGATTCAGTGTCACTAGGACCGCTCGGAAGCGTGCAGTCTTCATAAACGGTAATGCATTTCCAAGCGGAATCCGCAGAAAAACTGAACTGTTTGGTAGAATCCGGATTTTCACCGCTAAAACATCTGCTGAAAAAATTCTGCTGTGTGAATACAGCAGCAGAATCCCATTAAAGCAATTGGAGAATTCTGGAATTTAGGAATTCTGCCATGTGATCATAGCCTTACACTGACATAGCTATAGCATTTTTTATTTTATTTTTTTTGCAGTTTTACATACAGATAGGCATTTTGTTAATGTTAACCTTTATTATGTTAAATGCAAAAAAAACTATTGTAGCATTTTTATTTATGATATATACTTTTTAACAGTCACAGTTATGGGGGAAATTTATGAAAGACTGACATTTTGCACTCTGGTCTCTACGGAGGTTGTGCTGGCACAAGATTTTATGGCACTAGTTGTATTATGAGACATTGTCCTCTTAATAAATCTGGAGCCTTTGTGACTGCCAATGTGCCAAACTTTGAAATCTACACAAGTTACCAGCTGGTATAGATTTCCGCTATAATTTATACCATGCCCCTATTACTCCAAGCTCTGCAAGTTCATCTGCTGAAAAGTCTGTGCAAATGAGGCTTGCTCAAAAATGTGCAACTGTTTTATGCCATGGTTTTCACTTTGGGTGCAAAATACATAAATTTTAGGAAAACATAATTTTTTACTACAACAATAGAGATTCAATGCAAAACTCCTTATTAAGCAACATGATTATAAAATGTGGATAAACAGCCTATCAAGCATCTGGATGATATAATGGAGGAGGTTGAAGGAAAAAAGACCCTTAGAACATGGCGCTGCAACTCTTTAGATGGAAGAAACAAAGTCCAGGTAGTAGTTAAAAGGTCCTCAGCAGGACCATTTATTAATAGAAAACAATAAAACAAGTGATTACGCGTTTCGGGAGGAGCCCTCCTTTCCTCAGATCAGGGTACAGTAACAATGGCACACAGGGTTTATATAAGGCTCAAAATGGGTGCCAAGGTCAAGGGGAGTGGTTTACAGGTGTTTGCAAAGTGTACACTTCCATTCATTAAAACACTATTTGGAACATCTACATATATATATATATTTTTCTTATTTTCTAATTTTTATTATTTTTTATATCTTATTTTTTATTATTTATTCATTTATTTTTCTATACATCTTTATATTTTTTACATTTTTTATTTTTTACATTTTTACACACATTTTTTCTTTTTTCCTTTTTCCCCTTTTTTTTCCCTTTCCCTTCCCCCCTTTCTTTAACCCATACTCAGAGAATTTTCTTTATAGGAGGTGGTAGAAATACATTTATTACACTGACGTGGAATATTGATTTTAATCATGGTTTTATTTGTCTTTTTAGATACACATCTATATATACCTCACCGAATCACATCGGGATATGTGCAAGACAGGGGACTCCGTTGAAGAACACCAGAAAACAAGAATTTTTACAACAGACATTAATATCTCTTTAGAAGACTGTTCACACCATTGCGGCAAGAGGATCCGCGGCTACGTCTTCTGGTTTCCGGCTACCATTGTGGCTGGCACCTGGATGACGTTGCTACATGCAGGAGATGGAGCCGCATGCATAGCGAATCCCTTAATATATGCCGCGATGGTTAATGGAGAGCGCAGCGCACTATCTGTTAGCGCAGGCGCACTCCTGACTTTTTTAAGCCAGTTAGTGGCGATCAGGCTGGATGAGGCCGCGCAGCCGCAGTACCAATGTTTACAAACATTGGTGAAGTAGCGTGTGCCCCCAGCCGATCGCAACTACAGGACAGAGGTAAACGAATGATATTATTATACTGGTGTCACGGAGCCCCCCCACTTGTATTTCTCCCATCACAAATTTTGATATTAATGAAGGATCTTTATAAATGTATTTATTGTTATCTGACAACTGTCATTTTTACATGTCACTGATCCCAACCAATGAAATACAGGAGGTTGGCACACACCTGATTAATTTATTCACTGCACTTGTGTTTCCACCAATCATGTTACTTTGTTACCTATTTAAATTGGATTTTTGTACATGTTTGTAATGCTTGAAAAAGGCTTGTTAGCCGAAACGTCGCATTGTCTCTCTTGATGCAATAAAGACCCTGTAGTTTGCACTTTACCTGGACCTGGTGTTGGGTGCTGTTTCCTTACGGAGGAAGTTCTATGTGGATCCAGTGTGGCACACTGGGGGTTACACTGCACCACACCTGAGCAATCCTGTGCTGGAGTTCCCATAGTGATTACTATATATATATATATATATATATATATATATATATATAAATATATATATTCACAATACATAAAAATAAGCAAAGTAATGCATTGAATTTCAATATATAGTTCTCAACACTGCTGGAGTCCCGAAAGCGGATCGCAGAGATGTTTACAAACATCCTCACATGTGGCAGGCTGTGGGCGCACTGAGTGTGATGCAATTGTGCCCGTCAGAGGTAACTGACAGGACGCGATCACGCACACAACCTCCTCCATTCATCCACAGGACGACCTTGGCCAGTTCCTGGAACCCATTGGCTTGTCAGCAACTCGCATCTGATGGTACCCCATTATCACTGGGGTTACATGCCTTCCATTTTCAACCTTGAGGTGAGTGGCCATCTATCGCCTGTGCAGCCGTTCAGCTGCACAGGGGCCCAGCGTGAGAGGGGGCCCGCTGCCCTCTCCAGGTCCGGCCCCAGAGGCGAGCATTAGGCCACATACCACCGCATACTCCCCGACCACAGCAAGTTTGACAGCACTCGGATGGATGCTGCGTTCAACCACCCCTGCAGCCAGTGGCGTCTCTGGGGGGGGGGGGGTTAGGGGGGCCATCATGATTGCCCCCCCCCCCCCTTGTGCCCCCCCTAGCAGTAGTAGGTCACTAGCAGCTCTCATGGCCACCAGTAAGGGGCCCGAGCCCCCGCTGCACCCCCCGCCCCCCGGAGCCATCTACTCCGGCATCCTTTTTTTAATAAACCTTCAGCCAGCAGCCCTGTCACCACGCAGGGGCCGCGCTATGCAGACTGGGAAGAGCAGACAGGAAGCGCCTCCCCCTCTCTCACTCCCCTGTATACTGGACCTTATGGAGCAGGCCCACTCTGTGTATACAGGCCCGGACACCACCAGTATGGATGACTTACCTGCCCACTGCTAATGCTGCCCTTTTAAAGTAAGGAACTTGCTTGGGGGAGAGGGGGAAAGTTGTAGGAGACAGTGGGAGGTAGTTCAGTGTTTCCCAACCAGGGGTCCTCCAGCTGTTGCAAAACTACAACTCCCAGCATTCCTTTGGCTTTATGAGCATACTGGGAGTTGTAGTTTTGCAACAGCTGGAGGCCCCCAGGTTGGGAAACACTGATCTATCTATCTATTATATATCTATCTTCTATCTATCTATCTCATATCTATCCATCCATCCATCTATCTATATCCATCTATTTATGCATCTATCTATCTATCTTTCTCATATCTATCTATTTATCCTCATATCTATCTCATATCTATCTATCTATCTATCTCATATCTATCTATCTATCTCATATCTATCTATCTATCTATCTATCTAACTCAGATAGATGAGAGATAGATATATCAATAGATATGAGAGATAGATAGGTAGATGGATGATATATATGATAGATACATAAATATATATATATATATATATATATATATATATATATATGAGATAGATAGAAAGATAGATAAATAGATGATATATAGATAGAGAGATGATATATAGAAAGATACATAAATAGATGGATAGATAGATGATAGACAGATCGATAGATAGATGATAGATACATAGATATGAGATAGATAGATAGATGATAGATTAGATAGATAGATAGATAGATAGGAGATAGATGGATATGATATAGATAAATTTATATGATATAGATAGATAGATCAGTTTCCCAACCAGGGGGCCTCCAGCTGTTGCAAAACTACAACTCCCAGCATTCCTTTGGCTTTATGAGCATACTGGGAGTTGTAGTTTTGCAACAGCTGGAGGCCCCCCCTTGTTGGGAAACACTGATCTATATCAATCATCTATCTATTATCTATCTATCTATCCAAAAAAAAATCAAGAGACCAGCAGCACACAGAAAAATTAGTGCAAAAAAGGTGGAGATTTATTGCATTATCCCAGTGTACAAAAGAAGCGACGTTTCAGCGACCTCTCGTCGCCGTTCTCAAGGAGCTTGTACACTGGGATCAGGGACGTGCACAGACATTTTGAAGGGCAGGGGCTCAAGTAAAAAAAAGAGGGCACTTTTCATAAATTAAAAAACGTCTGCCAGACATAATGGGCAGATGTGCTGCGGCCCAGGGATACAGTGGACTCCCGCCGGGCCTCCTCTACATTCCTATGCCCATAAAAGTTGGTGTTTTTATAAAATCGAGTCAAGAACAGTTTCTCTGAGGTCTGCTATGTGTATATACACTTTGGCTGTGCTGTCAGTCTTATTTACAGAAAACATGTGACAGCTGCCCTATAATAAACTATATTATAGAGGAGATTTATACAAAACCTGTGCAGAGAAAGATCGGTGCAGTCGCCCATAGCAACCAATCAGATCGTTTTGCAGAGGGCTTTTCCTCTGCAAAGGTTTTAATAAATCTCCCCCTATATGCCCCGGTCTGAGCTCTATATGAGAGAACCCATCACCAATCACCCATCACCAATCACCCAGCACCCATCACCAATCACCCAGCACC